>NW_024581072.1:3615409-4182980 GCF_017639235.1 Corvus kubaryi
ACACTGCTACTAGCATTGCCAAGTGACAGGATTTTCTGGCTTTCTGTAAAGCTGCATGGCTATTAATTTTCTTCAGGTTATAATCAAGCTGTCACTTATTTTAATGGGCCTTGGATCAGACAGGCCTGAGGTTTTTTTTATGGTTTCCATTACAGTGTTAATTAACTTAGCATGCAGATTTAGCTATGAAGCTCAGAGATTTCATTTAGTTTTTATAATTTAATTGTGAAAACATGGCAGTAAATGCAGATGAGAAGTTATGTGCAATTAATATTGACCCAGGACAACTCAAATGTCAGACACTTGTCTCTGAAGACTCACTAGGAAATCCAATGTGTTAAATATTGATTTTGTAGCGTGGGGTTTTCAAACAATCTTAGCTACGGCCTATTCTTCCTGAAGCTGTATCCTTTCTAAAGTCAGGACTGTGTGAAACCTTGGTGTCTGCAATTGCAGTGCCAACACAGAAAGCCAGAAAATCCTGTCACTTGGCAATGCTAGTAGCAGTGTTACCCCCTGCAACATTTATTAAAAAATGTTGAACTACAAATAGAATTAGCCTCTGTGTGGGTGTGGATATGTGTGTGAGGGCAGTTAGGAGATTGGTTTGTTTTCATAGACTTTAAAGGTATTTAATTTAGAGTTTTTAATAAACAGTTCATGGAGAATTTGGGGAGTGAAATTATTTTATCACAGCATTTGGTACACTTTACCTGACCTGAAAGGGTCCATGCAATGGTGGGAAGGGGAGTCAGTTCCTATGCTGGCCTTGTCCTTGGCATGGTTTGGAGTCTGAAGGGTAGGCTGACTGCCAGAAGATGTGTTGATACTAGTCTGTTGAAATCTCTCTCTGGAGAAATGGCTTGAAGAGGCACTGGGATTTGTACTGTAAGTGGCAAAAACTACCATATTGAAGAAATGAGTAACCTGTTGTCATATCTACTGGCAAGATTAGTAGTCACAGGTTGAGGTAAAACTTTCAGTCTGGATACTTTACTGGGAAACGTGGCTTGACAACTTATAGAAATGACGTTATTAAAATTGTCCAGTAACAGACTGGCAAGTATCTGTTGCAGGTCATTCGGGTAGAGCTGTTGCTTCTAAGGTGCCTTTTCAGCCTGATTTTCTGAGAGGCTGACACACTGCTGTACTTTTTGGTTATATTTGATATTTCAAGGAATGAAAAGTCTCTGCTCTGCTATAGGCCTCATGTAGATGAAAGAGGAGTCCTTCTGACCATGGGCATCCTCAGGCCTCTGGGATGGCCCATCACCTAAGAACCTTCAAAAAGTGGTTATCGCAGCACCCTCTAGAAAAGGTGAGGGAGGGCACAAGATCTTGCCTCTGGTGCAGCACTTTAAATGTGAATTTTAAAAATGTGAATCCCCCCTACCCACCCATTTCATCTGCCATGCAACTCAACCTTGAGGGACAGGGCGCTGAAGGGCAGCAAAGAGTCTGTACCTGAGCAATTGCTAGACGTCAGAACAGGGCTCCTACAAGGTACACTGCATTTTCACAGCCCCATCCCTTTCCCCATCATATGTGGGCATTCAGAACGGATGGGAAAAAAATGCAATCCCTTCCCTCCCCACTCGCTGCCATGTTTTTTAAGGCAGCCTGAAAGCAAAAAATTTTGGAGCAGAGTGATGGCTGAGCCTGCAGCTTATTGCAATTTTCAGTGCGTTGTCTCCCCATGTGAAGAGCTGAAAAGCTAGGCTGGGACAAACAAAATTTCTCCTCCTGCTTCTCCTGGAAAAGTTCCATTTGGTCTATGAAGGGAAAAGCTGTATGGGCAACTGTCTCTGAGCTTTGGCCCCCAGACTCCTGTTTGTTACACAAAGAAGAAAATACGCAGATGCCTAAGATAATTTTGATGGCATGCTTTGCAGCACATGTGCACACTCTAGCTGCTTCACCTGCTTCAGGGCATCTGACAGCATTGAGTTACGTGTGGTGACTCAGAGGGCTTTCCCTTGATGGCACATAAAAGTTCACTTGCAGAACATCAGCTTACGTAAAAGTTTGAGCTATTTTTGTTCAAGTGCACTGCCATACATTTTTAGACTCGCTAAACTTCATGCACACTCAGTTTGCCAAATCCACCACTTTGCTACTTCCAGTGAGAGAGTTTTGAAATCCCTGTGAAGCTTTTAGGGACTGCAGTCATGCAGAGTGCTCTGTGAACAGAGTCGTATTGCTTGTGCATCCAGATCTCAGGGGCAAAGCTGCTGATTTGTGCATGGTGTAATTCCCACTTTCTAAAAGTTACAAAAAATACTAAAAATACCTAATGCAAGAACTAGAGTTCAGATTTAGAATGCATTGAAATATACTAGGCCAGATCCTTGTAAATTTCAGTTGTTAAAACCCTCATGATGTGAGTGTATTCAGTCTTTGCCATTGTACAGAGCTAAAACTATACATATCTTTGCCTTTTCTTCTTTGTTCTTCACTTCATTCCATGGTGCATTTCACTGTGCTTTGGTTCCTGGGTCATTTTGTCAGTTGCTCAGAGTCACCTCTGTGTCTTTTTCAGTGAAAACTTCTAAACCTGATTTGGTCTCCCTGAATCCATCTGCCAGGTCTCTGGCCATACTTATTTCAATAGGTCTAGCTGGATACTTGAAACATCCCCTTTCCACTTTCCTCTTTCCCCTTTCCCTTTTCCCCTTCCCCTTCCCCTTCCCCTTCCCCTTCCCCTTCCCCTTTCCCCTTCCCTTTCCCCTTTCCCCTTTCCCCTTTCCCCTTCCCTTTCCCCTTTACCCTTTCCCTTTACCCTTCCCCTTTCCCCTTTCCCCTTCCCCTTTACCCTTCCCCCTTCTCCTTCCCCTTTCCCCTTCCCCTTTACCCTTCCCCTTTCTCCTTCCCCTTTCCCCTTCCCCTTCCCTCTTCTCTTAAAGGGCAGAATTCTGATTACAGGAACCATCCTTCTATGCTGGGAGGGAGTTTTGCCCATGCTTGTATTTTTTCTGTGCCTTACCTCCCTTGGAATTAAAATGGGAATGCCTGCATGGTTTGGATTTTGGTTTTTAATTTTTTGGGTTTTTTTTTGTTACAGTGGAGTTGATGTGTGAGATACCTCCTTGTAAAAATATTTTCCCAATGTCATATTTTTATGAATTAATTTGTTTGTTGCTCCCTGGTGTGTCCCAGGACACTTTGAAAAGGAGACATTTTTTCAAGAGTTTTATCCTGCTGTGAATATTTATATACATCAAGTTGCAATAAACCCAAACAATTTTCTCATTAGCGATGCAGTCTGCAAAAGTCAAGTAATTTCTCCTGTGGCTGTGTTAGGGACATTGTGCACTTGAAGTAGTGGAGAGGAAAAAAGGTTTCAAAAAAGAGGACTCAAGATTAACATAATGCATAAGATTAACATCATGCACTCTAATTGAAGTATTGAAATCAGCCCTTTCATCATACCATATTGATTGTTTTAATTTGCTTTGGTGGCATTTGGTGTTGGTGCATGATGTATGAATGTGCTTGCATGCTGCATGCATAGGTAGAAGGTGAAAGAGTTTAACAGAGCCCCTTCATAGGAGGAGAATCTGAACCAGACCATCTTCCTGAATAATATTAGGTGAAAGCAGCACTAAAGTGGCTCAAGGTGAGATTCCCTAACTGCTTTAGAGAGGTTTGTGTTCAACAGGGGAGCTAACCTGAGGCTTCATGCATGGAATCTGTTACAGAATTTATTGGATATGCACCTTTATGTTGGCAGGAAGTCCCCAGAGCTTCAGCAGATAGAGAGGAAGGAGCTTACACTGATTGTTGCTCCCCACGTCTCCAGGTGGGCTGAGCAGAGCTCTGGTGTCAGCACAACCAAGTCTGGGTTTCCTAATAGTGAAGTGCTGGTGGATCACAACAGACACAGCTGCTAGAATGAAGTCTGTGTGCTCCCAGTTCCATCAAGGCTGTGGAGAAGCCAACAGCTTCCTCTGTTTGTATTCTGCACCTGGCAAATAGTTATATTCCTCTTGGGTCAGTGCTGCAGAGCATGCAGAAGTGGTGTGTGTCCATCGGAGTAATTTTGGGGGAAGAGAAAGGGGAACAAAGGAAACAAGTCATGGCATTAGCAGCACACAAAGACAACAACTACCAGTGTTCTGCAGCACTGATGAAGGTGGCACAATAACTGAGCCAGCAAAACTATCAACGAGCTTGGATAGTAGTCACCCATAAATTGTAGTTCCTCCTATTCCACTGATGCAGGCCAGCAGTTCAGAGACAGCTAGAGATGCAGCATCTCTGTGTGGGTGAAGAACACACGTAGTTTCCTGCAGGAGAGCATATGAGCTCCACAGCGCAAACAGAGGCTTATGTACGTATTTTTCTTTTTGGGTTGCTGATGGTTTGTCTTGGGTGCAGTTCTTGAGACTTGTGTTGGTTTCCACAGCAGGATGTCTGTTTCTGTCCTGTTAGTGTGTCCATTATCACAGGATCAGATATTTGCCGTGAGCAAAGAATAGGGCTAATATCTGTTTTGGGTGTGTATCTTTCCTTGCTCTGTTCCCTGGTGGGGAGATATCTGTGGTGGTTTATTAAATAGCTCATGTTCTATGTGCTTGTTCCTCTCCAGTGAACTCCAGCAATGGAGATGGAGTTTATAAAAGAGCTAGCATCTTTTCTCTGTTGTCTCATACTCTGCCCTTTTGTAAGTATTTAGCTTTGACAGGCTCTACAGGTGTGTCACTATTTCTGTAAGATGAAATGTCACAGTCACACAAATGTCAAAACCTCACACTTGCTCTCTCTGTGTTGCAAGAGACTTCCTGCTGCACTACTGATAATGTACAGAGTGGTGACATCTCATCTCCAGAACTGCCTCTCCTCAAAAACTGGGATGGGCAAAGAACTCTGCGGAGCAGAGCAGGCACTCCCCAAAAGCATTTTCAGTTTTATTTCCCTTTCAGTAAAAGGATATACTTCACAGTGACCCTGTGAAGCGCACTTATTTTTTTATTTATTTTACTCATTCACATGGGCATCATCATACCAGTCACTGTTACACCCTCTGACTGATGAATGTGCTTAACTTGCAGGGAGAATGATGCCCATTTGGAAGTCACTACAAATATTCAGGAATACTGCCAGGATTTTTTTCAGTGATCTACTTGGTCCTTTTTGCCTGGACCGTATCACCTGTGTCTCAGTTTGGGGAGTGTCCAGCACATCAGCTCGCAGCTACAATGCTGGGCAGTGGCCAGGGAAAGGCATCTGCATGAGTGATGTACCTTTTCCATCTCAGATTTTGTCTTCAGGGAGGAATCCACATGGGATTAGGAACTGAAATAAGAAGTATAACCCTGAAATAAGGGATATAACAAAAAGAGGAAAAAACTGCAGTAAGGGGAGTTAAAGATGAAGAGGGGAGATTAAGTAGGGAAAAGCAGGCAGTTTAGGTAAGAAATGTGACAGACACCTAATTTAGTATTTAATAGTGATGAAAAGGTGCAAGAAGACTGAATTTCTACATGTGGAAAGATAAGGTACCCAGGCTCTGTGCTTGTCCACTCGTTTATATTCAGGATAAGCTGTTGTTAAGTCTGCTTTTCCAGTCTCATAAAGCTCAGGCAATGCAGAAGCTAGTGCTGGTCAGAGAGAGTAGCGGGTCTGGATGTGGTGCAGCAGGGTCAGTAATGGAAGAGGATTTGATGGCTGTCCTGGACTCTTAGATGCACATAGTGTTCATCTTTTTTCAATTTGGGGACTATTTGAAAAATGTGGAAACCTACCCCCACTTCCTGTTCTGCCCCACATTTGATGATTCCTTACTCTGTATGCAAAGACAGATGGGGTCTTGAAGGAGGGGGAAGGCAAATAGCAGTATCATTCCAATGAGGCCCAGGAAATGGGAAATTTAGGCAGTAGTAAGGATCTGTGCCAGTGGGTGCACTTGCAGAAGAGAAATAGGAGCAAAACCATGATGTTACTGCCCAGAAGGTGAAAGGAAAATCAGGGTGCGCTGAAGGGAGACCAAAGAGTGAAACAAGCAAACCTGCCACACGGCAACCCTCAGTGAAGTTCTCAGGTCCCTGTTCATTGCAGAGAGGAGCACAGAGGGGTGCTGTGAAAATGAGAAGAGTCTGTGAAATAAGAGAAGAACTTGGTAGTCAGATGGCTCAGTCAGAGAAAAGACAAGACAACCATGTTTCCTGATACAAAAAAAAGGCTGCTGCAAAGATAAAAGAGTTAGACCAATTTTATTAGTTCATTGGCAAAGGCTTTTCAAAGACAATGAATTCTGAGGACCAGCAAGGAAAATCATTGAAATGCAACAGTGAACCTTGTAACTTGCCAGGTTTTAGTTCTCTCGAAACAGAAGGAAAGGATGTCAGTGGGAATGGGATATATGAGATTAGCAACATAACCAAGAATATAGCTGGCAACCAGGGCCAGTTGTGAAATAGCCAGTAGACCCACCTTTCAGATTAGAGAGCTCAAAGGAAAGGGCTGAAATACTCTGTTCTGTGAAGGGATGCTTTCCTCACACTGATTCCAGCAGAGCTTCAAATTCAATTTCTGCCTCTCCAGGAGAAAATATAGTTGCTGAAGTTACAGAAGGCTCTTTTAATATGGGGAAGGAGAAGTCAGCTTTGCATTTATTTTTATGACTGGATAATAATTAATAGAGAATGTGGTGATGTGTACCTTAGTCCAGTTGTCTGAAAGCAGCAGCTACACTTTGTCACTCTATATAGATTTGTATGTCAACATGGTATAGGGCAGAAGAGTCAAACAATATTAGGGGCAGACAGGAAGTAGTCTGCAGAACATTTTCACCTGGACTATACTTTTCCCAGAAATGCTATGCATGTAGAGGCATGATGGTGAGCTAGGATCTTGGATTTCAGCATGGTCCACCAGGGTGCTGTTTGTATACAATAAAGTGATGGTGCAGAAGGCAAACTGACCTGAATTGCCAAACCAAACAGCTGACAGCTCTGGATCCACTGGCTGATTCCAGCTTTATGAATGCAAATTCTAGCCAGACAGAGAAAGTTGACAGTAAGAGTGAGTTATAAATGGTAAATCTACATGAAAGATCTAATCAATGCTCACCTATTTATTTTAGTAATTGCTGAATGGTCTGAGACAAGAATGCTGAAACATTAACCCATTATGATGTAAAATGTGTTTTTTATCTCCACTAAGGACAATTTCAAGCTAGATTCTGACATTCTTGCCTTTATTTAGTGATAACTTATTGGCTATTTTAAATCCATTTGTTTTCTAAGAGAGAGATTAATGTATAAACATCTGACCAAATATTATGGAAAAACTGGTCTGGTTTTGCTTACACCTAGCTCCAGTCCCATCATCATTTTTGCCATGCATTCTAGTTTATTCTTGAATATTGTGTTAACCCTGCTGGCACATCCAACTGTTTTCATACGGTCTGTATTTATTTTATCAAGCACTTGATCTGGTACATGAAATTTCTTGCCTATGTGGCTTCTTGCAGTACTCTGCTGACAAATAATTCACTGAACCTGGCATGCAGTAATTCTTTTGCACTGAGCATTATGTTTTCATCTGATCCAAGGTTATTTCCCCCTTGTTTTCTGCCTCCCTTCTCTGGCAGCTGTTCTCACACCAGCAGAAGGATACAGCATGGAAGGCACACCTCCTGCAGACACCCTGTGGGTATTTCTTTCTTAATGTTTGCTGTGAACTGTGGCAGCTGTAGAGCGTGTACACAACACATTGAGCCTTCCTCATCAGCTGGCAGAGGGAAAAGGACAGAAATTTGCAACCAGGAGCCACTGTAGTCATCCCATGCTGACTGGACTGGAAACGTGAGCAGAGCCTGCTGCCCACTTTAGGACTGTTTACTGAATCTGCAGGAATCCTTATTGCATATAGAAAAGAAATTGTCACAGTAACTGGAAATTAAATGTGCTCTCCCTACATCACAGGGTAAACAGTGTGTTTTTGTATGTGTCTGTATAACGTAGCATAGCAGTGTGCAGCAGTCTGACCTCTGGACTGATTTTGCAGATGGGCTTACATCACTGAAAACTGTTCTTAATTTCCATAGGAGAGTGTGAAGGGAGAATGAAGATGCATTACTTCTACACAAAGCGTGCAGTCACAGTGAATAATGAGGGATATCTCTGCAAATAGCCCTGCAGTCCTTTATGAGGTAATGTGGTCTTTGACGTCAATGGGAAGCTTGCTTCCACAAAAGCTGAGCGGGGACTGCAGGATTTGGTTTCATGGGGTTTACAAAGCACAGCTTTCAGAGCCACTGAAAGAAATCAGTATGGCAGCCCTTCTAGTTTACCTATTTGTGATGCTTTTTTGCTGCCACCTTGGTTTATGGCATTGCTTCTCTGGTGTGTATTCTTGTGTCCACACTCGTCAGTCTGTTTTTCTTCGCCTACTCCATTAAGGCCATAAAGTGGGTGAGTAGGGCAGGTTCGTTACTCAACAACTTCACTCTGAGTCGCTCTTGGAGGAAATGAATGGGGACATGAGCTTTTGGGAATTCAGTGGGGTGGCAACCTGCTGACTTCAATTTGAGTAGAAGGGCACTGTTTATAGCCTTTTCAATACAATCCCAGCTGTGTATTTGTGCTACTCTGGAGGGTCAGTCACACTGGTTTTTGTCTCCCTTGGGGAAACAACATCATGAAGGTGCAGGGGAAAACTCATGTTTCAAACAGAAAAGTTTGAGCACTTAAAAGGTGTATGTGCTTTTGGACAGTGGGGCTTTCGGTGGAATTTCATGCTGTGATAATGCCTGACCCTCTAAGCAAAGGCAGTGGGTGCAAGAGAATAGATAATCTCACCTGCGTATTTGTGAAGCCCTTGTAAGGGCATAACATCATGAACCCAACCTCTTTTCCCTGCCTGGAACTTTCCAATTATATTCCACTTGATTTATTTTTTTAGTGATTAACTCAATTTCCAAACGAGGATAATGTTCATACTGGAAACCTCCCATGGTCCCAGCAAACAACTTTCACTCACTGTTATGGGCAGACACCTGTATTGGTAAAAACTGAGAAAAACGTCTCTGACCTTGTCGTAAAGAAGCTGGCAGGGATGAGCGAAACATGGGTGTGCCTTCCTGTGTGTGAAAAGAAGGGATGTGAGGATAAAACCAGCAGCAGTCTTAAGACCAATCTTAAATGTATGAAGTGCATTTTCAGAGTTGGAAATACAGCCAGTTGTTTGCAGCACCTCAAGAGAGGTTCATGAGAGAGTTCTGTTTTCAAGCATAAGCTCTATGGGGAATATGGTGCCTGTGGAAAAGGCTTTAGCTAAATTTGCCTGAGGAGTTCATTGGTCCTGGTGGATGTAGGGAAACAGGTACAGGCAGACCAGTGGCCCACTCCAGCTATCTTTTTGCATTCTCTGTTTTCTGCAAGACCTATTTTGGCACATTTCAAGAGGAGTATGAGTGAACTTCCCAGGTAATGAGGACGACATAGGTGTCTGGCTCTCCAGTATGTTCTGGTTTTTGATAGCTTTTATACAGACTGACAGCTGCATTTATGCTATCTTTCCTTGTCCTCATGGTCCCATGAAGGCTAATTCCCTGTAATGTTGGGGTGGGGAGGGGTTATGCTTTCTCCATTTATTTTACTGGACAAAGAGGATAAGGAAGATTGCTTTGGCACTGTCTGGGATCCCCTCGTCAGTGGATTGTGGTAATTTCTGTATGTGATGGGCTGACCTTTGCTAGACACCAGGTGGCCAACAAACCACTCCATCACTCTTGTCCTCAGCAAGGTATGGGGGAAGAAAGTAAAACAGAAAATCTTATGAGTCAAGATAAACAGAATTGAATGAAGCAAAAGCAAAGTCTGCATGTGGAAGCAAGGGAAAATAGAAGATTTATTCTCTCTGTCCCATCAACAGGTGATGTCCAGCCACTTCGTGGAAGGTAAGACTTCAGTACACATAGCAGTAGCTCCAGAAGGCAAACATAATAATAAACACCCCTGGCCATCCTTCCTCTTAGCTTTTGTTGCTTGAGCAGATGTCCTATGGTATGGAATATGCCTTTGGTCAGTTTGGGTCACCCAAGCCCACCGGCCTTTGGGGGTGATGCTGTACTGCTGCTCAGCAGCAGACAAAGCACTGGTGCATAACCAACACCTTCCTAACTACCAGTACAAAGCACAGCTCTGTGAGGGCCACTGTGGGGAAAATTAACTCCATCTCAGCCAGATCCAATACACTGTAATATCACACTCCTTGGTTTCACAGTTTCTGAATGCTGCCATCATTATGGAACACTACCAGAAACTTGTCTTTCTGTGCTAGAGCAACCTGAGTACTTGGGCTTGTAAATACCATCCATTTCACCAGTGTGACAGCTAGAAAGGTTATTTGTCCAAAGACCCATGGGAAATAAGTGACAGGAGGAGAATAAATCTGTGTCAGTCTTTGAATTACTAAGTCATTGTAAAATCAATTAGATTTCTCCTAGGTGAGGCCCTTGTGCTGTTTGTTTTTGCATGTGTCATATCAGTCACTTTCACTTGCGCTGCATAGTAGTTTTTGAGCCTGTAGACCTCAGTTTTTTTCAGACATGAGGGAAAAACTCTGCCACCTCTAGATTTGCAATGAAGTTAAGGGATGCAGAGATGAAGATCATGTTTCGATGCTGATTACAGGGCTTGGGAATAACTGTTCTGAGTCTGGGCACCCTGACTGAAATACTACTCTCTGCAAGGGAACACAGACTGGAGATGAGAAGCCAGGACTCCCTCCTGTAGTCACTGTGCATGTGGGATGCTGATGTCCACACCATGTTAATGCCCGCAGAATGTGTTGATGTGAAAATCCTTTGTGTGCTGCAGGCACTCCAGAACACAGTGTGTAGGAAAGAAGAGCTGCTGCTGTGTGGTGGCATCCTTCTGGTGTCTATCTCCCTTGCTAATTAAAGAAATTACAATGGGAAGTGCTGGTTTGTCTCTACTGGTATGAGAAGATTAGGGTGAAACATGCTCTGGGGAAGGACCAGGGCACTGTGAAATACATTTGTTAGCAGGTGGTATGTGGAATTCGGGATAAATGCCAATCTTTGGCAATTCTGTTTTTCATTAAGTTGTGTCTGCTGGGAGCCCAACCCCAGTTCTGCAAAACCAGGCCTCTGGCGTCAGAAGACTATCTGGAATGATGATGTGCTGATGAAGGTTGTCCAGGAGGGGTGAGCAGGAAGAGGTCAGGTGCAGAGCAGTGACGAGTGGTGTTTCTGATGGAGGTTGTATTGTGGTGTCCTGTAAGAAGAAAAGGTCACCTCCTTCCATTTTGGAAGTTTTCTTAAAACCGGTTATTGTGCTAGATTCTTGGTGCCAGTAATCATGGGAATTGGTACAGATATATACTGACTAGATAATAAACCAACATTCCAGAAAAGTCTTGTTAGTTAAAGCAAGTCTGACCAGAGTTCAGCGCAGCTTGTGACACAGATTTCCTAGACGAACATTTTCCTTTACTTATTGGAGATGATATTTGCCGATACAGTCATCAAGCTGATCTTGGTTGGTTTAACAAAGAGTTTAAAGCAGTCTCAGTCAGTTTCTAGCAGTACAATTGCTGTTCTTTGAATTTGCTACAGACTTGTACAGACTTTTCTGAGGAAAGTAGGAGGCTGCCTTGTGATGTTCCACATCACTGGACAAGAAACACTGATGGTCAGTTTACGTCTTCCTAGTATTGTAGCTGTGATGGTCTGAGGACACTAGGCAAGATTTTGGGTGTGAATACTGAGTTTTACTAGGTTAGTCAGTATAATGGGCAAAGCAAAATACATAGCTGGGTACCATGCAAATTTTCAGACACAGGATTTTATTTATTTATTTATTTGTTTGTTTGTTTATTTTCTTCTGTGCCTGTTTTGTCAGGGGTTGGGGTTTGGGTTTTTTTTTTGCTCTTCAGTCTTAGACAAGAGTATAACTTCATGCCAGACAAGTGCTACTCTGTGTGAATGTAAGCACACAAGATGTTAGTGACAGAAGTGTCACTAAGTGTCATGGACAGCCAATCTTAACAGTGGCTGAGCCATTTTTCAAACTCTACTTTAAAATATACTTACATGATTGCTCTGCTTTCTTGAGCAGACCTCTGCAATTTTATGTAGATGAGTTTTCTGTTTTATAGTGGGAGGCACATGAGATGAAATCTGATGGTTTTTATTTAGGTATTTGTATGCAACTCTGGCATTTAATTTAAAAAAAAAAAAAGGCAGGTTATTTTTATACAGAAAAATGCACGTTGTTCATTTAAGTGACTGCAGCAATTCTGCCAGCTCAGGCATCAAGAATCCTTTAGTAATAGTGAATGTTTTCTAGAGGACAGCATAAAGTGACAACATTTACTTCAACTGCCAGAGCTGTAGTCATGAAATCTGCCATGCTTTTAACCTGAGTTACTACTAACCCAATCACCATCCTACCTAGTGACTAGATCTGGCCCTTTCTTAGCTTTAATGTAATTTGTAGGAAGAAGAAAAACCAAATATGTAAGTCAGTAGGGTAGTTGTAAATTTTATAGCAGAAGTGATAATTTTTCTCAACATGTTCTATGGATCTGTAAGCAACTAAACTAGGTAGTGGAGGAGAAAAATAAATGGTGGACTCGGATATTTCAGTTTGGAACCAAGTCACCAGTGGAATCAGACAGGGTCTGTGTTGTTGAACATATTAAAAACTGTTTGGACAAAGGAAGTGATTAGTGAGGAGAAAATTTTGCTGATATTTCTAACCTTATTCAGAGTTTTAAAGGTTTGGACTGTATCAAAGAGGGATCTCATGAGACAGAATGGAGCATAAACAGGCAGCTGAAATTCTGTGTAGGCAGATGTAAATAAAAACACATGGAAGAACAATCCAGCTTTATACATGAAGGACTCTGGGCTGACTGTTTTTAATGAGGTGTGAGAGCCCAGTGTTACAGAGGGGCTATGTAAATGTCAGCTCAATGCACAGCAGTAATAAGCAAACAAGGGCACAGAACATAGCACTAGGTAATACTAGGAAGGGAATAGAAGACTAAATGAAATACACTGTTATTTCACTGCACAATTCCATGCAGCTTTTCCCTACCATGCACAGTCCTAATCAGTGATAGAATAGAATAATTCAGTGGAAGGACCTACAGTGCTTAACTAGTCCCCCTGCCTGACCAATCCAAGCTGACTGGAAGTTTAAGCATGTTATTAAAAGCATTTTTCAAATACCTCTCTGACAGATGTGGAACATTGACCTTCTCTCCAGGAAGTCATTATGTTGACAACTGTCTTGGTAAAGAAGTATTTCCTAAGGTCATGTCTGAGCCTCCCATAAGGCAAATTTTAACCATTTCCACATGACCTATCACTGAATATCAAAGAGAAGACATCAGCCCTTCCCTCTCCTTTTCCATCCTCAGGAAGCTGTAGAGAGCGTCCTGTAGTCACGCCTCTGCCCCCTGCTCTCCAAATTAGGCAAGCCAGAGTCCTTACCTGCTCCTCACAGGACATGCCTTCCAGCCCTTTCACCACTGCTGTTGCCCTCCTCTGGATGCATTCGAAGACCTTTGCATCCCTCTTAAGCCGTGGGGCCCAGATCTTCACACAGCATTGGAAGTGAGGCTGCACCCACGCTGAATACAGCAGGGTAATCACCTTTTGACCAGCTGACAATACTGCACCTCAGATGTGGTGTGCCTTCTTGCCTGCCAGGGCCCACTGCTGACTCATATTGAGCCTGCTGCCAGCTAGCATCCACAGGCCTCTTTTTCCAGGGCTGCTCTCCTGCCACTCTTCTCTGAATTTGTGCTTTTGTCCAGAATTACTCTGTACCAGGTGCAGAATATGGTATTTATTTTTGTAAAATCTCACACCATTGATTATTACTTGTATCTTACAGGGGTTACAAAGACTCAGAGGTATAGAAGGTGGTGGGATAGATGAAGTAAGGAATAGCATCTACTAACTTGGTTTCTTGTTTCTTTAGCGTTGAAAACCTGGAAAACGCACAAAAGTCTATGAAAGGATAAATGGCATGCAGGGAAGAGAAGAGGAAATTCACTTCTTGTCCACAAGCTAGAGGGCAGGCAATAACACTGACTCAGGACCATCCCTCCACGCACCTCACACCCAAGTCTTATACTGTCTTATAAAACAGATGGATAAAATCATGGCAGAAAGTTCTGCTGCAGGCTACACAGCAGCTGACCATCTCTGGCTTAGGAAGCTACTAGAAAAATATCACATCATGCTTGCTGTCTTCATATGCTTGTGGTGACAGCTCATGGTGAGGTACTCTGTTATGCTATGTATGTTTATTCTTCAGTTAGAAATAACATTTGCACTGAATGTACAAGTGAGTGGTTGCATTGTTTCTCTCTTCTGACTGACTGAGAAAATGTTCTGTCCTGGCTGCTTTAGCATTTCCAGATACAGTCAAGTGGGGTGGTATTGGTTTTCTTGGAACCCCATAGGCAGCCTAAGAGGGAAGTCTTGTGCTTTTGTGCTCTTTACTGCTTCAGGCCCTTGTGGGCCTCTCAGGCTAGCTTTTGTGAGGAACCGGTACAAGATAAGTATCGATGGTTCTGGAAATAACCCAGGTAAAAGGGTGTCTTATTTCATACAGTCCAGTGGCAACTAAAACACTTATTGTAATCATGTGCTGGTGTTTTGGGACTGCACTGTGCATTGAGAAGGAAACAGATTTCACATTCCTTGCCCCAGTCCATCCAACTTTTGTTCTTTGCCCCACACTGCTCATCTTAGGATGGAAATGGGAAACCTAAAACAGATTTGGAGGAACACAACACTGAAAAACTCTGAAAGTGCTTCCAATCCATCAGCTGGCCACTGGTGAGTACCTAGGAGAAAGGCAAATATACAGTGAACTTTCCTAGCATAGTTACCAGCTTCCAGCGCAGGGTCTTCCGAGCCTGAGGTATTCCTGAAGTTATTTAGGAGATGGATTTCATTCTGTGGGTTTGCCTGGTTTGCGTAGAAAATTTATTTTCTTTCTAATCCAATCTGATGTCACACTTTGAGTTTGTCCCTGGCTCAGACAGGCTGGGAGCAAGACTGAAGCTCTGCTCAGCTCCAGGCATTGGTCAGCATCTCTTCCGATGTTTATTTGCTAACATGTGTGTTCCTGTCTGCTATTCCCTCCATGCCTGCAAGGAGCACTTCTTCTTCTGCTGTTTCTTGGTGGTGCAGCAATGAAGCATCATTCAGTTTCGCATTCCAGAGTGCACTGGCTGTGGAGGAGTGTGCCCTTGCTTTGAACCATGGGCACCCTGGAAAGACCCACACTTTTGATGTGTTTGTGGATGTGCTGAATAGCATGGAGCATGTGGCGCAGGTAACAGTGAAATGTCATGCATGTATATCTCTGCTGAAAAACTGAATTAAAAAGCTTAACAGTGGAAAGACAAAACCAAACCAAAACACCCCAACCCCAAACCCTCAGAGGAGAACAGCAAAAGAAGATTTTATCTGTGAAACAGGATTCAGCAAGGATTTTCCATGGATGAAGAGCAAGGACTATGTGCCAAGTGGCACTCAAAGATTTTGCTCAGATGGCCACTATATCACTCGTGATCAGAGTAAGGCCACAGCACTGGAAAAGGTCTAAAACTGTTTCCAGAGAAGGCTAAGCACTTTTCCTGCTGACTCCTCACACAATACCGCAAGAATAGCTAATGCTGCTTGACCCTACTGCAAATTTTCCATTTACTATCCATTAATAAATTTTCCCCTGTATTGCAAGAATAATTTTCATGGATTGTGTCATCTTTCTCATATTGACAGTTCTGCTATACCACTATTGAGTTAGCCCTAACAGCATTATTTTCTCCCAGATTCATCTTCCCTGTAAATGTTCTGAAAAAACTTAGGAAATTATTTGGACATGGTTTCCCATAAATACAAAAATCAGAAAAGTTTCCAGCACCTAATTTTTCTCAACAGAAGTTGTAACTTCTTTTTTCAGGCTGGGTATGCTTGTTTTACAGTGATGACAAATCTGTTAATAAATTATTCCATTTGAGAACATAAGAAACAAGGGCAAAAATTGGAAGTCTATCAAGAGTTTCTAAGAAGAGGGGAAATAACAAATACATCGTGAATTTTCATTTAACTGTCTGATACATTCTCTTGAAGCATGAACGCGTTTTAAGAACAGTATGTGGGGAAATTTTGAATCTGAGCCTTGCAAAGAGGAAAAAGAAAGCTATCAGGTGTTTCAAAGAGATTTTTGAAATGTCATTATATATACTGAAACAGGTGTATCTGAACCTCACCCCTGAATTTCTGGAATAAAATCACAAAGAAAAAACCCAATAAGCTTCAAATTATCTCTTACATGAATGGAAGTCATAACATGAAACAAATCATTATCATTTATCCTTGAATCATGAAGTGGAAATAAAAGACAACTGAAAGATTTGAGCACATCTCTATCTCAGGACACATCACTGTAGCTTCACTGAAGTGACAGCTGGAACTGTAGGTTGAATTAGACCCCAAATAAAAAGACTTTAACAGACTTTAAGTTCTGTTGATATAGATCATAGCTTTTTAATAATAGCAACTGTATCTGGTGTAATTCTTCTGTATTTTGTATTTTTATTTAGTCTTTATTGATCTTTCACAGTTCTGGAATAGATTAGAGCAAATCTGGAAAAAGTGGATATGATTGATGAATTTTGTTTCTTTCACCTTTGTCACGGCTTCTACATCTGTATTCTCTGACACCTAAATAAAAGAGTGTTTTATTCATAAGTTTGGTTATTGAAAATCACAAAATGAAAAACTTTGTACTTAGGCCAGGGATTGCTCTCCAAAGTATTCAGAAAAAGCTTTTATTATTCATGCTTGGTTATCATTATTATTCAAAGCATTATTATTTTATCATTCACATATTAGAGTTACTGAATAGTTGAAACATCTGATGGATAATTTGTGAGTGGAAGAGGAGGACCTCTCTGTTTATTAAGAAGGTCACACAAGCAGAGTCCAATAAATCTTAAATGACAATTCAGGATGAAGAAAAACTTGTATTTGTTACGTCATTTTCATGAACAAAGCCTACATTCAGATCATTCTTGGATGGAGATATTATTTACAGATATTGTGTTTTTTGTAAAGGCTATGTGACTGCTAAAATTCACAACTTCTAAATTATCCTGTGCTCATTCAAGCATGCAAATGCTGTAGGTTTCAGTGCTCCCTCCTTAGTCAAACTTTGTTAACACTTCAATTCATGGGAGAACCAAGTTAGGTGGCAGTGCAGTAAGGTCAGCGCAGGGCTGGTAAATGCACTGAGCCTTAGTTTTTTACTGTGGATGTACTGCTGTCTGAGATGAACACCTGGGAATAAAGTCTGAGACCCACTGCCCAGTACTACATTAATGCTTCAGATGATCGAGGCGATGTTGGGTGGAAAGGGTTGGCGGGCACCACACCTCGTGCAGTTACAAAAGGTATCAGTGCCTCCACAGATGTGCAGAGAGGTTCAGCAGATATTGAGTCCTGTACACACCAGGTGGTGCCCTCATGGGTGTAGCCCAGGGAAAATAGCGTGAGGGCAATCTCTTGATCTATTTCTTCCCTCATACGGTGGGGCGGGAAGAGGAGCATTAGTGTGGCCAGCACTGAGTGGGCCTGATCACCTGGAAGGGGGTCTTTGCAAGGGCGACAGGAAACCTCCAGAACTGATTGGCAATTTGGGACTCCATGGTAAGAGCTCTGCCAAGTGACATACACACTCAAATGCTGGTTATCTCATGTTGGAGCCTTCACACAGAATTCTGCACAAAGACAGTTCTCAGTAAAGTAGGAGCACCCTAGTGCTTCATTTCACCAGGGCTGCCTTAGTATGCAGAGAACTCCACTCCTTACCTTGCTGGAGCCACAGCAAAGCTCCATAGGACTGTGAAGTGAAACATCCTGAAGGTTGTAAGGTATGCCCAACCACTGCCCTGGAGGGACGCCTGCTGAGATAAGGAGATTGAGCAATCTCCCAGCAGGAGCCCCCCTGGGAAGGCAGCTACTCTTCAGTTACAGCGAGAAGAAGACAGACCCAGAATCCTCTGGGAGACCCTATGCAGATCCTTTGTAACCCATTGGCCTTTACCCTCTGACACCCACCCCCTGTATCCCTATAAAACTAGCCCCCTGATCCTGCGAGGGCAGAGAGCTCTTGTCCCTAGCTGCCCTTCGCTGGAGTACAGACCAATAAAGCTGCCCTGTGCGGAACAGCTACACGAGCCTCTCGTCTCTCTCCCTGGTCTGGCCTGGAGGCTGCCCTGCAGAGCTGAGCTGAAATCACGAGCTGATAATCACTAAAGAGCTTCTGCATGGGCCCTCCTGCCAGCAGCTGAGGGAAGACACCGGGCCTCAGGGAGGCGATTCCTTTCGGGACCATCTCTCTGGACCGGTCACCTCTTCCTCGGTCTGAGCTACCTGACCCCTAACCAGCCGTCATAGAAGGTAAAAATCTTTCCATTATTAGTTTTTTCAGCAAAGCCTATTCCTTCATCAGGAAGAAGTTTCCCAGGAACGCATAAGGGCAGATGCAGTCACATGAGTTCCAGTCTGGGTGGTTGGACTGGTCCAGTGCTTTAGGGTTTGTATGCGTATAATTTGTACACAAGAGCTGTGATCTTTAGAACATACTTTATTTTGCCATTTAGAATGCTTTTGAAACTCCATGTGGATTGTAATACCTCCCTAAATTTTTATCAAGAAATGTATTTGCTGTGCTTCAGTCTACTGTGAGTTCCCCTAACAGTCTGAAAGAACACTTACGCTTCTAATATGAAGTCCTAACCGGCATGAGGGATTTGTTTTGCTTTGTTTTGTATCCTATGTTAGAGGAACTAGTGTACAAGCTGTAAACTGAATTTAAGATCTATTTGGACAGGTGGACTGTTCTGCCCAAAAACTGCCTAAATCCAGAAGGTTTAGTTGGATCAGATTGCTTAGGGCCATGCCCAATTAAATCTTTACCTCCTCTAAGGATTAAAATCTGACAACATCCCTGGGCAATCTGCGTCAGTATTTAACTACTCTCATGGCAAAAAATATTTCCTGCTACCTAATCAGAATTTCCCATGTTCTTACTTGTGTCCATTGCTTCTTGTCCTTTTGCTGTACACGGCTGGGAAGGGTATGGTTTTATCCCCTATATAACCTCTGATCAGGCAGCTGTAGTGAACAGGAATGTGTCTCATTTCCCTTCTCTATTCCAAGCTGAACTGTTCCTGCTTCTAGAGACTTTTCTTGTACTTCATGTACTCCTACTCCTGACCATCTTGGTCACCTCCAGTAGACTCACTCCAGTCTGTCAATTTGTTTTTGTATTGAGGAGACCAGAAATAGACACAAATGCAGTATTGCAAGTGCCAAAGAACTTTACTGGACCTGCCAGTTACACAAGTACCTAACCAGAATGCAGCTGGCCCCCTTTGCTGCAAGGTAACACTGCTGGTTCATGTTTGACTTGCTGTTCACAAGGACACTGAGATCTTTCTCTGCAGAACTGCTTCTCTGACAGTCAGCTCTGGCCTGTATTGTTCCATTGGGTTATTCCATCCAAGAAGCAAGACTGAGTTTTCTCCTGTTGGACTTCACAAGGTTCCTGTAGGTCACTTCTCCAGGCTCCTCTGAAGAGTAGCCTTTCCCTCCAGTGAATTGTCCACTTGGCCAGTTTGGTGTTGTCCACAAATCTGATGACAGAAGGCACCGTCTCAGCATCCTGGTCATGGGTAAAGATATGAAACAGTCTTTGTGCCAGTTTTGATCCCCGAGGGATGTTGCTGGCTACCAGTAATTAGCAGTTCTTACCCACTGCATGATCCACCGATCCAGTCCATGTCTCACATGTTTGGTGGTCAGCACTCTATGAAGACTTTGTCAAAGGCAGTATAAACACAAAGCACACAACATTGTCTGCCTTATGCATAACACTGGTGTCCTCACTAGGGAAAATGATGAGGAGGATCAACCTTGAGTAAAGTTCCTCCGAAGGTTTAGTGTCACGAAGAAGGTGGAAGGTTTGTTTAAACAGCTGTAGTTGAAGAAATCACTGTTTGAGGTCATAGTGACTTGACAGAAGCTCATGAAATGATTCCTCAGAGGACATGGGTGCTTTGGGGACCAGGGCTCATAGTGTCTCACAAGATCTCCTGGAAGATCATGGGCATCACCTGGGACAGAAAATAGGATAATTAAAACTAAAGAATTTGGCTGGTTAGGTAAATAGTAACTCACGGAGTGGGGCCTCCATAACTGCATTGTCCACTGCAAAGCGAGCGTTTGCTGGACTGACAAGCAGATAAAATACAAGATCTCACTATATCATGAAATCTTATCAACAAAAAATGAGCAGTTTACAGGAGAAGTTTAAGAGATAATTAAATATGTTTCTAAAAGTTGATCAAGAGTGTGTAGACAGGAAGATTAAGTTTACATGAAAGAGCTCACTGGAGAAAAGAGATCTGTAAACAGTTCTGTATTTGGAATTCATGTGAGCTACTCAAGTCTAGTACTTGGAAGAACAGTCTATGAAAAATACTAAAGAAGAGAACAGTTCTTCTCAGGGATACTGTGGGCAGTGGTCAGGTTTTACCTGCACACCAGGACTCACCTCTCCCTTTGATGTCTTACAGAGGGTTCTGACTAACCTTTCTCTGCCTTTGCAGTCCTTGAATTACCTAACTCCAGCATGGACTGCAAAATATGGCAGTGTAGGGATATTTTACAATCCTACCTTCTCAGTGGTCACAGAAAGGATTAAAGATTATATTGCTGCTGGTGTCAATGTGGAGGAAAAGATGATATAAAATCCCTTTTTCTGAGAAAAAAAAGAATAAATTGGATTCTGCAGTTCTAGTAAGTACTTGTTCAAATCTTACAGAGAAATTTGTAAACCATTTAAGTACACTTCTGAAAACAATTGAATTTCAGATGCCAGTTAGGTGTCTTAATTAATACCATTAATGCAGAACTCTGTAATCAAAGTTTTCAAATTTTAAAAACCTCTGTTTTGCATACCTTGCTGGCCAAAAGACTGTGTTACACAGGATGTCTGTCTGAAATGGGCTCTGTCTACAACATCTGAAATGAATCTCAGGAGAAGGTCATTACTGTTGTCTAAACTCTCAAAGAGAGAGATTTTAAGGGGCTAATAAAATATACAAAGTTATTAAACAGAACCAAGCTAAATTATTCCATTTGAGAAGAGTGCACGTATTTTAGGACATGATTGGACGATGAAGACACTCAAGGTGTGGTCTTAATGGGCAGTGTTGCATTTTTTTTGGTGATAGCATGATGCCTTGACAAATGAGGTGTGCTGAGTTTCTTAAACAGAAGCTTTGAAATACATTTCTGGGTTTCTTAATATCCTTAGCTGATCAGTCCAAAAGTGCCACTGTGCATGAATCAGAGCTCATTCTCCTCTCCTTTTCTCCTTGTGATGCCATTCAAATCTATGCAAAAGGATGGAAAAAAGATTTTAAGATTTACCTCTCCTATTTGTTTTGAGCTTGTCATAAGTAATCACCTGCATGGTACGGAAAGGAATTTGGTCTTTCCTGATGGAGTTCCAGTCAGACTTCTGTATAATTGTTTGGTGCTGCTTTTGATATATTATTTGGACTGAGACAGGGCAGGTATTTCAATGTCACCTTAATAGCAATGAATATTTGTACATAATGTTTTACATGAGTGATTTATGCATTGTTCTTCTGTCATGTCTCTGCAATATTATTTTGTGTTCTCCTAGAGAAGACAAATATTCTAGCTCTTGTTTTAATCAATAGATTAAAATAAATAATTGGAATTATTCAGAAAAAAATAAATAAATTATTAATGCCTGATGTATTGTCCCACTTTTATATGTCTTGAGGATATGTTTACATTTTTCATGCCTGTAGAGGAATTGATAGATTTTTCTCTTTTTTTTTTTGTTTCCGTTTTCTATGATAAAAAAATATACTGTTGAGAACTAGAAACTATTATAAAGTGTAGTTACTGCAGTCAAGAAGACTTTGTTTTCTCTGGGATGAAGTGAAATATCTTCCTTATACCATGTAGAGGAGGGAGTGAACAAAAGCAAAATGTAAGCAATTTTTACTCCTGGATACTGTATAGAGGCTGAATCAAATGGCTCTGGAGCTGCATTCTAATAGGTTATCTCTGTTTTTTCTTCAATGGGTTTTTGTTTTCATATGTTTCTGATGAAAAAAGAACACAGAACACTCTCTGAAGAAATATTTTCTTGAAGATGTACATCTTTTACCAGATTTGAAAGCTCACATTCTTATGCAGATTGATACTGATATAAAAGAACTGTTCTTCCATACTAAATGTTGCTATTATAAATGCAACCTACTAATGGACCTTTACAACTCCTATTTATCAAAAATGGGTTTGATATAAAATATATCTCAGAACAGAAGGGATAAAAAGTTTTTGAGTGATTTTTTTCGGAGTACATTTCTGTAACACACTTTAGCATATCCAATGTATATAGTTCAATGGTCTACAAGCTCATCCCACTTCCACTGTGTTTGGTGGAAAGATTCCCATTCCTTCAGGGGGATTTGGCCTACAGGAGCAGAAGTTATGAATGCTCCTGGTTGGCATCTGCATATTATATGCATAGAACTGCAATTCTCCCTGTGCATATTAAAAAGATCTGAAAAATTATTTTTTTTATAACTAGTGTTGGAAAAAGGACAATGATTTTTCTATTTCTTCAGGGTGAAATAATCTAACAAGCAGCATCTCAGAGCTGAAACAACAATGGAGAGAGGCTGAACGTAGTGGCTTTTTATGAAATATCCAGCTACTTTAGGCACAGTAGTAGGAGGAAGAGGCACAAAGGTTAGTTTTAATCTTTTCTTCCAGAAGGCACTGGAATTTCGGACCTGAACAAAAGTAATGAAAAAGAAAAAAATTTGCTGTGTGTACTGATTGGTAAACAGTGTGAAATTTCACTTCAAAAAACCTTTCTGAACTATGCCCATAAAATATCCCCTTATTATCTTTAGAAACTTACTTTCAGAAAAGTTAAGCTACCAGAAACCACCTGCAGGATAATCATGTGCTTTTGGAAACACCTGTAGCTCTGCCTATTTGCAGAGCTAGGAAGTGGTCCTTAGAGCTTTGTGTTAATACAATACCCCATGACTCCTTCAAATATTCATCTGTTTGTCTTCTATTTTTCTCAGAAAATTCTAGTAGGAATTGTATCTCCAATCTGTGCAAGTTGAACAAGAGTACTTTTAATTAAATTACTTAGCATTCAGTGCATCAGCATGAATCTTCACAACTCAAAATCTTAATGGTGTCTGATGAAATGTGTCTTGTCATTTCAGCATCCATCTATCTTTCTGAAATGACTGGACTTGGGCCCTACATTTAACATCTTTCTGTTATATACTAGAAATTTTGGGTAAATTCAAAATCCCCAAAGTTAGTCGCTTGGCCATCTTACCAAGACCAGAAATTTTTCCAAGTGCTAATTCTTAGGTACTTCTTTTGGACACACTAGCTCATATTCTGCTATTTTATACAGAAATTGACATATGGTTCAAGATTTTGAAAATGATCTTTTCATGGCCAAACAGGATTTATCACTGATTTCTTTGTGTTTCTGATCCTCAAGCTATAAACTTGCATTTTAGGGAACTGCCTCATGTTGTGAATCCAGACTTCAAAGGTTGCAGAAGTTCTTCCTTTTTTTCTTCTTTTTCATCTACTTTTTTGGAAGTAGATGATAGTGGAATTGTCTTCTTTTTAAGAGCTGTTTCTGTGACTTAAATAACCATTAACTTTAAAGTACAGGATTTATTGGGATGGACTACCTTGGAAGAAGTTTATCCTAAAAATGAGTTTTCTCAGCCTGTATTAGGAGTTACTGGTGTAGTACAAAAACTGGCACCTGAAAGGCTCTTCATCTTTTTTTTTCTTTCTATAAGCTTTTATATGCTTTCCAATAAAATACTGAGTGAATACTATTATCTTTTTATTTTGAAGCAAACTTTTCCTTTACTTCATCATCACAGCTCGTTCAGGAACAAGAGATGCTTTCTGATGGAGATCAATCTCTTCTTCATTGCTGTATCACTTGTTTTTTCAGCAGTCAGTCTCAAAAGTTGACAGACTATTGCAAGGTCATAGAATCATAGAGTCATTTAGTTTGGGAAAGACCTTTAAGATCATCAAGTCAAACTGTCAATCTAACACTGCCAAGTCCACCACTAAACCATGTCCTTAAGCATCTAGACATCTTTTAAATACCTCCGGGGATAGTGACTCAACCACTTTCCTGGGAAGTCTGTTCCAATGTTTGACAACCCTTTCCATGAAGAAGTTTGATTAGTCACTTCTTATTTCTTTGATTAGTCACTGCTTACTTATCTTTTTGTAATGCCAGTCTACGTCTAAAGTATCTTAACTAAAGTTTAGGCTGTTGTGTCCACTGTGTGCCATTTGGCTGCGGTAAAAGCACAGCCATCCAAAAGAGAAGCTGTTTTAAACCCAGAGAAGCAGCGTCAGCTGAGTTTAATCTTTGGAGAAAAGGGCTTGTCCCACCACAGGGAAGGGGAAGGACGTAGTCTCAGAGGACACTTTGGCCAAGCTCTCCTCATGACTGCATGTTCTTTCTGGATGCACAGCTCTGGTGGGAGTTTCAGTCAGATCGTCTAAAAGCCCTGATGAACCAAGATAATTGGTTCATGACAGTTTGCATGCCTGTGGAGTGGCAAAGGAATTTTCAGAACTCAAGACAGGTCAGCACAGAAATGTTAGAAGATAATAAAACTTCATAAAGTTCAGAAGGAATAAAATTTCCATTAAAATAGCCTGAAAGACTCAAAAACTCACCCTGCATTTTCTTAGCCTTTCCATTATGCTGGAATTTTTAAATGAGGAACCTTCTTCTGTGTTGGTGCTTAGTTGCCTCTAAACTGTTCTTTCTCCATGATACCTGTAGGTTAGAAGAAACCACCTCCCTTGACGGAGAAGGTGTCACTAACCTGCTTTCTGTCTGGATTTATTGCCTGCTGTGTATCCTTAAATCTGTAGCCAAAGAGCTTCAGAGCCAGCTCCCCAAAAGCCATGAGGCTGGTTTGAAAAAGCCAAATCCATCTCCCTTTCCACTGCTCACTGCACAGCACCTACCTCTTGGGCATTTTCTTACACTTGAAGGACTCCTCAGCCACTGCAAGCTGCAGTGCCACATCACCTTAGCTGACCCAAATGTGAGGGACTAGATGCTTGTCCCAGCAGCCTGCCACCCCCACAGGTAGTCATTGCCAGCCAAAATGTAGCAGTGTTGCTTGGGCCAGCATGGCTCATAAGGAAAGAATGATCTCCATGGTTTTTCCACAGTCTGTTGTCTGCTCCAGCGCTCACTCTGCTGGTGAGGCCTGGACTCTAATCAGGAAGGTGGCAGGTTTTCATCTCTTCCTCAGGAACATGGGGAAAGAAGATATGTAAATACACTGAGGAAGGAAACACCATCAGCTGGGGTGGATGGAACGACAGAAGGAATGTGATGAAATTTTAGAGGGAAAACTTGTAGCCAGGGTTAGTAGGTGAAACTGTTGGCAGTCACTACACAAATGCAAATTTTCCAGGTACTTGCACAAGCAATACAAAGCCATTGGCTTGTATCTGCTTATAGGTAGAAAAACAAAACCAAAACCACAAAACAACCAAACGAAGCAAACAAAAAAATCTTTCCTTGATGTTTTTTGCAATTCACTTCTAGGTTCAAGTATTGTAACAGAAAAGAACTTGTATGTACTGCTGGATAGAAAGCTGGACATGACCCAGCCATGTGCACTCACAGCCCAGAGAGCCAAACGTGCCCTGGGCCGCATCCAAAGCAGCGTGGGCAGCAGGGGAGGGAGGGGATTCTGCCCCTCTGCTCTGCTCTGGTGAGACCCCACCTGGAACACTGCATCCAGCTCTGGGGTCCCAGCACAGGAAGGACAGGGACCTGTCGGAGCAAGTCCAGAGGAGGCTACCAGTATGATCAGAGGGATGGAACATCTCCTGTGAGGAAAGGCTGAGAGAGTTGGGGCTGTTCAGGAGAAGTGAAGGCTCCAGCATAACCTTATTGTGGCATTCAGTTCTTAAATGGACTTAGAAGAATGAGGGGGCCAGACATTTTATTTGGGGCTATACTGATAGTACATAGGTTAATGGTTCTAAACTAAACAAGGATAGATTCAGACTAGAAATAAAGAAGAAATTTTTTATGCTGGGGGGGATAACACACTGGCACATGCTGCCCAGAGAGGTTGTAGATGCCCCATCCCTGGAAACATTCAATATCACATTGGACAGGGCTCTGGGAAACATGATTTATTGGAAGGTATCCTTCCTCATTACAGGGGGCTTGGACTAGAAGACCCTTAATTGTCCCTTCCAACCCGAACCATTCTATGGTCTGTGGCACAAAGTCCGGCTAAAAGCCTATCAGCACAGCAAGATCCCAAGATGGATACTGGGGCTAATGATTTTTTGAATCTCTGTGAACACCTTGGATGAGGGACAGAGGGCATAATCAGCAATCTGCAAACTATCTAGAATGCAGAGGAGAGGCTGACACACCAGAGAGCTGTGCTGCCATTCAGATGGAGTCCAGCTGTATGCAGTCCTGAGAAACCTGCTCTCATGGACTCTGCCTAGAAGAGGAGGTTTGGATTAGAGGGTCTGCAGAGGGACTTCCCAGCTGCAGCCACACTTAGGCTCTGATTTTCTTTAAGAGCTTGTTTGTTGGTTTGTTGGGGTTTTTGTTTTGGTTTGGTTTTGTTTTTGTTTTCTTTCAGTTTTTGCTTAAAAGTTCTTCAGGTATTTACTTTTTACTAATGCTTAACTACTTCGGCATTGTCTCCTATGTTTGTACGTCTGTGCACTGACGGTTTCACTGGCTGTCTCAAGTTCACAGCCACTGGTATATGACAGATAGGACAAGCTTGGGAGGAGGTATTAGGAGAAAGTTACATTGTCCAGGCCATTTTTTCCGTAAAGTAGTATATCAGGCAGTTGTCCTCATGTTAATATGAATAACTTCTACTGCATTTATTTAATATAGTATTGTTCTTGTGAACCTCCATACATTTTGCATCACATACACTCTTTTTCTGCTGCAAAATTTTCATCTTTGGAGTCCCAGCTCCTAATAATCACTAGGGCTACCTCAGTCTTAGAAGACTGGAGAATAAGATGTGTCCACAAGTCCTTGAAGAAACGGACACATTGTGTAGAGCATTCATTGCAATGGACAATGTGTTTCCACTGCAGAAAGTACTTTCTTTTCTCCCCTTCCCCTGGAGACCTCCTTTGTTGCATAAATCATAAAGCTGTGGTCCAGGATATCCATATGAAATGGCCTCTCTCCTTCACAGGTGTGTCTCTGACTTCCTGGATCCCTGCTACTTTATGTCAGGATGATTGTAGGGTTAATTTAGTATGATCCTCTTTAGATGGACTGTCAGACGCATTTGTGAAGTCATCTAGTATTATTTCCTTCTAAATGGGAAAAATAAGGAAAAGTATTCAAGTGAATAACAAGTGGTTAATGGGGTTCACCATGGGTGGGTGATCAGTTGGCTTTTTAAAAAATTCTAAATCTTACTGAGTATCATCTCAGTCTCACTCCTTACTTCAGGAAGGCGGGGGGAAGCCACAGGTAAAAGGGTGATTTTGGTAAGTCCACATATGATCTTTCCATTCTGCCTTACTGGCTGTCACAGAATCTGCATTACAAAAGGAAATTGAGAGAGGTGGGTCCACTGTGGTGTCTGGTGGGACGTGGACTGCATTCTCCCATCTGGATTGATCCTAACAAGGATCAAGCTTTTATTTTATTTTCCTCTTTAGGGAAGGACTGCTAGGATCCTTACCTTCTACCTGCCTGATATTTCTGAAACTCCTTGATAATCACAATTTTTGCCACATTTTCTCTGCTGTCAAATGTTTTGGAAGTTGGTCGAGGGCAGAATTATTTTCAGGTGCAGAAGGAGGACATCAGCAGACAAGGATAATGTGGCCATGTATGCTAGATTTTAAGATGTCATTAGAAATGCAGTTGGGTTTAAAAACACAAAAAGTTCATTACATTTGCTGGTCTCTCAGGACCTGTCAGTCTTTTAAGAGTCACTTTGGACAACAATTTCATTATGAGGGAATGGGGGAAGTATCTTTTATTCAAGAAACGTAAAGGATTTTTGTTGTTTTGAGTTTATTTTGGGGTTGTTTTTTTGGGTTTTTTGTTAGTGAAAAAAAGGAAAATGAGTAGATGATTGCTCTGACTTTAGCCTTGGCAAATCACTATGTACTAAAAAATCCAGCTGTCCCCAAAACACATGTTCTGCAGTGACAACTGGCAACATCAACATTTTCCCATGGCCAGGTTTAAAGGCCAGGTTGAATATCTTGGCAGTAAGATAGTAGAACTGCATTTTGCAGAATGTCATGGTAATTAACAACTTTTCTTCCACCAACTAAAATAATTTTTTACTGAATTTGCATTCTCTTGAAATAAATATGCTTATTAGGAAGCAAAAGATTTTCAGTGATAGGAGAGTTATTAAAGGCAGTAAATTAAGGCCCTTAAAGGAAAAGCTTACCACGGTGAGAACATGTAACTCCATAACAGAAAATGGAATTTATCTGGAAGACATTCAGCTTGCAAATCTAAGATATTTTCTTTCTATAGTTAGCACAGGTTTGCAGACAATTGATTTATAAACATCTTAATATATTGATATTTAATACTAACATTATGTGAAAGGGATGTGTAGCAGTAGGAAGTGTGAAATATCATTATTTGTTAGCTTTTTTCAGGGCACTTTAGTCTAACTAGGTATTTTCATCTGTGATGTAGTGCTTGCTCTCCTTTTGCTTTCTTGCTGGGTGGCACAGACTTTGCAAAAGCCAAGCCTGGAGGATACAATTTTAAGGGCCGAGAGAATAGATCTGTGTCCATTTAGGTGTTGGCAAAATCAGATAGACTGAGCAAAAGATGAGGATACCTGAAGCTACTGAGCAGTCATGCAGAAGCTGCTTTCTCATGGGTATAAGACCAGTCTGCAGGAGGTTTTCCCCTTGCTGTCTCAAAGGGAACACTGTCAATCTGAATTCTTGCAACATACCCATTTAAACTGCACAAGCTGCTGATCATTCACAGATGGATAAATGTATTGGATATAAAAAAACCCCACAAAACAAGACCTTGAATTAATTTAATGTCCCTTTATCCCGTTCATAAGACTACTAGGAGAATGGGTTAAGCTCTCTCTGTGCTACTGCAAGGCATGTTGCTGCACTACTGGGCCCCCCAGTACGGCTGGAATGCAGAGGCAGACAGTGCCCTGCTCTTCTGAATGTTCACACATAAATTAAATCAGTAAAACTCCAGAGGCTGGAGAACTACAATTGAGCTGAATAGCTCTGGCTTTTGTTCCTGGCTTTGCTGTAGATTGTCTGTATGGCCTTGGATGAAGTTTGGCTTCTCTTATGTAGTGATGGAAGCCAGATACATGTCCTTTATTCTGTTTATTTTGGCTGGACCTTCAGGGCAGGGGCTGACTCTCAGTGTGTTCTGCAAGACAGAGAATGGCAGGACCTTCACACAATCACAGAACCACAGAATTTTTAAGGTTGGAAGGGACCTC
Organism: Corvus kubaryi; assembly: GCF_017639235.1. NCBI lineage: Eukaryota > Metazoa > Chordata > Aves > Passeriformes > Corvidae > Corvus > Corvus kubaryi. The sequence goes on from NW_024581072.1 coordinate 3,645,083, forward strand.
AGAAGATCATCCAGTCCAGCCCTGCTGCCAAAGCAGGGTCACCCTGAGCAGGTGACACAGGAACATGTCCAGGTGGGGTTTGAATGTCCCCAGAGAGGGAGAATCCACGACCTCCCTGGGCAGCCTCTTCCAGTGCTCTGCCACCCTCAATGGAAAGAAGTTCTTCCTCATGTTGAGGTGGAATTTCTTGTGTTTTGGTTATGGCCATTAATCCTTGCTCTGTTGCTGGCACCACTGAGAAGGGTCTGGCACCATCCTCTTGGCATCCGTCTTGGAGATATTTGTATTGATGAGATCCCCTCTCAGTCTTCTCTTCTCTGGACTAAACAGGCCCAGCTCCTGCTCTCTCTCTCTCTCTCCTCTCCTAAGAGACATGCTCCGGACTCCAAACCATCTTAGTGACTCTCCACTGGACCTTCTCCAGTAGCTCCTTGTCTTTCTTGTGCTGAGGAGCCCAGACCTGGACACAGCACTCCAGATGTGGCCTCACTACAGCTGAGTATGGGGGACAATCACCTCCCTTGACCTGCTGGCCACACTCTTCCCGATGCCCCCCAGGATCCCACTGGCCCTCCTGGCTGCGAGGGCACTGCTGGCTCATGGACAGCATGTTGTCCACCAGGACCGCCAGGTCCTTCTCCGCAGCGCTGCTTTCCAGCAGGTCAGTCCCCAGCCTGTGCTGGTGCCTGGGGTTGTTCTCCCCAGGTGCAGGACCCTAAACTTGCCCCTGCTGGACTCCATTAGGTTTCCCTCTGCCCAATTCTCCAGCCTATCAAGGTCCCTCTGAGTGGCAGCAAAGCCTTCAGGTGTGTCAGCCACTCCCCCCAGTTTTGTATCAGCTGCAAACTGGCTTAGGGTTCTTTCTACCCCTTCACCCCAGTTGTTGATAAACAAGCTGAGTAAGACTGGACCCAGTATTGATCCCTGGGGAATGCCACCACTCCAGGCCTCCAACCGGCTCCCACTCTGCTGATCACAACCCTCTGAGCTCTGCCATTCAGCCAGTTCTTGATCCAGCTCACTGTCTGTTCAGCTAACCCACATTTCCTGAGCTTACCTGCAAGGATGTTATGGGAGACAGTGACAAAAGCCTTGCTTCCCATCCATAGATTCAGGACTGATGTGCTTTTGCACTACTACTGAGGAGGCAGTGACTCCGCACAGCTTGCTGAATGTGGCTGCTCACCTGCTTGCTGAGGGTCTGCAGATAATGCCATAGCCCTATGAGTGGGTAGGTCTCATTCTTGATAGCAGCTGTGTGCAAGAGAAGCACTGAAGGTAGCCTTAGATAAGAAGTGAATTAAAGTCGCTGTCTCATTACTACATTAGTCATAGGTGTGTCATAGGGAGGCAATCTTGCAGAACTTCTTTGTAGTTATTTGTGGAAGAAAGTGGAAAAGCATGTTCAACAAAAGGAACAGAAACCAAGCCAAATCCCTAATGACCTATTCTTCTTCCTGATAAGTGGTTACATGTGTTTTATTGCTGAGCATCCAGCTAAAACTTCCAGGGAAATTTTGGTGTGGTGTATTGGGACTGCTGACTCAGTGCAGCTCTTGCAGCCTATTCAACAAAAAACATCTGGTACAGCTCTGATTTACACTTGTTTGAAGAGAGAAAAGCAGGTGCATCTACTGCTGCAGTGGGAAGCTGTCAAAAGAAGGGATCTTCTCCCGCACCAGCACTCATCCTGGTGACTCTGAGAGCCATCAGTGCTGGAACTCTTACAGTTGATAAGCCTCATACTCTACCTCAGCACATAAATGTAAGGCAACCTCAAACAACTGACAATGAGAGACCACTATTTCCTTCTTACACAGGACAATTTATACCACTAATGAAGGATTTATCTGTTCAGTGTTTTCCGCCAGTGAAATTAAACTGATTTAGATTTGGTGGATTGATTTAGCTGCATGGAAAAATATCTTAGAATGAAACAGAAATATCTTCCCAGGAGCTTAATGACTAGTAAAAGTTGCTGAAACTTTCTCCTGCAAAAGATCTGACAGATGCCCTTAATGAAAGTATTAGGCACTGATCACTTTGCTATGATACTCTGCCACAATCCAGGAGGTTGAGAAAGAGTTGTGAAGTGACTCTGCTCCTCTGGTGTGGGGCTGAAGAAGAATGAAGGCCAGCTTTGTGACACTTGTAAGCATGCATGAGCACCGGTTGAACTGTCCCGGTTTATGGTCTCTTGGGTACCAATATAGCAATCCACTAGTGAAGTCAGAATACACTCCCAACTCAAATGCCCTTTGTCCTGCAGTATAGCTAAAGTTTTAAGTGTAGGGACCATTTCCATTGTAAAGCTAAACTTAACTGAAATAAACTTACTCCAGGATTAATTAGGCTGGTGCAGTTTCATTCAAATCACTGGAGTTAACACTGGCACAAAGTTGGAATAAGTGGCAAATGGAGCTCTAATCCCCTGTCATTGGTGAGCAATGTGCTCTTGTGGCAAAAAAGGTCAACAGCATCTTTGGCTGAATTAGGAAGGGTGCTGCAAACAGATTGAGGGATGTGATCCTTCCACTCAGCTCAGCACTGCTGAGACGTATATATACAGTTCCAACTGCAGCTCTGGGCTCTCCAGTATAAGAGGCACAAACATATTGGAAAATAGTCCAGCAAAGAGGCATAAAAAGGATGGAGAGTTAGATCATGTGACATAAGAGGAGAGGCTGAGACAGCTGTAGCTTCTTATTCTGCAGAACAGAAGAACTGGGTGAATCTCATCCCTGTGTATGAATTCCTGTTGGGGAGGAATAAAGAAGATGGAGCCAAAATCTTTTCAGGGGTGCCCAATGAAAGCACAAGCGACAATGGGAACAAAGGAGATTTTGCTTGGTGGCTTTTCTTTTGTTTGTTTCACTGTTGCAGTGGCTGAACACTGGCATAAAATGGACAGAGAGACTGTAGAATCTCCATCCTCAGATATATTCAAAATCTGACCATTTGATATCCTGAGTAACTTGCTGTAAGCAACTGTGCTCAGAGCAGGGAGTTTGGTCCAGGTCTCTCTGGAGGTATCTCTGAGGTCCGTCCCAACCTCAACCATTCTGGAATCTTGTCACTGAAGAAAGTTTCAATGTTGCAGCCACTTTCACAATGGACACAGAACTGCCACGGTCTTGAATTCCACCTAATTTCACAGAGATCTGGTTCATGTACTACCTAGGCTTCACTTGTCAGTCTTTCATTCTTCTAAACATGGTTCATAGTAATCCAGATAATAAGGAAACACTGCGACAGATTATATTAGGGCACAAAGGAGTGTCTAAAATGTAGGCAATCTTTACAGTTACAGAAAAATCTGGGGAGAAAGATGAACAGCACTCTGATTGTTACTCAGTGACAGAGGAAATGAACTCAGGTAGCAAACAGAAGGTGCTCTGTTGAGCCAATCAAATGGAAGGTAGGATATTCAAGTCTAACCATGATTCAGTTTTGCATGTCATTTTGCAGTGGAAGACCCTGAGTGTTACATTTCGTGTACAGGTTTCTTGTGTTTTTGCAATTACATCTACTGGGATTAACCTTGCAACTTGTACTTCATTAAGAATGCTTCAGATGATAGCTCAGCTGAACTGAACTTGGATAAATCCTCCATAGTTACTTGAGATCTGTAGGACGAGGAATTAGTAAGGAAGCAATAACATTCTGACCAAGCTTAGTTTTCACAGGTTTGCTTTCCCAGTAAAACGAAATTCCTGTTCTCCAAAAGGTAATTATGGGTAGAAATTGGAGTCCTAGACCCAGCCTGTGATGCGTAATGGAAGACAGCCTGCAGCATGCAGGTAGACACTATAATCCCAAGGAATTTAGCCAAGGTTGCTCTGTGGTTTGGGAACAAAAGTTCACCTGAACTTCAGAGAAGTGCTTTTACCTGGAAAAAGCCTTGCAGAGAGTTTTTGAAGCCTTCCCAAAGGTTCCAAGGTGGAACAAAAGCACTTCATGCTATTCTAATGTTTTACATCTATATGAGTGATCCCTAGATTTCTAAGAAGCCCCAATGTGAGGAGGCAGCAAGGTTTTACTAAAGCAGTTTCTTTGGAACAGTCTAATATCCATGCAAAGCCATTTCAGTTGCAAAATACTAGCTACGTTAAAAGGGGAAAAAAAGCAATTTGAAAATTTTGTGGCAATGGCAGAGTGCTTAAGACGGGTTTACATGATTATGACGTTGTGAGAAAACATTTTGACTGCTGGAAGCCATCAGGTTTGCACCCAGGTATGGTTCCTTTGTGTTTGCAGGTGCTTGCTGTATTCCCATTTGTCTCTTGACTGTTATTTTCTCATTCCAGGTGTATTTGCTCTCTCGAACACCAAGAGTGCTTGGAACACAGCTATTACTTTAAATCACCTACTACTGCCCACAGTGAACAATCAAGCCGTAAAAGCAAGGGTGGCTTTTTTGTTCATGTAGCAGTGAGATCTCTTACCTGGAAATTGACATTATCACCCACTGTTCTTGGCTTTCAGGTCAGCAACTACAATTTCTGATGATTACCAGACAATACAAAAGACTTAATTGGGGCTCAATTGGGGCATGAAAAAACACAGCACTGTCTTCCTGAAGTCAAGAATGGGTCTGCAGCGTTCAAAAGACTTTCAGGTATGTCTTGCTCATGGTGTGGCATGGTGAAAACAGTGCCTAGGCTCTCAGGACACAGACAAGGCATTTGCAAAGCCATCCCACCCTAAAGGCCCAGTGGTGGGTACCCAATATTGTAATAGGAGAAGAGGTACAGTGAATGAGGTCTGTCAGGGTGCTTACTTTTGGAATCCACCCTCAGCAGCAGAGGGACTAGGACACCACTGGTCCTGCAGATGTCCATGTCTTGAACCTTCCTGTTACCAGGCTCTAGTCTTTTCTGTACTTTGCATCCTTAAGAATCCAAAGGACTGAAGGATGCTTCAGTGTGAAATAGACTCAATCTCCATCCAGTCAGGTCTTCAAGAACTCTGAGGATTGAGACTGCATATCCTCTTTGGATCCCAGTCCATGCAGAAACATCCTTCTCTTTATACCTAGTTTGAAACCCTTGTTCAGCTTTTGCCCATTGTCCCTCATCCTCCCAGGATGAGAAGTCCTTAGCCCCATATCACTGATCCCTTTCCCATCGGTACAGGGGTATTGTCAAGGCAGTGCTGTATTCACTGTTCCATACAATCTGCCAGCTGAGATCTAGACAAGAGTCTACTCCAACACCTTCTCCACCTCACTAATAAAGATGCTTTACTCTGCCTTGACCCAGCAAAGGTGTTACCATTAATTATGCTTAATCTAAGTAGCCTAGGTAACCTACACAGTGTGCTTTCACCCTGTGTTCAGCTCCACAATCGCACAGGAAATTAAATTTTTATGGAACTGATCTTGTTGGGTGCCTTTCTTGGGCAAAATAAGTGAATTTTAAACTCCAGGGATTGTGTAAGAAATTACACATCGAGTTTATGTGTGTGCACATATCCAGCATAAAATTTTATATCCAAGAATGTTTTTTTCAACTGGTATATTATTTTTGATTTTGCTTTTTAACGTTACAGTTATGTAATGGTCATATTTTCTTTTCACAAGGCCCCAGCTGGCTGCAGTGTCCTTCCTCCACAGAGGTGCTGAAGAAGGTGGCTGGTAGTGGCTGGGCTACAGCCCATGGAGAATCACAAAGCAAACGTGTTTTTTCTGGATTTCTGACCCACTAAGATGAATGCAGGTTAATTAGTGCGATCATCTGGTTGTGTGACGATAGCAGTCTGTCCGGGAGGTTGATCCAGGTGGTTGCTGTGGAGTGACGAGGAATCACACAGCTCTGGTGAAGTTAAAGGACTTCCGTGCTGTGCTGTGGCAGAGGAAGCTCTAGCCCATTACTTAGATATTTGTTGTTTGGTGGCACTGAAATGAAAACCCTGTTTTTGGGATGTAAGAGTCGACTGACACAGATGACAGAAATGTAACAAATGAGCTCCAGAGTGTGGGTAGGAAGGGAAGTACAAATGTGAGTCCCTAGAAGCAATGCAGTGGTGTATGAAGCAAGACTTAAAAATATAGTGTGGGTAACAGAGATAAGGAAGGAAGGGGTGAGAAAGATGAAGGAAGAGAAAAGGAGAAAAGCCAGAGAGGAAGGTGCGTTTGGGTTCCCTTATACAAATACAAATTCTATTTGAAGTGGCATTGATCAATCAACCTGTGGCTCTTAAATGACTGGTTCCAGTACACCCACATGATGGGCCTACTAATAGCTGATGCTGCTATCCTTACCTGGAAATAGAGCACAGCTCTTTATGTGGATAATGCAGCTGGTTCAATCTCAGACCTGAAAAGTAATGAGGACAAGGAAATACCATCATGTAAATATTGCAAAACTGGGGGGGGGGGGGGGGGCGGGACGCAGGGAGAGTAGTGGAAGGAGCAAAAATTTACAGAGTGACATTGAAATAGGGAAAATATAAGGTAATCTGAAATGGAACACACACATGATCTCTGTGGGAAGCATGAAGCTGGAGGAGTGAGCAAGGCACTGTTGTCAATGCTGAATTATCAATCATTATGTTGTATTTCTTGCACTGCCTGACCAAAAGCACTTTATCTTGGAATAAGGAGAAATTAGGCATTGTCTGCACCTACTCCAGTTCAGCTGCTGCATTCAGGGTTAGCAACAAACTTCTGAAAACCTATTAAGAGGCTGGACATAACAGCCTAGTGATGAGGACTTGATGATGAAATTATGAAGGCAGAGGGTCTGGGTAAGTACGCGTGTGTGATTGCAGCTTGTCTGTCTTCAAGACAAAGGCAGTGGAGCCTGCGTCTGAGCTACAGACAGCTTTCAGCTCATGAATTTTCTGCACTGATTATGGAGAACACTAAAATGTGTGTTCACACTCAGTCTGCTAAAGCCCTGCTGGGCTTTCAGAAGAGAAAGCTGATCCATAAATAAAGAGAGCTCCTTGGAAGTGGCATATAGAATAGAAAGGCAAAAATTTAACACAAAGTGAAACTGAGCCTTCTGGGACTATTGAAAACATCCTCAAGCCTTGTGTTTTGCAAGTGACTGCAGTGGATGATGTTGTATGTCTGTCTTTGCTTAATATGTACTGCTCATTAGCAAATGCAGGCACAATATGAAATCTGTGCTAGTTGTTTTTCCATATGGGAAACAAGAACGGTGGTAAATTTTTCAGAAGATTCTATGAGGAACTGCCAGCCATTGGATCTCAATGAGCCTGGCCTGAGCAGCATGGGCTCTGTGGGGAGTCCAGCAGTTGTGCTGACCTGCATGTAGGAGTGCCTTTGAGACCTGACCAGTCATTTCAGAGGGAGGAAAAGTCAACTCAGGGTGCCACAGGGATTGCTTCTGCAACAGCTGGAGGTTGTTCCTGAACTGTCATTCTTTTCTACCAAGAGAGAAGTATGGTAGTTTGGCACTGAGCAGGAATAGTGTTGCTATCTTGGGTCCTTTTCTTTCACACCTCTCAAATGCTTCTTGGAATGGATTATGAGACACCAAATTTGTTTGCAGACTGCAGCTCTCGCTGTATCACTGTGCAGAAGATGTTTATCTGGTTGTCTCTTTCTGCACAACACATTTTAAACACCTTCCACTAGGATTTTGCTGTAAACTGACGTATGCAATGCCTTGTCTTTGGGTTTGCCTGTCTCTGTTAAGTTAGGCCCTTATCCAAGTAAACAATTTCCTATCTGTTTGAAGATAAGCCTCCTGCCCTTGCTGAAATCATTAAGACTGCTTGGGTCATTAGTTTTGATGTATGTATGCATGCACATGACTAGCAATGATGCTTAGTGGCTATGAGAAAATACTTCCCCCCTAGGTAGATTGCTGAGAGGAGGCTCAGTCTATAAAAATCATGTAGTTACAAAAACTCTTCCCCTTCATCTTAGCCTGATGAAATCTGTGGCATTTCTCCAGATGAAGACTGGAAACGTTTTCCTTCCTTTTTTAGCTCACTGGGTTTGTGTGTGTGCCACAGGCACTTTATATCATTCTAGTTTATTTATACTTTCAACTTATTGATTGGTAGATGGGATGATAGCCTTTTGGATTTATTTTGCTGCTCATTTGTAATTAATTTGGCGCAGCCATAAGAAAATCAACTTTTATTCATTTGCCATCCATTCACTGTGATTTTTTTTTAGAAAGCTTTAAAGTGGAAGAGCCATGCACTAGGCAACTGGCCAACATGCACGTGATTCTCAACATGTTGCTGTAAGACCTGTCTGTCAATTTTACCTGCATTTGCCCAAAAGGGGGAGTATTCCTTGGCCTGTACCGTGTGAGGACCTCCAGCTGTCCTGGTGAGTGCTTGTGCAGAGCTGCCAAAGTTGGTGTGACTTCCACCAGTATGTGTTATGGAAATGAAAAGCTATTGCTTTGAGGGCATCTGTGTCCTTGCAAGATCTTAAGGGTGATCTATACTGGATGAAGCAGGAGGTCTTGAGAGAAGGATGGCCACAGAAGTGAGCTTTGGGCTCTTGAAGACAAAGCAAACTGGCTGCTTTGCCAGTTGGCAGCCCTGTTGCTGGAGCAAGTGATGGACTCATAGAATAACCATGCTGCTCCTGAGTTCTGACCACTCAAAGCCCACTGGGCTGATCACACACAGCTTGCAGGGAGTATGCTCTTGATCACTCTCCACAGCTGCTGGTAACAACTGCCTGTAATTTGACTTGATAAATAGAGTAGGTATGAGCTTTTAATTCAAAATGACAATTCAGGGTTTCAAAGCAGTTCACCTGCTCTGCAATGCTTTAAAGATCTCCCAAAAGCAATCTTTTGTATGTGCTTGAAATCTGCCTCTGCCACTACTCAGATATATTTATAGACTACTGGTGGGCTGCCTATGAAAATTCTCATCCCACAGTTTTTCCTTAAGGTTGGTGAAAGCTTCTATGTTTCACGAAGGTTAAGCTACAAAGAGAGAGGATAGGATTGTAAACGCCTGCTAAGCTCCTGAATCTGTGATCTCAGTAATGCGTTCACTGCGCAGTGTAGAAGCACAGTTCTGTATGGCTCATGTAGAATCAAAGGGTTGCTTCACTTTCCTTGATCCTTGCAGTATATCCACCTATGTCTCTTTTAAATCACTTCTCCAGATTATCTTCTTTGGATTTCCACTACTGTCCAAAAAAAATAAAATCAAGAAAAGGCTTAGTTCCCCCTATTTTCCTGCCCCCCTCTTCCCAGCACGCAAGCATGCCCAAGATGAATCACTGCATAATTATATTCCTATTGCTTGTATCCTTCCGTTGGCTCTCCCTTTCCGCTCGTTTCATGCTTACTTGCCAATCAAGCCTATCATTTGGGGTCTGATTATTTGCTGGGGTTCATTAACCCCAGGGAAGATCTTCATCAGCAGTCTAGGGGACACCTGAGACCCTCCGGCCCACATCACAATCTCAGAGGGTGGGCTTAACACGGCCTTGCACGTTCAACATCCCTTAACTTGCCTTGAAATATTGAGCCCTGCTTTAGGCTCCTAGCAATGCTGTGGCTTTGAAATGGTGTCTGGGGCAAGAGAAGAGTTTGCCTGACTTTCCAGCTGTGCACAGGGGGCCACGAGCTGTGGGGACGCTGGCTTTCAAGGGCAATGATGGGTACTAGGGATATGCTTAGAGTGCAGATAAGGACAGGGAGGGAGCTCAAGTAGGCCAACACTTGGTAAATGAGGCAAGGTATTGACAGAGGGATTTGGGGCTTCACGTTGATGCTACTGTGGTTCCGGGGGTGGGAGCTGGCTTTTCCCCAGTGCCCCCTGGGAGGACAGCCATGTGTACGTGTGGGAAGCAGGGTAGATCTGCAGTCTTTGGAGGCTTGAAAAAAGTGTGCCCTAAGACATGCTGGTTAAATATCAAGTTAAGAAACTATGGCTGGACACTCATGCAGTTAGAGGCCTGACCAGGTGGTCTTGATCTTCATCTTCTCTTTTTGTCAATGAGTTACTTGGATTGCAGCTCTCAGAGGGACCTAAAGTGTGTCAGGAGCCTGAAGGGGCTGGGCACTGTTTTGTTGCCTTTCTTCAAACCTCACAGCCTGTAGTGGTAATAAGGGCATTCTTGAAGTGTTAGTAGACATCCTGTAGCACATGCAGGTGCTGCAGCAGTACAGGAGTACTTACTCCCTCTGGTTTTCAAAGTTGCTTAGTACCCCTAAGTCTCCATCCCTGTAGAGCTGTGTAGAGCCACCAGCCCCATCCAGCATCCCTGCTTTCAGGAGGGGCCAGGTTTCCTGGTGGGAGCCGGGACCTTTTTGTGTCCCTGCTCTGGCTACATATCATCTTCTGGCTGTCACTGCTTTGTGCCACTGGTTTCAGTCATCCCTGCTGTTCTGTTCTGTCTCTGGGCTTTGTGGTTGCAAAGCACTGGGCTTCCCAGGCTGCAGTTACAGCTGCTGCTTTTCTCTGTCCAGCTCCTATCAATTTCAGCTGTATGCGTGCTGCTTATCTCCTAGTGCTTCGAGTGACATTTTTTCAGGTTTATTAGTGCTTTAACTTTTTGTAGCTGTAAGGTCTTTCTTCTATCCCCAAGTCACCATGCAACACCAGTGCCTCAGCCAACACCACATCCAGCCTTTCCGTGGAGCAGGGCTGTCCTCTGTTGCCTGGAGAGGAGGGATGCTGCTTTGCCTTTGCTCCAAGGCTGTTTCCAGCAAAGAAGGTCTTCCCTCCAGAAGAGAAAGGCAGGGCAGAGGAAGAAAGCAATGCTCAGTTCTTACTGCACTGCTGTGTCTGCTGCAGCACACAGCAGAGCTGGCTAGCTGAGAGTGCTCCATCCTCTGCAGCACATGCTCTTTTCTGGGATGTGCTGGGCACAGTCCTCCCCCAGCTCCACCCTGCCCAGCACACAATTTTCCCAAAAAGATGCAATACAGTTCTTAATGTCTAATCCTATCCTGAGAACACTTTCCAGCTTTTCACTGGAAAGATGATTAATACTGCATTGCCCAGCCAGTCACACTATCCCCAGTAGAGCTATAAATAAATACCACCCAGCAGTTGCATACAGCAAGCCCTATTTTATTATTTTCCATTCATAGTACAAAACATGAGAAGGAACTGCTGATTAGAGAAGAGGCTGAGTAACAGCTGTAGTTTAGTAGGCATCTTACTCTTTCATCCTCCAAAATCCAGAGGGCAAAGAAACCCCACACTTATTTTTGTGTAAGTTTTGCTGTTCTCTACTTACAAAGGTTACTTGTCCATCTAGTTGGCTGACCCATACATGATTAAGTGTGCAATGTGCTTCACATGACCCTAGGAAGGAAGGCTTTTTCTTTTCAAAATTAGGTGAAAGCCCTGTACCAGGATTGCTTTATTCAATGGAAAACTGGTTTCTTAGCCAAATGCAAACAACTGCTATGGTTGCCATGGTTTCCTTATTTCTTATAAAGCTGAAGTCCCTTCCAACGTTGGGCAAGCAGTTTTGGTAAAAAAAAAAAAAAAAAAAATTCAAAAATACTCCAGTATTTGATATTAAAAATGTCAAGTGAAAAATGAAGCCCTTTGCAAGAATGGTTTCCACTGACATTTTACTGGTTTTTAAGATTTGGAATTTAAATTTTTTAAAAAGTGCATCATGAAAACTGTGAAACTGCAAGCTCTAGAGATTCCCACCCCAAACTATTTTTCAGCTAGCTTTATTAATGACCCCGCCTGAGCTATTCAGCTGTGAGTCATTCCAGAGGGTGGGTGGATGGGAGGAGGGATGCGGGAGGGGCGAGGGGCTGGCGTCTCTCCCGTGTGGGATGGAACCGGTGAGGGAGGGGTGGTTCGGCTGCCTCCCTGCAGACGGAGGGTGAGCCAGGCTCGGGCTGTGCTCCAGGTCCTTGTGGCACTGGGGACACAAGCTTCTGCCTGCTACAGAGCTGCCTCACGAAGCCTGGGGCGGCTGCACGCTGGGTATGGGCCCCCTCCGGTACTAGCCCCTCAGTGCGACTGTAAAACCTTTCAGGAGAAATGCAGTTTCTCTTTTACTGTCAGTGTGTGGCTTAGGAACACGGGAAAGGAACTGCTGTTATATGAACACTTCTAATTATACGGGCTTTGTTTTCATACAGCTGCTAGCTTTCTGAAACATATTAGGGAAAAAAAAAAAACTATCTGCCATGAGTGTATTATTCACCAAAGCCTAGATTTTATCAAACACTGTGCACAATAAACTTGCAGAAGCTACATAATTTGTTGGAAAAAAGTTCAATGCACTAATAAGATGTTTCATAGGATTAATTTCTTTGTTTGTTATACAAAACCTAGACACAGTTAAAAATGAAATCCCTCCAATCTCTTGCACAGAAATTGTTTTATAATCTTTTTGTGGGATACTTTCTCCTGCTCACTAAGGCACTTGCTTAATGATTAACTGAGAGGACTTAATGGGTCCCAGAAAAGACATACTTTCTTACAATTGGCCTATGGTAATTCCTCTTAAGATTGTAGCCTTTATGATTTTGCCATAGGAAGTCAAACACAGAGCTAATTATAACACTGTTGAAGGAAAAAAGTAGAATCACGGTAAGGATTTACAAAAAGAAAATAAAAGATAGTATTAGCTTGATCTCGTGAAAGCCTTTGGATGATGGCTGCATAATGAATTACTGAATTCTCTTTGCTTAGAAGCTCCTTCTTGCTTTCTTTTGGTGAAAGAGGATAATTTTTTTTACAGTATGCCAAATAAACTGTACAGCAGTCATGAGCAAAAAATGGAAACATTAAGAAAACACGAGAAAGCAGGCTTATAGAGAAGTATCCTAATGACTCAATAATCATTTATTCAGGTTTTTGGTCCCTTATTTTGAGACTGGGGGACATGAAGGTTAGTTACATATTGTTGAAAAATCACAGCTGTGTCTCTCCAGATTTGTAAGACTTTGTTAAAAGTCATGGGCTTGGAGCTGGAGGGGAAGAGGATTTCTCTCCGAGGCACTCACACTTCTCATGTCTCCTCCCTTGCTTTAACATAAAGCACTGAAAGTTTCCCCTTGCCTGCACAGGTGTCAGGAGCTGGTGCAGCTGAGGGCACTGCCAAGCCCTCAGGAAGGACAATGCTTTTACAGGGATGCTTTACTGTGTCTGGGATGCAATACTCTCGTGTCATGCACAGCAGGTGATGTCCTGATGTTACTGCTCTTGGTTGGTGTTTATCTGGTACTGTTACATGGGTTGCCAATACTTTGGGCTGTGGGTCCAATCATCAAGGTGCAAGTGCATCTTCAGGTGGTCCATCCAGAGAACCTGATGCAGCAAACCCTACTGCTTTCAAAACTTTATCTTGCTCTTGGGCTCAACCTGTTGGCTGTTTTTGTGAGATTTCTGCTGCTTGCTGTTCAGTAAATGGCATCTACCAGAAGAAGAGGCATGATCCTGAGTAGGGATTTTCTCACTTATCAGCAGGGAGAAAACAGACCCTGCCTAGCTGGACCACAGAGCGCACTCAATGACTCTCCAGTGACTGCTGAAGATTTTCACTTTCTGTGAGGCTGCAGTTTGGAAAGTCCCCACATCTGTGATGGAACTGGTCAGGTTTAGAGTAGATTTTGCCACTCTGATGAAAAGTTTTTTTCCCCAGATGGTAAGTTGTGAAACTGAAGATAAATACACATTCCTGGATGAACACTAATTAATTTCTGAATGTGACAAAGCCCCCAGTAATAAGACCACTTGGAGGCCACTCTCAGAGGACATCTACCTGGGCTTGAAGTCCACTTAAACTATCAGATCAGGCTACCAAACTGAATTCCCCATGTGTTGCAGTGACCGCTGCTGTTCACTGCCCAAGCTAGCTGCAGCGGTGGGCGGCACGAATGGGGAGCAGCTGGAGGCACGGAGCTTTAAGGCTGCTCCTCTGAAGCCTCTGCTCTACCCAGAGGGGCACAGGCTCCAGACAGTGTAGCAGTCAGCAGCCCCCCGACGAGGGGAGAGATACAAAGCAGGAGGGAGGCTTGTCCCGGGGCCAACCCCAAACTTCCTGAAGGGAATCCACGGAGGAGAACCAACAGCTGCAGAGCGACCATGCCTTATAAAGGGGGGGCTGAACAAGGGGAGTCAACCAACTAGGGACCAATAAGCAGATTAGGAGGGAGGGACGCTGGAGGGACGGACTCACATCTGGTCCAATGCTCTTGGTGGGTGGAGGGAGAGGGGTCACATGCCCCAATGGAGCATCCAGGTTTAGGGGATTTCCAAAGGGGAGGTATCCGAGGGGGCAGGGTCTCGGGGGATTGACAGGGACCATATAAGGGTAATTAGGGAGGGCTCGGGTGACAGACACAGAACAATCCGGAACTCCGGGAGGGGTTTGGGTGATTGGTAGGGAAAGAGCCAGAACAAAGGGAGGGGATAACCATATTGGGAGCACCGGGGGAGCGGCTTGGGTCTGGGACAGACCAACTGGGAATTGAAGTGGGGAAGGTAGGGGTGAGCCATTGGGGTACAGAGAACATACGAAAATACAATAAAAACGTCGCATCACCACACCCATGTAACAACCAACGTGCGCTGTGCCCACCTCGTTCCGTGTACACCTGTGACAATTCAATGGCTTGTTTTCCCATTGAGGGGCTCCTTTCCGTGGAAGGCAGGGCAGGAAGCTGAACCTTCAGCAGTAAGCAATGAGTATGTGCAAGTGGAAAAAAATGTGACTTGGGAAAAACAGCATCATAAACCAAGTACTTAACTCATTTGTCTGAAGCATTGTGCTAGTCAAACAAGCAAAATTTTCTGAAAATATTCCCGAGTGTAGGCCCACAATTTTTTTTTTGTAAGGCCACATTTAAATTTAAAAACAGTAAGTCCAGCAAAGGGAAAATGTTGAGAGTTTCTGCTCTGTTTTTTTTTCAGAGGCAGGCGGTCCACAATATAAAACTTCAGCTCAGTTCAAAAATCCACCATTTGTCCAGACATTTTTCTGAGCTATTTGTATATGCCTGAGGCTAAATTATTGCCCAAGGCTGGTATGTGTTACTTGTAGAAAAATGCATCAGTTGGGTGATTGGAGGTTGCCCGTCCTTCCTTCTTTGAAGGTGGGAACAAGAATGCATATTTTGTTCTTCCTTAGAATGTTGGTTTAATTCAAATAGGAAAAGATTCAGGAGTTGGGCTGGACTGAGCACTTCCGCTAAGAGCAACTGTGTGTGTAGCAAATGCATGAGTGACAGGTTCACAGATATGAAGGACAATACTAAAAAATAAATTTCCTGACTCCTTTTCTTTGTGCCCCAGCCTGGTTCCATACATGGACACACATATTTTATTGCTAAAATAGTATATTTAGTAGACTGTATACAGGACAGGGTCTTCAGCAACCTAAACATTTTACTTGACTTTATTGCTAGTCAGCCTTTGTTCATATTTTTTTTCTTCCCACCTTCTGTCTGGTCCATATATTTATTGCAGAAGTGTGTGAGTGCGTATTTCAACCATCATGGTAGATAATTTTCAAACTGTTACATGCTATTACAATTCCAGTGTTGGCATTTCAGCTGTAGAGTAGAGCAGCATTTATCCTCAAATTATTTAATATAATTTATTATTATTATTGGTAAGCAAAGCGCTTCAATTTTTTTTATCCCCTATAAACCTGCATATTGCAGGTGCAGTATGTATTCTTTAGCATTAGAAATCACTGGATATTTGGCTGATTAATGCTTGAGAATATCTAATGCACCTGGCCAATTTATTTTTAAATGAAAATTTGGATCAAATAATGCATTAGAAACAAAAGACCCTCTGTATCTTTTTTTAAAAAAAACCCAAAACTGATTATCTCCCTTGATAATGCATTTTAAGAATTTAAACGCAAAACTGCTCAGTCTGGAGGATCATAACTTTGTATTTGATCTCAGGTCATGCATTATGGATTTCCAGTATGTGAAAAGTATTTAAAATGTCTGCAATAAAAATCTTTCACTGCTTTTGAAATTAAAATCAGTTTTATATGCATTATGTTGCAGGGACTTGAAATTTGTTAAGTAGGTTAAGTAGTGGGAGGAATATTATAGAGAATTATTGCATTCCATTGTAGAATAAATTAAAAAAATAGTATAATTAGTAGAGAAAAAAAAAGTTCTGCAATTAAATACAAAAATACACTAATGCAAATTTATTGCTAAGTGTTGAGAAACAGATAATATAAAGTTGAAGTCTGATCTGTGATGACCATGCCCCTGACAGTAACTCTTCCTTTAGTTAATGAATCATAGGTTGCATCCCAGGTAATAGTGATTCCCAGTTTAAGTGTCTTTTTGCAGGCTTAATCCCAGACTGAGTGGACCAGGGCCAGGCTGCCATTCTGGGGCCAGGAGGAAAACAGTCACTCTATTTCTCCTTGCTGCACTCTAGTCTGGAGAGGAAGAGGTCCAGGGTGCAGCAAGGAAGTTTCAGGTTCAGGGTTCGTTTCACCTGTACTTGACTGCAGCACCATGCTGAACTACCTGTTTAGGCTGTCTCTGTAACTGGTAGGTAATGGCAGACAGTTCATTGTGTCCCTGTGTTGGGGACAGCCATGACTCCCTACGAGCTCTTGTGGAAGACCAGGGAACAGCCTTGCATGTCTGCCTACACGTGGGCAGTGTATCTCACACCAGTGTCTCTCCCAGTTCAGCAGCCTTGCTCTGGGCTGCTCCCCACAAAGCCTGGCTGTTCTGCACCCTGCTGTGGGTGCGTGGCCGTACTTCCTGGGCACCTGCATACAGATTCCCCAGAGACATGTATTGGTGCTTTTTAATCTGGAAAGGTTTGCAGTTCTGGAAGAATCTGTGATTTTGTGTGTTTATTTATTTTCTTGAGAGCAACCCTGGCTTTCTTCTTTTTCTCCTGAGAGCAGTTCTAGTTGACATTGCTATTGCACCATGTAGAATACTGCCCTTCCATGTTGGCCCCTTCTGAATGGAGTTCCCAGGGGAGCAAATCTTCTCAATGTTCAAGCAATGCTACGGGCAGCTTTCTATCACAAATCAATGCCTATTTCTCTCCTCCTCCTCCTCACACCCCCTCAAAGTGCTATCTCATGCACATTCGCATTCGAGTTTCTTCTTATTTTTGTAATGTATTGGAGACAAAACCAATCCTACCCTCTTTGGCCTGCAAGTTTGTATACCAAAGGGAGCAATAATGACTGGACAGCTTTGATTCATTCTCAGTTATATGCAGAATCCTTTCACAGACCCAAAAAAGCACACACCAGCCTCAGCTTCTCCTATTTGCTGCCTTATTCCTAAGTTCTGCTGCCAGCACTGCCTGGTACAAGAGAAATTTTGTTCTCTGGGTTTTCCACCTTCGCATTATTTATTGGCAGTCTCTCTCTCTTGTGAGTATAGATAGCAGCCTGTCTAAGGGACAGCTGAGTTTCCTCCGAGGTGTCACCATACCCATGGCACTAAGAAAACCATCATTATCATTGTGCAGTTTTATAGGGATTTTTAATATATATTCTACTGGAAAATACCTAATAAAAAAGATTGAATCAACAGAAGGTAAACACTTGCTCTCTTAATCTTGTGGTGATCATCTCTTCTCTGCATTAGATACAGAACCTAATCTGATGCAATTTTTTAAAAATTACTCTCTTTTATTATTCTCCATAAAGAAAGGATAGTAAAAAAAAAAAAGAAATATACACACTTTTGTGTTTCTGATGCTGGTTTGACCCCTGAGCTTGTTCACTTATTTTTAAGAACTCTTATGATATTCAAAGAGATCCAAGGATGACTCAGTTTCCACAAGGTTGCCAAATAGTTTTGCACCAAGTTCCAAAAATGCAAGATTTGTCCATCTCCCTTTGGACTTTTTTTCTGGGATTTGGTTTATCTTCTCTTTCCAAAATAAACTCTACTTTGCCCTCTCTTGCCTCTTTCCACCAGTACAAGGTAATTTTTATTAGCAGCAGCAGCTGCTGCTGAGTGCTACTACTAGTAATAGTAATAATAAGTAGATTTATTACTTTACTTGTCAAGAATCAAGGTGGCAGATTTTCATGGTGCGATTTTGGTGGCAGATTTTTTCAAGAGGAAACTGAGATCTGCAGCTCTGGGTAATTGATTATGTTACATCTAATTTTCTTGTTCTCCAACCAAGAGAATGAAGCCATTGGATTGCAAAGTTAAGACAAAGAAATTAAAACTATTTATACTAACAGGTAACTAATTTTCCATGAAACTGTATTTTCCTTCCCTTAATGCAGCTAGCTTTCTTTAGCTTAGGGAGTTTGTTACTATGTAGAATAACAAGATCATACATAGATTAGCATAATAGCAGTTGCAACAATCGTATTTTTAATAGATCATTTAGTAGTGCTTTGATGTTTTTAACAATCCCTAATGGTTCAGCATTAGAAATGGTTCTCTAAGTGCTCAGAAATTAGGCCTTAAAAAGAAAAAAATTTGCTCTCATTATAGAAAAGGCACCTATTGATCCCTGTTACAGAACCAGGATGCAATCTCACCCTCTAGTTCTTCTGAATAAATAATGACCTTTGACATAATGCAGCACTGGACAGGTTAGAAATAGCAGCTAGCCTGTGAGAGAGACTGAGATATAACAGCTTCTCAGCTAAAATGAAGCTGAGATCTGCTAGAGATGGGGTCACCTTTTCACTCAGTTCTACCACAGGATCTAACAAGAATTAAATATATTTAACAAATGACCTGAGAGATTCTTGCTGAAGAGGTTGTTGTAATCAGAGGCAAAGAGGTCTGAGATTCTCTAAAAGTCCCCAAGCAGGCTGCACTCCGCAGATGTGCCTGAGGTGCTGGGTGTGGTTTCACCATAACATGACTCCTGTGGCAGAAGGGGATTTCATTGCTTGTTCTGCAGCAGACCCAGAACGTTTTAGTGCTGGTATTTGCTTTTACACTTAAGCAGGGTCTTTGGAATTTCTTCCCTATGTCCCAGAGGATGTGCCTCCCTGAGCTGCTAGCACGGCAGTCCAAAATACCATCTGCCAGGGGTCTTTGTTGACCAAGACCTGTTTTTCTGGCCCTTCACATTTCTTGGTCTCTTCTGAAACCCTCCAGGTGAAACACAGGCTGTGCAGCACTACCTGGCACAGAGATCTCCAAGGTCATCTGCAGGCAGCCTGCTCCTTGTCCCTGTGTGTGGTGGGAGATCCCTTGGCCTTTGGAAGAAAAGTGCTCGCATTGGCACATTGTACACACAGGACAACTGAGATTTGCTGAGGTCTCCTTAGGGCACAGGGGTCACTGGCACAGCCACGTCTGTGCCTGTTTCTGCAGCTAACTCAGCCCAAGCAGGTCAGTTGTTACTGTGTGGTGCTCCACCTCAAGGCATCACCATCGTGTGAGCTGGGGTCCTGCAAGTTCCCGGTAGCCTCTGGGAAGGTGGTTTGTATGGAGATGAATGTCATCTCTTAGGACACGCTCCACCTAAAACATCAGAGGATTAAATACTGCAGGGTGCATTTGCAAGTCTCTGCCAGGGTTACCATTTTACTCTCATCCATGTTCCAGCTCTACATGCTCTGGTGGTCTCAGCTGAAAGTTTTTGAGCTCTTGCTACAAGCTGTGGTCCCTGCTGTTTTCTGGTGCAGACCTGTAACAGAGATGGTGCATTGATCTTTAGTGACTACCCTGCATGTCCCTGGTGTTTATGTTTTCCCTTTGGAAGTAGAAGTATTGCCTTTTCTTACCAGAAAGATCCCTTTACCATGCAGAGTCTGTAAGAGCTGCACTGAGATTAATCACAGTTGGCTATTACCAGAACTAGGCAGGCTTGTGTATGCAGAGATTACAAGGTCTAGAGATAAGAAATTAGTAAAAACCACTTGCTAGAAACAGGACCTTGGAAGTGTGAATTTTAGTGGCAAACAAAGGCTTTTGGAAAGTTTGTAATTTCCAAGCAAATCAGAAATAAATATTTTTGATTTTTGATAATTTACATGATCTCTCAAATAACCTGATGTGACAGTGTCCTTTCATTATGTAGTTGGGCATGAACTTTCTTGAAAGGTGTCCACAGACCCTACAAAACTGAAAGCCAAGCTCAAAGTCATCCAAGAGTTCAGATGAGTCATAGGGCCCAATGTGGAATCCTCCGAGAACATGAATTTTCTGTCCTAGGGAGTTTAAAATCTAGATTTCAAAATCATGCATACATATTTTATACTGGCTTCATCACTGAAATGTGTCTCCACAGCAGCAATCAAAGCCTTGGGAGATATATCTGTAAGTCAGTGTTGGGAATCTTTTAAAGAGAAAGCCTCCAAATGGGATATTTATATCTTCACAGGCTATCTTTAGGTGCCATTTGTCAAGCTCTTGCACAGTGTATCCCAAACCTCCTCTTTCTGAAACAGCAATATTCCACACCTCATTTTTAAACTTTGGGAAAACATGGAAAGCTCCTAAAATAATTTTCATTCATTTCATAGAGCAATAACATCAATGCCAGTAAACTGAAACTGAGCCATCCTGTGCTTCCTCAAAGACAATTTTGGAATAGCTTTTTCACATCAGCTGCGAAGCACTTGCAAGGGCAGTAGGTTCCCAGCCTGATTGTTTTCTGTGAGAGGAGCAGAGCAGCACACCATGCCTGGGATCTGCTGCATGTAGAAACAATCTCTCCCTGCATCACAGCATCTCTGTGGGGCGGCAGAGAGTGTGAATGAAACAACAGACAGTGAGCAAGAGACTGGAATCATATGTAGGGCTGACACTGAGTCTGGGAATGAGAATGGAGATACAGCAAGGCACTGTCAAAACAGATGTAAAGCAGAGGGTGCTGCAGCTGTGCATGTGTCAGGGGAGAGTGTAGATTTTTGTGGAGTGAGGGGAGAAAAACAGAGAAAAGCACAGGCAATAATTTTGCATAGGAGATATAATCCCACTGATGGGTAAGACTGGAAAGAGCAAAGCAAACTTAAAAAATATCCAGAACAGGAGTTCAGCACAAAAATGGGGACAAGGCTCTCAATCAGTGTGTGGGGATCTCAGAAAAAAGTATTTGCTGGCTCTCAAAAGTGTGAATCCAGAATGGGTTGTGTAAGTATTTTTCCTAGTGGCAGTGAGTGAGGGCTGCAGATAAAGATAAAATAGGAAATACAAAATGGATGGGAGAGGGAAGAAGATGTACAAAACTGTGTTATGAGTTGTTTTGAGTGATGAAAGAGTTTTTAAGGAAGGCCAGGGTCATCAGAAGACATTTCCTGTTTAGCTGGACCAAGGCAGTTTGGGGCATATAAGGCTAAAAAGATCTGATGTAAGAGTGGTGAAGATGTTGATGATGCAGGAGTGGTAAAAGTATTCCAGTTCTTTCTGTCTCCTGCACTTGGAAGAAGAAGCATGGAATGCTGCCTAACTGATGAAAATTGAAGGTAAATCAACAGACTTTCAAACAGTAGTCTAAGTAATTTGCTTCCATAATCTCAAAAGAAAGAAAGAAAGACACAACTTCTCCTCTGTCACTGAAAAAGCAAATATTTAATTGATAATTTATAAAAGTATATTAAAATACTGGAACAATGATTGAATACCCGAAGACTAGAAACTGACTACTAGTAGGTGAACAAGATGACACAGGGAGGTTGTAGATCAGTTGAACTAACACCACTCCTGAGGAAAATAATGGAAAAACGGATACAGGATTAAATTAGTAGAGAAATAAAGTATAGGAATATAATCAATGTCAGTCAACATAGCTTTGTGCCAAGAACACCTTGTCAAATAGAATTTATTTTATTCCTTCAGATAATAAGTTTCATTGATGAAGGCAGCTGTGGAGGTATTTGGCTCTCTGTAATTATATTGATCTTGTACCATTACCTTTTTGATACAAAAACATGTTATTTGACACTGAAATGTGCAGGCACTAAGAATTGGCTAGCTGACACAAGTAGTTTTTAAAGGAAGTTATGATAAATATGGGTTCTTACAGTGTGTTCTATAAAATTTTCTATTGAGCCTATTCTGTATCTTTCCTAATACTGGAAGGAATATACAAACTCCCCGAAAAGTACAGCTGACACTATGTCAGACAAAGTGTCTGCAAAACCATGTGCAAAAAACTGCTGTACAAAAGGAGCAATCAGGATTATTCAGCAGGCCGTTTGATGAAAAATGGTACTGTTCAGGGTAAGGCTGTGCATGTGTGGATAGGGAATGGTGGCCTTACCTGCAGGGTGTGGGATTACAGCCTGGAAAATAGTTTGGGGATCAAAATGGATAAAACTACTGAAATATTAAAACACAGTTGTTGCCACAGCAGGTGGATGTAATGTTGTCTTTGGAGATATATGAACTTGAGAAATGAAGCCTAGAAATGCCATGCTGAAAATTCAATATAGGAATACAACATTTGTCCATTACCACAGGAAATATTGCAGAAAAGAGAAAATGGTGTGGTGTTGGAGGGTGGGGAGAGGTAAAAACTGTCTTGAAATGTGGAAACTGGACCTTTACTTTCTGGTGATATTAGGAAATGTTGTTTGGATTAGCTGCAAATACGATTTTTTGAAAGACTAAGCTCAGGTGGCTTGTTTTTCACTGGTCCTCATTCAGTAAATATGACCGTATTCCATTATAAAATAGTTCGCTCCCCCAGAAAAGAAAGAAAAACTTAACTGAAATGTCCTTCTCTCTTCTGCTTCTTTCCAAAAGGAACACAGCTTTAAGAATTAATAATAATTAAATTAAAAATAATAATAAATTTGTCCAATAGCCCCTGCAGAGATAAACTTGGAAAGCATTGAAGAGATGTCATTTGTGGACATCTAAAGTGCCATTAGAGCACAAGTACCAGAGGGGTGCTTTGGGTGTAAAAAAGAAAGGTATACAGGGAACTGATAGTTAGATCTCAGAACAGAATTTCAGGCTAAAGGAGAGGAATACATGTTTTTAACCATATTGGAACAAAGCCTTAGAAGAATTGGTCTCTTTCTTGAGCTGTCTCTGAGCAAAGATGGGAGATATTTCTGGAAAAAATGCTAAGAGTCAAAAGAGTTTGGTAGGAGATTAACATGAAATATTAAGCAACTTGGGTTCCACAGGAGATCTTGATACGACATCTGACCGTGTTTAGTCTTAAGTGTGGTAACTAAAGAGAAGCTTGTTGTCCAGTGAAGCATGTAAGAAACAGTATCATTAAGAAGTCCCAGTCAGAAGTAGTGCTGAAAGAGATTACACATCAGGCAAAACCACAGTTTGCATGTATCAGGGAGACTGGAGTTGAGCAGGGGTGCTTGGCTGTGTTACTTCTGCTCAGTCACAGGTTTGGAACGTGACACCAAGGCTCAAAGGTGCACAATAAGGTTTGGGTGTATCAGCCTCCTGGGAGGGCTTCACTCCCATCTGGTGTGCAAAGAAAGATTTTTACCTACTTGCCCATGCCTGAACATTATGAAAAGCAGGACTGTGGGAAGCCTTATCTGAAAAGCCATAGAAGCTGTTCAGTCCTTGTCCTCACATTACACCTTCCACTCTGCACTAGTCTTTATAGTTGATAGTTTATGGCCTAGTATAGTTCATACATTTCATATATTTTATATATTTATGGCCTAGTATAGTTCATATAGTTCACATATTTTCAAGACTTTACAGTGCTTCTCCAACACCTGTTCAGTTGCTTCTATTTGGCATTGAACTATCCCCTGTTACAGAAGGGAGTTTAGTTATACATTTGAAAATCTTCTTTTCTGTTTCTCTCAACTTCCCTGAAGAAAAACTTTTACTGGGTTCACAAAATAAAGAATGTAGACTTAAATTTCCAAGAATAATTCCTTCTGCTAACTAAATGTAATGTCAAGCAACTGTCTTTATTTTTTCCTTATGTTATTCCTTTTGCCTTTGTCCCTTAGGTACTAGTGACTCAGAATGGCTTATAAAACATGAAGAACAACATTCAAAGTCTCTCAGAGAATAAACAGTATTATTTCCTGACAAAACTGCACACTGACAATTATTGAGCAACAGCATGACATGCACAAGATATAGAAACCCTAAAAATGGAGCTGACGTGATTGTGAGACTCCCACACAAACCAAGAGTATAAGAGATTCACAGGTAGGACTCAGTTAAACACTCCTCAACCTTGCTACTCACAGATTACATCCCCAATGAAAGGAAATGTTTTGGGGTTTTCTGACATTGTCTAATGACATGAGTGGCAGCTTCTCAATACTAGCAGTCCTTGTATTTGCTTTTGGGAGCAAGGAATTTATGGTTTAACACTTACATGTCCAGATAATCAGAGAAATTAATCTCAAGTTAATTATCTTAAGTAGATACACAGCAGAAGTGCCCAAGTACCTAAATGTGTTCAGTGCCTGTCATTTGCCATCTTCACTAAGATTTCTATCACCTGGTAGCACTTGAGACTCTTTTCTCTCATGAATACCTGTATCTCAAGCTGATTCTTTCTTTGTCTTCTTGGAATCGTCCTTTCTTTCTCTGAATGTTCACGGGACTTTCACCCCTCTCTCCATCCTCTGTTGGCATGGATATAACTTTAAACAAGCACCTGCTTTGTATTCAGTTTCTCTGCAAGTATCACTTCATGCAGGAAGGCATTTTTGTCTTTCTGATATGTTCTTGTATTGTCAAATGCAACAGGAATAAAATGGAATTCCAGAGGTCTCCTGCTGGAATGCTTCCTATTCTATATGGATATTGGGGGTGGCAGCAGTATGATGTCCAAATAAGTGGCTTCAGAGAAGAAGGTTAAACCAAAGCTCCCAAATTCCCAGCCACAAGCACCAAAGTAGGCAAATGTGAGATTCTGATAAATGCAGAACTGCTTAAAACAGGGGAGTGTGGTTTTATCTGTCTTTTTCTTTATGCCTCACTGGTACACTAAGCACGACAGCTTCTCACTGCCCTTTATTCTTGCAGGCACACTTTTTAGGAGCTGGACTTGTCTGTCTCCCATTTTTTTACAGTCAGTCCCTTTTAATCACTTCCCAGAGCTCTTCACCTGTTCTCTATAGCTACCCTTTTTGCTGTCTGTCGTGTTTCTCCTCTGACTCCGTCTCTGTGGGCTCACAACCGATGAGAATGAAGCCGGTGGCAAAGCACAGCATTCCTCCTCCTAGTACGCCAGCAGTACTTAACTTAGAGCAGTTAACAGGAGATCAGTTCTCTGCAGCAGAGAAGGCAATTATTGTCCTGTACTCAGCAGTGATGAGGTCTCCTTTCAGGAAATTAGAAACAAACTGGAGAGTCTACAGGAGGAAGAAAGAGCAATTAAAGGTGAGAAAATCTGTAATCAGAAAATCTTGATAGAACACACTTTTCTAAGAGAGAGAAAAGGAAAGAAATAAGATAATCCTTCCACTGCACATTTCTTAAGAGGTCAGTGTATAATTGTTACCAGGCACTGGGATGGTGAGGCAGGTAACCTGCAGGGAAGGAGAGCTGCCCTTACCTTCTTCTAACTGATGTGCAGATGTGCAGAGCAAGTCAGGTTTTTGTCCTGCCAAAAATGGGTAACCAGCAAAATAATAGGTGTAGCCCAGCAGTATCTGTCCTTGGCAAGCTGTAACCGAGCCTGACAGAGGAGCAACACTTCTGTCATGCTGTGGGAGCTTGTCCCCATAACAGTACCATAGAGTCTGCTTGTGGGCTTGAGTATCCAAGAAGGTAGGGGCAAGGTAGGGTAGTTTCCTGACTGTGTCTGGGTCGTGTGGGCTGTATCCCATCATACAAAGTATCAGAACTGTTGAATTTTCACCTACATGCAAATTCAGTGAGTTCACCTTACTTTTCAGTTTAACTGGACAAAACATCCAATTTGAAACAGTGCCCATATTGCAATTAAGGCACAGCGCCAGTGTTTCATGTCATAAAAGCATAAGCAGTATTTTGACAGGGTTGACGGTGATCTGGTCTAAAAAAGCCCTGACCTCACAGTTACTTTGTGCTGCTAGCCTGCTCCGCCATCACCTCCCCAAACAAACTTGTGTGATTTGTCTGTGTGACTCCTTTTGAAGCAGCACAGATCGCCCTTCTCCGACTCCAATGAGAATGGCAAAATCTGCTTTCCGGAACTGCAGAAAAAATCCTCCTGTGCTTGTTAGAAGGTCCCTGAAATAAACGGCCAGGGTAGGAGGCTGGAAATCTACTTCACTGAGGAGGCCTGCCTTTGGAAACTTCCTGCAGAAGTGCTGTTTTTAATTGGATGGGGTTATGAACTTGCAGGAATCACGTTGCCCACAGCCGGTTAATCTGCCGCACTTTTTTCTGGTGAGATTGTTAAGAATCATTTGAGCAGGAGTATGCACAGCTCTTGACAATGCTCTATGTATATAATTTGCTTCATCATCAATTCCTCCACAGCTGTAGAGAATGCTGGGACTGCTTCTAGCCTCCTGTAACGTCAGCAAGAAAGAATCCTGCTCAGCTCTGTTGCCTGCCTATTTCTGCAGCTCCAGAGCCCTGAGCACTTTCTGCCATGTGCAGACCAAATTTTGCTGTCACATGTGTCACGTTATGCTATGTACTGATCCGAGCCCTGTTGCTAAACTCCTTGCTAAGAGAAGGAGCATTAAAACCTGACACAGAAATAGAGGGAGAGAGCACACTGACCTTCTGCCACGTTCATTACCAGCAAGGTTGAAAGAGCTGTTGATGATCACCATGTGGCTGCTGCAGAGCCCCATACTAGCCACATAGGATTGTTTAATTGTACCCTGACAAATTCAGCTCACTCAGTCAATTAAAAGTAACTGAGAAAGCTCAATGACTTTTCTAGGCCAACAGCATTTCTGGAAAAATGAATTCCATTTTTAGGTTTCAGCAGGAGGGATGCTGAAACATAAAATGAGGATATGCTGCACCCAGGGTCAAGTTGCCCAGTTTTTCTCAACCAAACGATCTAGCGTTTTATGCTCTCCGTTGTCCCGGATAGTATGGACACACTATAGAGGGACTTGTGAACTCTTTGGTTTATTCTCTCCTTATTCATCCAGCTGCATCTTTTGTGTGCAGTGAGGTTGGCAGGGGAAGGGTGCAGGGCTTGTTTGATAAAATCCTCATTTGTTGATGGCAATCAGAGTGCAACTGTTTGAATCCAAGCAACTTTTGTGGATACAGGCTGGCAAATGTTTCCATGTGTTTTCATATGTTCTCTTCATATATAATTAAAGGCAAGTAGAAGAAAACAACAGGCATTTGCTTTTGCTCATAAGAGATACAGGTTAAAGGATTAGCTTTCAAATGCCTCTGAGAAATAATGACTGTATGAATGGAGTAAACTATAACTAAGGTATTTGGGGATTTGGAATAGATTTGAAATAGATTTTGAGAACAATGGCTTATACTTTCATATTAAGTAAGAGTATATCTTCTGTATAATTAAAGGTAATTGCTTAACTACTGTTATTCTCTTCCTGTCTACAAAAGCTATTGTTTATTTAGAAGTGAAGAAAACAAGGAGTGGCTGGAGATGTGTGCAATATTGCAAAACAAAAAGACAGTTGGAGAGAATATGTTTGCTAATGAGTAAGATGTTGAGTGATTCACAACAGTAAACTGTCTCAGCTCTCCTTTCATGTTGAAAAAGACACTGGTAATATGATGTCTTTCTGTGTGTGTTGCTGAGAGTGGGGGAAGGGACCACATGCCTTTGTCCCGAAAAAGAAATTTTTGAGTGATCAGCTGCATTCTGAGTTTCTTGCAGGAACTCCTGGCAGTAATTACTCAGAAACCACCATGTTTGCAGATGTGGTTCAGCAGTTCAGAAGACATTTCTCACCATCAGCAACCATCTTACCTGTATTTCAGCAATGTACAGTAAATTTGGCCAGAGTGTGTTGGATACGTGACCCATACCCAAAACAAGAGCTTTCTGGCAAGGAGAATCACTGCCTTTAGAGCCATAAAGGTGATACCTCCCTTCTCCCACTTTTCCAGACTGTGCTGCAGCGCAGTACTTGAGCTAGTATTATTCTGCGGAAACATGTCCTTTACTGTCTTCCAAGTGCTGGGAGCACCAGATACCTTGGGAGAATTTTCTTATGTTTTCTCTTTCTCTCCATTTTTGTCTGCTAAAGAGACAAGATGGGAAATAAATACCACCAACTATGTGTAGGGGACATACAGACTCACCATCTTTTATGTATTATTAGTGTTTGAGGGGTGAAAGTCAGTTTTGAGAGCAAAGGATTTAAGGAGGCTGTCATCATTCTAACTGAATAGCTACGGTCTCCCTTCCTGCTGAACAATGGCAGGGCCTGAAATGTTTGGCAGGGCCTGAAAGGCATGAAAAGCAGCTGCCCCCCTCTGGAATACTTTTCTCAATGAGGTGTCTGCAGTCACTCTGAAGAGCCCAGGGTGGCAAGTGACATGCCTTACATTGCTCATCGCAGTAATGAATGCTACGTTCACACAGGACATGAGTGTCCAACAGAAAGTTCAGTGAGTCCTGGAGATGGAAGGCAGGTCTGGCAGAATGCCAGGAGAATGTGTGCCACTGGCTCTTGAAAGGCTCTGGTGTGGTTATGCAGACTTCTGAAGAATGAAGCCAAGTCTGATGACCTAGCAATATGATCATACATTGATGAG
Organism: Corvus kubaryi; assembly: GCF_017639235.1. NCBI lineage: Eukaryota > Metazoa > Chordata > Aves > Passeriformes > Corvidae > Corvus > Corvus kubaryi. The sequence goes on from NW_024581072.1 coordinate 3,673,600, forward strand.
CCTGTGCATGTTTCTGAAGTGTTTGGAGTTCCCCTCCTCTGTGTCTTACATGTAGCAATTTTCAGGAGTCAGAGCACTGTGTATTGACCAATGACTAGTTGCTTATGAGTGAACTAAGAGTGCACTTCGTGCGCTAAGAACTTTACCTCTTTCATCAAATTGCAGGCTCAGCTGTGCTAAATATTAAAGGCCATGACCTTTGTGGAAACTTTTGTTTCCTCTTAAAAGATCCTTTATTACAACTTGAAGCTGTTCACATGCTCCCTCTTTTCCCTGGTGGTGTGAAAGTGTCGCAGGAATGGTCATTGAGGCAGTGGTTTTTCTTTGGCTCTTCCAGCCTGATTATGGAACTCCTTTCCACAGGCAGGAAGACTCACCTCCCGGAACCCCAAGGGATCCCACAGGTTAAAAAAAGAGAAGGCAAGTACCCATTCTCAGTTCAGCCAGAGGGCAATGGCTAATGGCTGTTGCCTTCCCTTGCTAGGTTGGCACCCTGCTTTTCTACTGCCAGTCTGTGTCTGCTGCTGAGTGTATGGCTTACACCCCTAAGTATACAGTTGTAGTAGCTGAGCAGATTTAGCAGGCAGGATGGGATCCAACACAACTTACCTTTTTTCAGTGTACAGTTTCAGCAGCAGGACTGGGATTGTTCATTGCTGGTACTAATTTCAAGTTTAGAAATATTTTTCCTTTATCTATGTGCTGTTAGTGAATGGCTGCACCAGAGGGACAAATGATGTAGTAAGTGCTCAGATATGATGCTTTCTAATGAATGATACTTTAAATCATACTTCTGGAAGGACTCCACCTAGCTTTTAAATGCTGAATAAACCCCCTCACTAGAATCCTCTTCTCTCTCTCTTTCCCTACCCCCAGCCCTGTCTTTCTCACCAGTACTGTTCCTCTCTTTGCCTTCCCTCTGCTTTGGTGGAAAGAAGCATAACTCTCACAAACTTGGGTGGTAAAAGCAGATGAGAACTTTGCACTACCATTGTGTTCACCACCTACCTTTCCCAGGTCAAGGACAGTTGTGTAAGGTTAAGTTAGGAAAATGGGGGAAGAAGTGGATGTGAACAAGCATCCCTGAATTTGTGTGCTTTGTACTGCTGAAGAACCCATGTGTGAGTTCCCGGTGGAACTGAGTAGTTTGTCTGTATTTGGTGGTTGTCATTTCTGTCCAGGCTGGATGCTCTGTAACACTGGAAGCCCAGCTTGTCGTGTTGCAGTAAGAGCATGGCTTCTGCTTGGCTATGGCACTGGAGTGGCCATGGCACAGGCTGCCAAGCCCAGCAGATGGTCTAAAGGTGAGACAAGCTCGCTGTCGCACAGCTGTCTGCACTACCCTAATGCAAAGAGGACTGGGGCCCAAACATTATGTCTGTTTCTGTGTGTCAGGTAAAATTTAAGTTTCCTACCGTGGCTCTGTTATGATCTCTTAGGCTGCATACAAAGATATGTAAAACAGTGCAGTGGGAGAGAAGGGATCCCTGTCACCTGAGGAAAGCATGTGCTTTCTAGGCAGCAGCAACCTTTGGTGACTGATTCCATGGGTGGAGGTCAAGGATGAAACTTTCATCCATTTGGCAGGTTATAGCATAGCTGTATGATCTGGAGAACATTCAGACTTGATGTGAAAGATGAAAAGGAAACTTTCTTCACATTTTGTCTTATCCTACTGCCAGGTATTTTTGCAGACTGACAGGGAAACAATAGTCATAGGAGCATCAGTGATGCAGCAACAGCTGCAAAAGCTCAGGACAGTGCCAGAAGAATCTGACACGCATGTTTCTGGATGCTGATCATGGTGTTTGGTATAACCATGTTGTGTTACAAAAACCTCTAGTTTCCAAAGAGGTTGGACTATTAATGCCCGGTTCCCATGTACCTGTCTTCTGCCAGCCTTGCTGTCTTAGCTGTTTCACCAGTGCTTGGTCTACAATTCTTGTCCCTTAGTTGTGTCAGCTGGCTTTAAAGCTGGTCCACGTTTTAGACTGGTGATCTCCTTTGGGTCTGAGGAAATGTACTGGGTGCATCTCACATCCTACGAAGTAATGACCTCTCCATGCCTTGATGATTATGCTTTCCACAGTGGAATGACTGTACCTCTTCCCTGCTGAAGTAAGTGCTTGTACAATCCCTAAATATATGCATATGGCCAGTGGTGCTCAGACAGCAGACTCCCAGCCCTCTCTAAGGCCCTCTCACTGGTTTTCTTCTCCCTTCTTTTTCATTTCTCCCGAGCTCTTCTAAAAGTCTTCAGTTTAGCACAAAATTAGTTTGAAGAGAAAAATAGCCATTGAATGCTTCTCACCTTCATCCTAAGTGGGAAACTTGAGCTGTTGAAGTGCTGTAGACAATTTCTCTGTGGATTCTGTTGCCTGAAACTGCTCATGGGTAAAAACACAGCATCCCTTTTAAACCATTTTCACATCACAGGCATCACACCTCTCTGAAGCACTGCAAAGCTTCACAGAGTTCCATGTTTAGCAATAGACAGTACAAGCCTGTTGATGTTAGCTGCCACTGTGCACAGATAACTTGAGAAAAGCATCATCATTCTTTCTCTGTGAGGTCTTTAGTCAACAAACACTTTTGTATTTCATTTCCTCTTCTATGAACAGCACAAATGTGGATGTGCCATGCACATCCGTGAGGGTTAAGTGGCTTCTGTCTGAAGCAGGCTTCGTAAGACTCAGTAGCATTCCAGCTTATTCTGACAAGATAAATATAGAGTTGCATTTGTGATGGGAGTTTTAATCTCTGCCATGTGATTTTCAAGGAGATTTGTCTTTAGATGGTCTTACAGATGTTTTGTGCTTCCAGCTTTATTGTGAAGTGTCTGCACTTTTACTCTGGGATAAAAGTCATGTCATAACTTACCAGGAAAAATGCTTCAGTGCCTCCTTTGAGGAGTTTGTCCTTGCTTTTATACAATTTCTATCTTGTCCTGAATGATGTGATGGTGTATTATCATGCTACTTTTTCAGAATGGGTAAAATGCTGTTAGAGATGAAAGAAATGTCTGCCCTTTTAATTCTTTTTGTGAGAAAGGCATTGATACCTTTCCTCTATCTTAAGGCAGATGTAGTCAATAACACTGAAAAGGACTGAAGAAATAATGCAGACGTGAATTGAGTTCAGTGTTTGAGCTGTGTTTCTTTTGGAAGGATGCTGGAATTTGTCAGCAGACTATCTCTGAATAGCAGTTGCCAGGAAGAATATTTAATGATGCTTCTATGAAAGTTATACTTTGGAACAAACAGCTATAGTGTAAGATGAATCTGTGAAAGTTCTCTCATATTTCTTTGCTCTTTTTTTTCCAACTCGGTCTGCATTAATTTGGTGTCAACAACTTTTCACTGTATCATAATCTTCGTTCTGATAAATAGGACACTTTGGGTAACAAATTGTTAAAAAAAATTGTTTCATGAAGCATCAGGACCTGTTTCTAGCTCTTCATTTTCTTTTCCTGCACCAAGAGGTTTCTCACTTTCCCTTAAACAAGTCAGTCTCCTTTTGCAAGGGCACGTGTCAGTTTCTCTTCAAAGCAGTGGGATTTCTGGCAACACGTGCCTCAACTATACTTTTCCTGAAATATACTTGGGCTACCTGGGTTCCCGCTCTTCCCTGTCTGCAGCTGCACATGTGTGCTGTGTGAAGGAGCATCAAAGCATGAACACCAAGAACCTGCTCCATCACAGCACCCATCACACCACCCTAAGGATCATGTAAGGGCTGAGAAGACTATCTGTTTTAGTCCTATTGGATGTGCTTGCTGAGACAGGGACATGCTGTTCTTGCATCCAGACATGTGCCCATCCCTCTCTTTGACTGATCCTGGACTTCACTGAACACCGAGTCCTCCCCATGACCATCGAAGCTGGAGATACAATGTAAGGGCTGACTCAGTGGGATGCCTACTGAGGGAGGCAGGGAGGCTGTTGATGGTTTTAGGTTACAGACCTGTGATGTCTTGGGTTAGAGAAAGGGTGTGTAAAAATGAGATAAACCCTAGTAAGACCGTGTTGTCAATGCTTGAAAGCATTTCCTGTATCATTTTCCTTAAATGTTGCCAGCATGCTCCAAAGAAACGTTGCAACCCTGGAAAGATGTGTACATGTGTGCAAGCTATTGTACATTGCTGTGTGTAGACATTTGGTATCTGTGAACTGTTTCATCCCTGTTTTTTTAACTTTTCCTCTTTCTTTATGTAACCTGAGCTAGTGTAGTGTCATTCAAAAAATGCCCACTGAAGGATATGTGGAAGGCTGATATAAGCATGGTATCAGTATATCACGTTAATTGGTATTCAGCATAAAATCAAAGGGAAGTGATGGGAAAACCTAATCACCCACACTTAGATACACAAACCCTAACAAGCAGAAGGTAACAGACAGTACTGAAGTTCAGAGATCAGCTCACTAGTTGGTGGGCAGTCTAACTTGGAGAAAGTTAGACAGGAGAAATAAGAACAGAAAAAATGAGGTTACCATGGGTCTCAAGGAAAAGAGAAAACTTTGTATGGGATATTTTTGAGTGTTGTAGAATTGTGTAAGAGATTTTTTCAAGGTGACAGTGGGGATGTGTGTTACTTACCATGAGATGTTCAAAAAAAGCAGGAAGTGTGCATCCATTATGTTGGATCCTGGAGAATCAGGTGTGGTGAATGGATGATATGGGAAGAGTAACACAGAGTGTAAAACAGATTGTTGGCCATAGATCTTGTGTGGCTGACTCCTGCACCTGGTCACTGCAGCCTGTCCTGCCTCGGTATGAAACATCCTCTTCCTATTTTCACCATCTCACTCTCTTCAGTGTGCATTCCTGCGGGTCTAAGTGCCAGAACACAGACTAAAGGTCTGCCCAGGTTTACAACGTGGGGTGTAACCAAACTATGTATTCTACTCCCACCTACATTATTCCTGATGAACTGTTAATGGTGGGTTTCTTGCAACCATTTCCCAGTGCACACCTGACCCCCCAGACTTCAAGCTTCGTGTTACATGAGGGAAAGAGGCAAACCCTGCAGGCAGGGTAGTGTTTTTTTGTCTTCACAAATTGACCCAGCTGTGATAACCACACTCAGCCTAAGGGGGGGTCATCTCTGCCAATGGGCCATAATGTCAGTCATCAAGTGTTGCAATTATTAAAGGATCAGGGGCATGGATCATTGATAGAATTATGGGATCTATAGAAAAACTGTACAAGCAATAGACCTAGAAGCAAAAGGCCTGAGTGTGAGAAACTGCCTGCATGAGAAAGCACTGGTGTGAGAAACAAGCCTGGGAATAAAGAGGGAGTTTGAAACGATGCAGCTGTCCTGATAAGGTGCTAACCAGGGAACAGGAGGGGTAAACACCGAATTCTTTTAATCATAACATGACTATGGAGGCTTGCCAATGTAGGTCCAATTATGTAGAAATAGAAATGTGCTGTGATAAGCTTTAAGCCACTTAGGAGTTAACAAGCTGGTATACTATGTAAGTGCTTTTGGATTGCTAATAAACTGGAGTTTGCGCTTATCAACCACATTGGTTTTGGACTGCATTCCTCCCCCCGTTGGGATCCCCAGGCTCTCCTCCTTTTACAATTCCAACAATCAAGGACTCCCCAAAGTATCCCATGACTCATAGGGTTACGTTGTTCCATTGTGAAACTCCCACGCTGGGGGAGGTACTGAACCTTCCTGCCTGAATCTGACCATATATAACCTGGGTGCTTTGGGGACTTAGGGCACCACCATCAGACAGATCCAGAGGAGGACCCAAACTTCCACAAGAGGACCAGACCTTCCACAGGACCACTGCTTTTGACAAGACTGCAACCATCACTTCAACAGGACTGCAACCACTGCTTAATTGGACTGCAACCACCACCCTGACCAACAGGGTGCCAGGTTGTGCTTTGTGGGTTTAAACCAGTTTTCCTGTATCATTGCATATACTGTAATCTTTCTATTAAATTGTAACTCTAACCTGAAATCTCTCTCAAGGTATTTGTGTGGGGTTCATTTCTCCCACTAGTTTACTTTCAAACCAGCACAAGATCATAGGGGCCCCATGTTTGAAGTGCCATCAGCTGGGGAAGAACAGAAGGTGTGCTGTCTTTCCTAGAGGAGTTCAGTTGTGTTTGTGTGCACCGGTGCTGTGTGCACAAGCAACATGATAGTGAGCTCAAAGGCTGGACTTACTCATGAGGAGGAGACCTGCACTGGGAGAGACCCATGTTAAAGACGAAGACTGGGTAACTACACAAAGTTCATGTGAGACCACCATCTCTTCTTAAGCAGTCATACAGAACAGTGTGAATCAGCACAGGATAAATGTGTCTCATCTGAGGCGAGATGTCAGCCCTATGAATGCCAAAGCCAGATCCTGCCACTAACAGACTTTGGTTCTCACATAAACAGCCTCTGTCATATCCCATACAACTGAAATATGCAGATTGCCTTCACTGACCTGAATAGAGCTGACAATATCTTCAGTGTCTTTATCTCTGTCTGCCTGTCCTGGTGGAGGTGAAGGGAAATGACTCTGTGGGTCCATTTGCAAACGCAGTTTATGGGAGCCCATAGGTTAATGTTTTGAGAGAGTGATGTTCCTCTGGACTCAGTACCAGAGCCAGTATTTTCATCAATGATATGGATGACAGACAAAATGCACTTTATGTCCTTTGTGGGTACATATTGGGGATGAAAGCACATTGTTGATACACTGGACCTACGGTTCCCATTACAAGAACTTTGTAATCTGGAGAAATTAACTGACAGGTCCTCACGATGTTCAGCAAAGGGGGAGTGTGAATTCCTGTCTGTGACAGAATAACCACAAGCAACAACTTAGGCTGGGTTCCAACTGAATAGGGAGGACCTTTGCAAAAAAGGAACCCAGTGACGGACAGCAAGATGAGCAAGAACAAGAAGTGTTCCCTTGTAGCACTCAGGGATAACCATGTATCATGCTACATTATGAAAATTGTAGGCAGCATATAGAGGAAAGTATTTATTCCCTCTGTTCAGCAGATTTGAGGCCTCATCTGAAATATTATGTAATATTTTGGGCTCTTCAGTGCAAGTGAAATATTGATAAACCAGAGTGACTCCAGCAGAAGACAAGGATTAGGTTGAGGAGGTTGGCAGGTGTCTATTGGGAGAAGATGGATTTGTTTAGTCCAGAAGTGAAATACTAAGAGGGAGTCTAATTTTAGGGGTATTGTTTGACAGCCATCTGAACATGATCCAACAGTTCAGCAATAGTGTGGCCAGCAGGACCAGGGCACTGTACTTGGCACTGGTGAGGCCACACCTTGAGTCCAGTTTTGGGCCCCTCATTACAAGAAGGACATTGAAAAGCTGGAGTGTGTCCAGAGAAGGGCAATGGAGCTGATGAAGGATCTGGAGCACAAATTCTATGAGGAGTGGCTGAGGGAACTAGAGGCATTTAGTCTGGGGAAAAGGAGGCTCAGAGGTGACCTCCTTGTCCTCTACAACCACCTGAAAGGAGATTACAGATAGGCGAGAGCTGATCTCTTCTCCTAGGCAACAAGTGACGGGATGAGAGGAAAGAGACTCCAGTTGCATCAGGGGAGATTTAGGTTGCATATTAGGAAAACTGTGTTTCCACAGAAGGCTTGCCAATCATTGGAACAGGCTGCCTAGGAAGGTGTTGAGTCACTGTTCCTGGAGGTATTTAAAAGAGGTTTAGATGTAGCACTGAGGGACATGGGTTAATGGTGGTTTTGGCAGTACTGGGTGAACAGGTAGACTTGATAATTTTAAAAATGTTTTTCAACCTAAATGATTCTATGATTCTGTGATTCTTTTCCCCACCTTAAATTACCCTTTGGAAGGTTGCAGTGACGAAAGAGACAGACTCTTCTCAAAGGTGCAAAGGTGAAGGGACAAGGAACAATGGGAGCAAGTTGCAACAAGGGAAATTTTGACTGAACAGTAAAAAAAAAAAAATTCACCTGAAATCAGGATTGCCCTTGAACAGGGACCAGACTAATTAGTACAATATAACCATAGAGATTTTCAAAATCAGGGTGTTGCACTGAAGATCTCCAGAGGTCTCATTCAACATAAATTGTTCTGTGATTCTCTAGGGATTCAACAAGTAGAATTTCTTAATTTCTGGCATGCTCGTACCATCATTGAGGGTGTATGGCTTCCCTGAGTGCTTATAGGTACAGTAGTGCTATAGGGGTCATCCACACAGGCCCTCTGTTGGTACTGCTGCTATGCACATAAGAAGGTACTGGAGAAGACGTGGACAGCATCAGCAGTCTTGCAGAGTGACAGTAACTTATTGCAGATAGGAAAATGCTATCTGCAGGTCATCCTTTGAAAATGAAGAAAAACAAATCCTAAGAGATTATTTAACTCCTGAAACAGTCCCCAGACACATGTTGGCTTGACATGATTTTTTACTGGGGATCCAACTACACCTGAAAGATATTTTTATAAAATATTATTGCATATAAAATAAAATGTAAAAACATTGTCACTGATTCATTTCTGAAGATAAGTCTATATGGTATTCTGGAAGCAGATAAGGGGTCAATGATTCCGTGCTCTGAGCCAAAATCAGTGTAGAAGCTGTATCATTGTGGCTAGGTAAAAACCTACCTAGGGAAGAGTCACGACATAGGCACAGGACATTAACTTAGCTCCAGCAGTTCCAAGCTTCCAGTCAGCACAAAAGCTGCAAATGACTTGATGAAGGTATAACTCATCTCTTATTCCCCAAGCAGGCACTACAGTAACTTGCTGGCAGTATCTGCATGCACTTTTATTCCCTCTATGCAGAAATTTAGCCTCTAAAGTTGAGGGATGTGAACCAGTTTATAATCCAAACATTTTTTTGAGATTTTTGTCATCTTCACTATTTATATATATTTACTGAAAGGGACATATTGCTTAGGAAAATGAGTCAGGCCTTCTCAGAGAGGAAAGGGTGATGAAACAAGACTAGGCAAGCAGTTTTTAGGAACTCCTTTTTTATTTGTTTATAAAGGATGCCATTCTTTTATTTAGGTTTCATTGTTTATGGTTACTTGCCATGCTCCTGAGATACTTTTAAAGTTATAAATTGCTCATTGCAAGCATTTGATATTGAAGATAAGATTTGGTGTGTACTGGTTAATTTAGAGTGGTCACATGTGGGGCACCACATGTCCCTATTCCTTTTTGTTCTCTAAATTGGAAATGTAGAACAAACACTTGCCATTCACACTGAAGCCTCAGTGTATGTTCTTCAATTTTCACGTATATCTGCCTGACTCCTTTTATGTTGCTGCCAGAAAATTGTTTGTTTAAAATATGCAGGGAAAGCAAGTAGACAAGTTAATATATACTGAAGTTATTTATTTGCTATGGATTGGCAATTCTGGCGTCCTGGCAGATGGAGATGGAGTTTTGATATTAAACACTATATGCTGTGCAAGCTTTGGCTGATTCAGCCAAAGGTCTTTCAGGCTGCTGTGAATCATTGAAAAAAATGTGTGAAAGAGAATGAACTTCATGCTGGAATAGTTAAGAAGCACCATTTCTAACTGCACAGGTTTTGGAATAAGCTTGCAGGAAAACTTCCCCACACTATTTTATAACATCACTGTACTTTGATTTGATAAAACCTGGGGTCAAAAGATGACTTTATTATTAAGGAATGGAAGCTTGAGTTAAGAGAGATTTCAGTTGCTAAGACAACCATCTCAGAACAGTGCAGTACTACAGAAAATCATAGCCATTGTTAAAGATGTAATGAAATTAACGATCTTGAGGGAACATGTTTTGTTTTGATGTTTTAAGCTGCTATGAGAGCAGGTCATTACATGATACTAAGGTTGGTCAACATATTCTTCTATTCTAAACCCACCTGTTTTAATTTGTTTGTAACTTTCTTTATCAGATGGAAGAACAATGAGGACCTATCTTTTTTTACTTCCTCAGACTGTCTGTTTTGAAATGTTGTTTGGTTTTGGAACAAATATTTGAACTTTCTTTGAAATAAGATGTAGTAGGTAAGGAAGATTAAAACGTGTTTACCTTCAAAAAAACTCTTACATTATCTCTTTGTTTCTCATGCTTGCTTTCCTAACTTAGGTAAGGAATTTGTTGTTCAAGAACAGATTCATATTTTGGTAAAAAAACTAAACCAAACCAAACCAAACCACTGTTATGTCAATCTCTTTGTTTCTTTCTGATATGCATCATGTTGTTCTTTATGAACTGGAAAAGTGGGCTGAATCAGAAAGCTGAAATTCAGTAATGAAAGAGAAATCAAATGCTCAACTACAAGAGAATAAGACGTCACCCAAAAGCACTGTGGAAAAGGATGAGGAGATGTCAGGGCCTTGGATTAGGTTCTTTAGAATATATTGTTGTGAAAAAGCCATATTTTGTCCTTGAATTTATTAATAGCATAGTCTGTGAGACAGAAAAGACAATTATTCTGAGGTTGGTAAGCCTGTATTACAGTAACTCTTGAAGCTGTATATGGGGCTCTAAGAAGATACAAACAAATTGGAGAGACGCAAGAGGAAACTGTTAGAAGACTTAAAGAAAACATGAGTTCTGAAGAAAGGCTTGAGTTTGATCTAGAAAAAGGAGTGGTTGAACCGGACTTGGTAAATCTTCAGAAGTACAGAAAGGATTGAAGAGGATGTACTTGTACATTGTACTTTGTAGCCAATTGTACTTTGTAGCCAAGCAAACCAGAACAAAAATTAATTTGTTTAATTTTAGGGACAAAAATACAGGTTGGTTGTAGGGTATGCCCAGCTGCTGCCCTGGAGGGACCCCTGCTGAGATAAGGAGATTGAGCAATCTCCCAGCAGGAGCCCCCCTGGGAAGGCAGCTACTCTTCAGTTACAGCCAGAAGAAGACAGACCCAGAATCCTCTGGGAGACCCTATGCAGATCCTTTGTAACCCATTGGCCTTTACCCTCTGACACCCACCCCCTGTATCCCTATAAAGCTAGCCCTCTGCCCCTGCGAGGGCAGAGAGCTCTTGTCCCTAGCTGCCCTTCGCTGGAGTACGGACCAATAAAGCTGCCCCGTGCGGAACAGCTACACGAGCCTCTCGTCTCTCTCCCTGGTCTGGCCTGGAGGCTGCCCTGCAGAGCTGAGCTGAAATCACGAGCTGATAATCACTAAAGAGCTTCTGCATGGGCCCTCCTGCCAGCAGCTGAGGGAAGACACCGGGCCTCAGGGAGGTGATTCCTTTTGGGACCATCTCTCTGGACCGGTCACCTCTTCCTCGGTCAGAGCTACTGACCCATCACCAGCTGTAATAGTTGGGTGCTAAAAGACTTTTCATAATTTTGCCATCATTACATGCTGTAATCGAGGCAGTCATGGAACAGGTGTCCTGAGGAAGTGGTGGACCCTGACTCACTGGATGCCCTCCCACATGGGCAAACTGGAGGAATATTTGTCAAGGGTGGTTTAGATGATGTTTGTTCTGCTATGGGGCTTGGTCTTCTTATCACTATGTTACTGTATGCATTATTTAAACAAACCACAACCTTACCAGTGTAGTCTGCCCTTTGAATGCGCTGTAACACAAATGTCATGAATTTAGGAAAATCGAAATTGCTAGCAGCAAGTGTAGTTTCCCATTCAAATTGTTTTCTCATTTGATATTAACCCATAACCGAGGAACACAAGAAGTAATGATACGTGTAGAAAGCAGCTGAAAAGAGGACAACCATTTGTGGATCTGGAAAAAGAGTGAAAAAGAAAGAAGAAATTCGAGCCTGGTTGAGATTTCCAACACCCTCTGGAGTGTCAGGATTGATACGACACACAGCTTGACCATGTAATTTACCTGGATCTACAGAAAGCAAAGTGTGGGTGCAAATGAGGCCTGAAGAGTAGAAATTCAGGAGTTATAAGTGATACTGGTATCTTGCTCCCCTAAGAAAGGAGTATTTTTCTTGTGCTAAGACCTTGACCTGTTCAAATTAGCCCTCCTTACAAGTCATTGATTTAATTTAATGCTATAAGCCTCTTGTCTGATGAAGTTAGCTGAAATACTAGCTTTTGTTTTCTGATTTATTTTCTTCTACTATCATAATAGTTTTTTCTAAGACATGTTTTTCCTAAGTATTTTTATTTCTTCCTCTCTAGACTTCTAAAATACAATCTTTTTTCTCAGTCTCTCCCACTAAATTCCTTGTTCATTTCTAATGTCAGCTACTGTAGGATCCACCTACCAAAGCCCACCTAATTGTTAGTCATCTCCCCGCCCCACCATCTGCAGGCCATGCCATTCATGGCATCAAATCCCTGCTCACCATATTTCAATTACTCATATCTTCATTTCAAGGTATGGTTTACTTGAGTGCTGTGTGGCTTCTTTCTCCTTCCTGCACACCTCCCTACTTAAACCCATTCTTCTTAACCTCAGGCTTCAAAGTTACAAGCAAAATGTTTGGCTGGATAATAAGAGAGATGGTGTAGCAACATGGTGTGCAACAGCTTTCATCCTTAATTTCTGAGATCCAGGTGTGCCTGTATGGTGATGGCTGAGCAGTCCTCCTGTTCACAGAAACACAGAATCATAGTATTGTCATATCCTGAGTTGGAAGGAACATACAAGGATCATCGAAGTCCAACTTCTGGCCCTGCATAGGACAGCCCCAAGAATCTCACCATGTTCCTCAGAGCATTGTCCAAACACTTTTCAAACTCTGTCAGGGTTGGTGCTGTGACCACTTCCCTGTGGAGCCTGTTCCAGTGCCCAGCCACCCTCTGGGTGAAGAACTTCTTATTATATCCAGGCATCGCCCTCACAAGGAAGTTGTAGACTGCAATGAGTTTTCTCCTCAGTCTTCTCTTCTCCAGGCTGAACACACCAAGTGACCTCAGCTGCTCCTCGTATGGCTTCCCCTCAAGGCCCTTCACCATCGTTGTCCTCCTTTGGACACTTGTAACAGCTTAATGTCTTTCTTATATTGTGGTGCCCAGACCTGCCCCCAGCACTCGAGGTGAGGCTGTCCCAGTGCAGAGCAGAACGGGACTATCTCCTCCCTTGCCTGGCTAGTGATGCTGTGCCTGATGCCCCCAGGACACAGGTGGTCCTCCTGGCTGCCAGGGCACTGCTCTTCAGCAGTGAATCATGTTTAACTTGCCACTGACCAGGACCACCTGGTCCTTTTCCATGGCACTGCTCTTCAGCAGCTTTTGAAATTTAATAATTGCTGGCTGTTACTCGTATACAAGCTAATGACCATTTCAGGGCATTATCTAAGTGACATAGATCACAGAATCATAGACTCACAGAATCATTTAGGTTGGAAAAGAACTGTAAGATTTTTGAGTCCAATCATTAACATACTGCTGACAGATCTTCCACTAAACCGTGTTGCTGAGTGCCACATCTACACTTTTAAAATACCTTTGGGGATAGTGACTTAACACTTGCCTGGACAGCCTTTTCCAACCTGACAAACTTTTGGTGAAGAAATTTTTCCTAGTTTGTTTGCAGTGAACTGAGAGACTCAACAGTTTCTGGATCTTGAGATTTTTAGTTGTGTTGGACATTTGTTGAGAGATGCAAGCTGCAAGTGCTGATAGGATGGAAACTGATCATGTGTAGCATTTCAGGGATAGGCATGACAGGAACAGGGTAAAGGAAAGCATGACCTGTGACCTCCTGAAAATTGGAGCAGACGAATAGTCCAGATGGGCTGTAGTTTTTTCATTACCAGGAAGACTGCGTCACTGTACTGGATGAATGGACAGTGAGGTGGATTGAGAATTGGCTGAATGGCAGATCCCAGAGGTCCATTGTCAGTGGCACAGGGTCTAGTTGGAGGCCCGTCACTGGTGGTGTCTCACAAGGTTCCATACTGGGCCCAGTGTTGCTTAACTTACTTACCAGTGACATGGATGAAGGGCAGATGCCTTCTCACCAAGTTTACTGATGACACAAACTTCAGAGGAGTGGCCAATATCCCAGAGGGCTGGGCAGCCCTTCAGAAGGACTGGACAGGCTGGAGGGATGGGAAGAGAAGAAACTTCTGAAATTCAACAAAGGCAAATGCAGGGTCCTGAACCTGGGGAGGAAAAATCTCAGGCACCAGCACAGGCTGGGGGTAACCTGCTGGAAAGCAGCTCTGGGGAGAAGGACCTGGGGGTCCTGGTGGACCACAAGCTGTCTGTGAGCCAGCAGTGTCCTGGGGGCCAAGAAGGCCGATGGGATCCTGGGGTGCAGTAGAAAGAGCATTGCCAGGAGGCTGAGTGAGGTGATCCTGACCCTCTGCTCAGTCTTGGTGAGGCATCACGTGAAGTCCTGTGTCCAGTTCTGGGCTTCTCAGGAACTCAAGGAGACTACTCAAGGAACTACTAGAGAGGGTCCAACACAGGGCCAGGAAGATGATGAGAGGACTGGAGGATCTCTCTTATGAAGAAAGTCTGGGGGAGCTGGGCTGGTTCAGCCTGGAGGAGAGATAACTGAGAGGGCACCTTATCAATGTCTCTGAGGGTAATGTCCCCACGTCCCAACGTATGCCAAGTATCTGAAGGGAGGGTGTCAAGAGCATGGGGCCAGGCTCTCTCCCGTGGTGTCCAGAAACAGGACAAGGAGCAATGGGCACAAGCAAAACACAGTAAGTTTCATTTGAATATGAGGAAAAAATTCTTTATTTTGGGGGTGAGAGAGCACTGTGGAAAAGGCTGCCTGGAGAGATTCTAGAGTCTTCTTCTCTGGATATATTCAAACCCCATCTTGATGTAATCCTGTGCAATATGCTATAGGATGACCCTGCTTAAGCAGGGAGATTGGACTACATGAGCCCACTGGTGGTCCTTTTAAACCCTAACCATTCTGTGATTCTGTGGTTCTGCTTTAAAAAGGCAAAGGGGAAGGGGGTAGCAGATATGACAATTCATGCAATGCAGTGAGAAGAGTGCCAACAATGGCATGCACAGATGAATGCCTGTGGCATTAGACAGACAGGTATAGGTGCAGCCACCAGTAGGGTCAGAAAGACCAACACTTACCCTCCATTTAATCACTCCACCAACAGTGGGAGAGAGGATAGCAGTGGATTTTGCCTGTTTCATGTGATGAGTATGATCATTTTTGCTGGAAAGTGAAGCAGAGGGCCAAACAACCTCTTCTGTCTCACTCTCTGATTCTGTTTGACAGCCTGTGTCCTGTTCATGCATGGATGTCTTCCCTGGCTTGCTGGAATCAGTCACTCAGGAGCATTCCAGGCAAGACTGCTGGCAAGCAGCACATTTTACCTGAATGCTGGCTGCTTGCAGGGGCATTGTTCATATTCTCGCAAGGGTGAGACACTGAGAATCAGAACTGGGAGTAATATAGCAGTATGAGAGTTTTGGAAGGACACGTGGAGATCCTCCTCTTCTGCTGTCTGTGGGAGGGAGGGTGAGCAAAAGAGAGCTTATTTTAAACACGAACTAAGTGATTTTTAGTGACTTCTTTGAAGAAAGAAAAGACACATTTGTTAGTCTTCCTGAGTAATTTAAAGTGACAGAATCTGGTGAGAGACAGCAACATTTTATTAGACATAAAATCTTGAAAAATATCTCACAGTTGTAACCCTGAGACAGAAATAGAGGTGCAAAAATTTTGTAATGTTTTGAGAGGCTTGGTAATATCAGCATACTCAATCCTCTCTTTTCAAAAATATGTCAGCCATCAGTGAAAGGAGTGTGGCGGGTGAGAAGACTGGTTTGATCAGGGATGGAGAGGATTTTTCTGAAGTTTCTCCTACAGCTAAATCCCCTTTACATCTCAACCTGGAAGAAAATAAGAGGAAGGGGGATCTTTTGCTCACTCCTGTTGTTACACCTAAATCAGAAGTCATTTTCCAAACCATTTGTGTATTTACTGAAAACAATACCTGAACCAGATGCTGTCCATGGGGAGACAACATGATGTTTTACAAAAGGAGGTTATGAAACACAGGGCCTTACAATCTTAGAAGCACTTCTAAATGGTGAGGAGAAAGAATACCAGGAAATAAGTAATGATAGAGATTGCAAAAAGGATAGCATAAGAACCTTTTCAATATGGTGAGGTTTTAGAAATATGTAGTCTGAACAACCTGCAAATCTGCTGTACCTACCACAGCATGAGAAACATTGAAAGGCAATTTTATTGTTGATTCCCACAAGGGCAGAAACTTTTCCAGCGTGCTGCAGGGAAAGAAGACTGGTAGGTCAGTGTTTTGCTGTTGCCTTTCAGGGTGGAGACTGAAGTGCCTTGCAGCTGGGTCTCTGGTTGGTAAATGGCAGTAACACAGTCAGGCAGATGGTCAAGCATGAACTCTGAACTGTTGTTCATGGTAATGGCACCACCTGCTCTGTGCACACGCGTAGTTTGTCAAGAACATGAATCAGGATCTCAGAGGCAGCAGCTTGCAGCTTGCACCATGAGGACCATAAAGTGAGTTCTTGTCATGTAAGATACCACTATCCAGCCTCTCCTCCACCCATGGGTACAGAATCCAGGCTCTCTGCTCATGGGTCCCTGCTGAACTTTACTCCCATGGTGTTTCTACAGTATGGGAAGCATGTCACTCTACCTGACTCAGTAGAGGTTCACCTAAATGAGCTATTTTTTTGGACAGAAAGTACACATTTTGTGTAGCCAGACCAAGAGTTTCCATAAACACATGTGTGCAGTCCATTTTTGTGATAAGTTGCAGGTTTTATGTAGACTATGCAGGAAAGCAGTGATTACGTGAGAGATATTTGGTGTCAGCTGAATAATGATTACAGATTCCATCTGTGTGCCTTCCATCTCTCTGTTATCTCCTTCATCCTACCTTTGTTTACCAGGCCAGTGCCCAATTAATATGCCTGTGTCTCTTAATGGAAAATTGGAAGCATTTTGGAGTTTGCCTACCCCATGCAAATGAAGAGGAATTGACATTATCTCAGGTCCAGAAATGTTACGCAGGTGTGTTAATACAATCTCTATTTGAGAACAACTGGCTTAACCAAAAAGTAAGATGGATTAAGCAATGTGAAGCAGCAAACTAAGGTGTCTTCTGTACCACTGTCGTCTCAGGTTTCTCCGTAAGCTGCTGCATCATGCTGCATAAGCTCACCCTTGCCTGAGTTGGATGGGAACTGGGTCAGGCCAGTACTGCCAGTCTGAATAATTTTATTGCAAACTGTGAAGTTTGGGGGTGTTATCACAGCTTCCTCAGGAAGAATCGGATGGAAAGGTGCCCACAAATCTGCCTTTATTCAATATCGGTCACCCTCTGTAGCTGACTGTAAGACAGAGCCAAGTCAAATGGCTGCTCTTCTTCACTTATGTCCTGAAGTGTAGCATCCGTTTTCAGCTGTGTTGAAGGGATGCAAAAATACAGCTATTCCAAGCTTGGAGAGGGTGAGATGCTGTGGGGAGCCTAGTATGAAAAAGTGAAAGGGTGCAAGTAGTGCAGGAGGGGAGAGACATGACAGAAAGAGAAGAGTTGAGCTTGGAGGAAAGGCTAAGTGTAGCAGGGCAGGTTATTGGGTCCCTGCCCAGAAAAGAAGGACAGAAACGTGGCATTGCCACCCTCATTAGCTGTGTGTGAGGGGGACCAGGCAAGGCAGGAAATCTTAAGGGCATAGGAGGGATAATGGTTCTCACAGTGGTGGGAGGAGAAAGGTAAAGAGGAAAAAATGTCTTTCATTCCATTTGAGAAATCATAATTAAAAGATTTGAAGCAATCATTTAAAGGTTCAGATAAATAGAAATTATGTGCTTTGAAAGTATAGGAATAGAAGATTAAAATTACCCACAGCCTGTAATTATAACTCTTGCCCTCTGGTCAGATTAATGTGTTTCCAACAGGTATAAAAGCGGCAGCTATTGTAAAAATACTGTTTTAGTCTTACATGTAAAGAGCTGTGCAGTTCACACAAGACTTACCAGAAAAATTACTTGATAACTGGATACATGAGGACAAATATGTCTTATGGTAGTTATGGCTGTTCATTTTCATTCTGTTCTCTTTGTACTGGAGCAAAATTTGAAGCTGGGGTGAAAATGGGGAGGAAGTGGGAACTGTAAAAAAGAAAGGGTGCTTGTCCCAGTGGTTTGGGAGGGTAAGTGTAAGGGAAGCAAATTCCATAACCAAGCATCCAGGCTGAGTCATGGCTACTTGCATATCACTTATGTCTGACTTTGGAATTGAACATATTACACACACTTTGGCAGAGGCATAAGGAGGCATAGCCATTTTAGAGGCTAGGCTGAGGATTGTGATTTGTGTTTTCTCTTGCTTTGAATCCCACAGTGATCATAAGGGTTTCACGGACATATTTTCTCATGTCATAGAGAAATCAGTATAGTTGGCAGTACTGGGGACGCCAAACGATGATCTCGCTGAAGGCAGTGTTTCCAGATTCTTGCAGAGGTCAGACATGCGTCCCCTTCTCCCTTCCTTGAGAGTCACAAATAACCCTGTGTTTGGATGACGATACTTTCCATGCTCCTGCCTGTGTTTTCCCCTGTGTTCTGGAGAGGATTGGCAGTTCTCCACCAGGGCAGTACACAGCTGCTGAAAGGAGCAGACATGCTGATTTCTGCTGTGTGGACCTGCGTAAAATCATCCTGCAGGCTGCATGAAAAGCAAATGAGGTAGCATTCATCTAGGTATTTGTGCAGTCCAGACTCCTTACAGTGTCCCAGCTCTTCTCTGATCAACAGCTACATAAGAAAAATGAGATTTGAACACAGCTTTGCAGGCAGTGCAGAACGTGGGTCATGTGAATTTTCCACCTGAGTGTCTTCCATTATCTCTGTTCAGTCAGGGTAAAAGAGAAAGCAAAACTCTGACATTGCCAGTGTTATGCAGATTGTGTTTTTATAGATTTTACTTTTGAGAGTGGAGTGACTTGCCAAACCTCTGATGTGACATGTGATTTGAAGATAAATTTCCATATGCTGTTTAAACCTTGTCACTATCACAGTTCACTTGTCATTTATACAAAGAATACTCATACCTTAAGTGGAAATATCAACATGTAGAGTTACTACCTTGTAGGTACTGTCATCCTGCAGATCTCGTCCTAATCCACTTTAACTTTGTTGCAGTGTTAGATGTAATGTCAGGATGTAACAGCTAACCTGAAGTCTATGAATAGGGATTTATGAAGTTCTCTGTATTCCTGATGCTTTTATACAGTAAAGGAAAGCAACTTTAGCTGGGTAATTAATTGCTCAGTGTCTTTGTGTCTCAGCAACCGCATACTAATTCTTCTTAACTTTCTCATTTCACCTTTCCCATCTGTTCTGTAAATGTATTTATTATGCCTTGGCCTACTTGATCTTTGTTTTGCATTAACATTGATTTGGATATTACAGGGTCTCTGCCTCTGAATCTGGTTTTCATAGCAACATTTTTAACCTTTTCTTGAATGACGTTCTTGTAACTCTGGGTGTGGCCCAGAGAAGGAGCGACAGTTGCTTGATCTTAAGTGGAAGAGACAGTCACATAAAGATTGACAGCAACAACCTGAAAGGCCTGTGAAGTATTTGCTAGGTCCTTGTTTTTATGACTACAATGCTGTTGGCATTTCCAGAATTTGTGCCCATTCAACTCTTGAACTTTGAATTTTCTGTTTTGTGTTTTTGATAGCTGATGTGAGACAAATATGCCTTCTGGACTAGTAAAAGGAATGAAGAAAAATCAGTATTTCAGCATTTAATTATAATTGTATACTTAAAACTACTTTTTTTATTTTTCCTTGGCTTTCCAATCTGGATGCACAGAAAATATTTTTAGCCAAAGAATAAAATACAGATATGCCCTGAAAGACTGTATTTCTGACATGCAATTTTATTGGTGCTTTTGCTTTTGTTTCCTGCCTTAGCAAATGTTTTGCACCATTATTGTCTCATTTCTGTCTCATAACTCCTAATCAGAATGAGAACTCTCAAGGCAAAAAAGCACTGTGCTGGGATGAGAGGCAAATAGGAGTGGGAATATGTGTCACTATTTAACTTTTGGGCTCCTGGGCATCACTGTAGTACAAAACAAATTGCAATCTAGCGTAGTCTAGTGGGAACGCTAGATATCTTCCTGCCCTAAATCCCTAAATCCCATTGAAAATGGGCTAGATCTGATTTTCTGGCAGTCATGGAACAATTAGGAAGCCGTATCAATGTTAGGACCTTTCATTTTGCTAGTCTATGGTGCCAAAGACAATTTAAGCTCCTCATGGAAACAGCTCAATTATTTCCTGCCATATATTTATAGTTAGGTAATTATTAGCAGTGAGTTTTATTTATTTAGATTGTCTGAGCAGAAAGAAGCTTTGTTCACAGGATTGTTGTGGGGAGGTGAAACTCCTGAATACCCTCAGTTAACTCTGCTTGAACAGGAAAAGTCTTTGCCCTGGAAGAGGCAAGTGTGTGCACCATTCAGGGGAGAATGTCTCACCACAAAACTGTGTGGCAGGAATAGGGAATGGAGCACTTTGTGGGATTGTTATTCTTAAGTAGCTACCAAAGGAAGGAGCAGTCACACTAACCACATCAGAGCTATGCATAATCCATTTTTCTGAAGGCAAAGGAACAAATGGGTAAACTGGGGCAAGGGATATTCCTGGAAGGATGCTTGCTGGGATTGACCTTTACAGGCCAAGGTCAAGTAAAGGATTAAGGACATGAATCATGTATTCAGCTTTCCAGTGCTTAACCAGCCTCTGTGTACTATGCCTGTGTGGGCACAAGATTTCACCTCTGTTAGGCTACAGACCCTGCACCATACTGCCAGTCTTCCTCAGTTGCCTTGTATCTTGTCCTGACTGTTCCCTTTCATGGACAATGAGATCATTCCCAGCTTTTCTGCACAAGGATATCCTGGCTAAACCCTGCTGCTATTGTACCCACAAAGACAGGAACTGGATAGGCTTTGACATCCTGGAGACATGGTGACATGACTTTGTGTGTTTGGTGAGACACAGTGGAGAGTCATGTCAGTGCAGCGCTGGCTGTGTCCTGCATGGTGCATCACCACTTGGTGGGATATCTCTCTCTGTGTTACCAGAAGGAAGTGGGAGATGAGAATGTCTGTAGAAGGCAAAATGAGGTGAAACAATAACCAGCAATCCTGAACAGAGGTTGCTGACAGAAATAAAAGGTGCCCATACGGGTTTTTCTTGTGAAAATCTATGTGGGCCAAAGATGCTAGTGACCCTAGGGATGAAAGAAAAGAGAGTGAGCAAAAGCAATTGTAGAAAGTCACTGTGAAGGTCCTCAGAAGAAAAGGGAGAAATGTATGAAAACTTTGGGTCACATGCAGACTGCGAAAATCCTCAGCTGATTTTAACAGGATGGATATTTTTTATGTTGCCATGATGGTATTGCTTTGGAGGTCATGTCACAGAAAGTGAAGCAGTTGTGTGGGAGTCATAATGTGAGACTTAACCTCTGTAAGAGACAAAAACAAAGGAAGGACAAAATAGCTGGGTTAGTCTGTGAAGAAAGCTTAGGAAGCTGAAGGGACTGGGAAAGTCATATGTGTGCCTTGGCATTACCACATGGGTGTGATCTCCCTCTGCCAAGACCCTTACCACCACAGGGCTGCCTCTTGAGGTGTACTGCTTCCACTTGTTCAAGTAGCCTGGCAGTCTGGGATGGGCTGTGTTTGCAGATAATGAGCATATCTGTGCAAGCTGGGTGGGTCTGCCTCCCACCTTTCTCTCTCTGCAGAGTGCAAGTCCACCCTTTGCATCCTGGATGTTTCTCAGGGGCCTGGTGCTGGGCTGCCTGAGCTCTTGGGAGCTTCATCCCATGTTTTCTGACTCTGACCTTTATCATATCACAAATTTGAGACACCACCATATATGCCCTCTTTATCTTATAACAGTAAGGATGACAAAAGGAAAACTAAGGCAGAGAAAAGCTTCCAGTAAGTCATTAGTTTGCAATCATTACCACTTTTTTTTTCTCCCATGCAATGATTGTTTCCATGGAGACTGGAGCAAACCAGCGGCTACGAGTGTGCATTCTGCTGGTCCCTGTTACCACAGAAACATGTACACTGGATTGCAGAAATTAAGTTACTCTTGTCCAGCCAAACAAAGTGGCATGATTCAGGAGTAACAAGTTTCCTTCCAATTTTGAGTTCAGATGGTCAGTAGCAGAGAGTCGGGGTGTGGCAGAGCATCTCAGAGTGATGCTTTTGCAGGCGCAGTGAGCTAATCCTAAAGAGCTTTGTTGGCTGTAGGGTAGGATTACCAAACCAAAGACAGCATAGAACACTGCAGCCTAGAAAAAACGGCAGGAGTGTAATATGGTCAGTAATTGTTGCTGATTGCTCTACCACTATAGACCGCCCTGTCACTGCATTTGGGTGCCATCCTTGGTAGGCTGCGAGAGCAGGAACAGTTGCCTTGTATGCATGCACAGCATACATGTGCTCTTGTGAAGGGCATCCAGCACAGCCACAGGATAAGGATTTCCCAGAGACATACTCCTGTTCTCTTCAGAATCTGGGGACAGATACTCCGTTATTTTCTCTGCAGAAGCTTTTGGATGACCAAGCAAATAATCTGCTTAGAGGCCGTGTGTTTGCTGCTACAAGAAGTTCTCCCTTTGTATTAGTGTAACTGCTGAGGTTGTCTTGCTGGCTGGTACAAAACCAACCTGCATTTAGGAAGCAGACAGTTGGCAAATGTGAGCTTCAAGTTGTAGTGTACAACACTGTCAAAAATTGAGTTTATTTAGATGCTAGGTTTGACTTAATTTCTTATCAACCCTTATATAAACTGTTTTATATGCAACACATAGTTACTAGACAAGCTGATCCCTTGTGTGGCTATAAATGTATGACATCTTCTATTCTTTTGTTTGTGGGTTTTTTGTCACTGAAAACTGTTGATTCCGTCTAGAAGATGCACTTTTTTATTGCAATTTTTTGACTCTTCAGACAAACTCTAAGAATAATGTTCCTGGCACAGCAGGCCACTAAGGGCTTGGAAAATGACACCCACTCTAGCTAACAATGGCTTCAGTTGGGGCATCACATCAATTTCATGTTGATCCAATCTAATTTCTTTAGGAATAAAAAAGGAATTTATTTTGAGATTGGAGATATGATTTTAATGTGCTGGATTGTCATTAACAGCCAGATTAAAGATTCAAAAGTATCTCCCAAGTCCAACTCTTACCTTCAAAATGATATTTGCAATAACTGTTGGGTCAGGTTTTTTACTTCATTCCAGAGAAAGACAGATATGAAGGCCAGAAGAGACATCCAGCCCAAGCTGCTGCAGTGGAGATGATATGCTTTCATCTATTACTGCTGCATATAGGACCATAACCTTGTGGAATAAGCTTCCCTGCCAAGAAAATATTCTTTCTGAATTTGAGCAGAAAAAAAGAATCCACTGCTTTCAGAAATGGCTTGTCCTAATGGTTAATCATCCTTGCTGTAACAAATTATTCCTTGTTTCTAATTTGTCTGGCATTAACTTCCAGTCAGTGAGTTTATGCATGGCTTTTTTATCCATTTAAAAAATCCTTTTAATATTTGTGATTTTCTCTCTGTGAATCTGCCTGTACTCTGTAATCAAGTCACCCCTCTATCTTCTGATTTTTTTTTTTTTTTTGTGATAAGATAAGCAGCCCAGGCTCCTTGAATCACTTATACAATAAGGCTGTCCTGAAACCACAATTTCTTTTCTCGTGGAAATCTCTTCAATTTTTTTTTTAACATTTCTTTGCAAGTATAAGAAAATCTATTTTTAAAATCCCTTTAAAAGCATAGACAAGCAAACAATTTATGGGATTCTGACACTGAACTCATCAGTTCTGTTTAGAAAGCTGGAAAGATCTCAGTGCTAAATCCTGTTCTCGCATTCCTACACATGAAAACCCATTTACTTGTTAACTATCATGTTGCACTAGGAGCTTATGTGTAATTTTGTCTGTTGTGAGTCCTGAATCTTTTTTGCCTCCTTTCAGCATATAGTTTGCTGATGTGGTTTAGGTCTTAAAGCTACCTGTTTAAATCAGGTACCTGTTTAAATCAGACAATAGCTTATACCTCTTAACTTGAAGATTTAAATTTTGTCACCCAAGCCTCACTCATTTGTCCAGTTTTGTGAGGAATTATGGGTGTCTAGACATGGGACTTGCTCACAGAGCTGCTCTTGTGGACTCAGTGTGGTACCGGGTCTGAGTGACCAGGTGCTGCTTGTCATAGTCTGGCTTCAAAGACTCGGTCTTCCTAGGGGCCTGGGAAAGAAATTAAAATGTGCATAATACATGTGCTCTGTACTAAGGAGTTGTACAGCTGCACTGCAGGGAACTGGAAATGCTCTTCACATTGGAGTGGTTACCTTCTCTGGAACCATTACTCATTTATTTGCCTTCCCATGTGTTACGCTGTGCAGCCTTTCATCTTCTGCAAAGAACATTCATTTCTTTAAAAGATATTCATTTTAAGTGGGTGTATTCTATTTTTGACACATCCATTTCATATCATTAGAATATCACCCTGCAGTGCTGGGGTGTATTTATTTATTTATTTATTTTTAATTTTCAATTTCTCTCATATCTGCAACCGGCTGTCACTATGGAATCTTTCCTCCATGTGAGTCAGGAGGGGAGCTGATTTCTCAAGTCATCTGTATCTTCCATGTGTCAGCTGTCAGCTGTACACCAACAGGGGTGGAACAAAGTAATCATCTGCAAATTGCTTTGGTGCTCTGCTGATGGGAGAGGCATGGGCTTCTCCCACACCCCTGGGATGCTGGGAATCTGAGTGGAACAGCTAACTAAACCCACTGATCGCTAACTGCTGCAACCTTGGCCACAGCCGTAGCTGAGGGCTGAAAGTGAATTCGGCTACCTCTTGCTAGGCTTTGCTTAACCACCTGACTGTCAGGGGATGAATGAGGGTGCCCAGTAGGGCAGACAACCTCTACCATTGATGCAGAGAGGTGTTCAGATGCCCTTGACTCTAGTGGAAATGGGATACAGCACATAGCTTTCCACAGCAGAAAGTGGGCTGCTCAGGGCTACCTCTGTGTCTTAGAGGTATTTACCAACCTAAATGATTCCATGACTCCGACATCACTCTGTCTGCTGTGCTCCTGCAGTTGCAAGGGCAAGTATGGAGAGGCTAAATTTTCCAGTAAACTTCTTCATAAGGGAAATAACCCTTTCCTTCTTGGATCTCTGGAATGAACTGCAAAATACCTGACCTGCTGGTTACTGCAGATGGAAGTTTGAGGGCAAGGATCAAACTTGTGAGATTAATCATTTTGTTATTGCCTTTTCAGGGTGGGCTTTTGTTATTCTGCTGGTAGTTGCCTGAACAAGATTCTGGACTAATCAGTGTTGGCTCCACTTGCTGGCAGCAGTCCTTCTGTTCATAGAAATCCTGATGATATGATGAATAGAAAAGAAATGTTTTAGAGTCAAAGAAAGGGAAGTGATGGGTACTCTTTGGACCAGAATTTAGAATCTGAATGGGAGAAGAGAACAGCTGGAGACATTTGTTTACTTTTGTGATGTAAAGTGTTTGAAGTATTTACACAGTAAAAACATAGCAATAAACCAAAGGATTCCTTCAGCTCCAACAGTTGGACAAATAACTAAAAAAAAAAAAAAAAAAAAGCTTAAATAATTTATTATAAATCCATGACCAGTTTTTGCTGAATGAGTTACTAAGCACTCTCTGGTGCTTTTCTTTCCCTGTCAGGTTGCTTTATGGTAGCAGGGTGATAAAAGCAGCACGCTGTCTGCAGCCACCTTGGCCTGCATGGGGGGCAGGACTCTGAGGGATTCCCAGGCAGGAGAAGGCAGTCACTCTGTTGGACCTCAACAAACTCCTGTTTGATAAATATTTGCTAATTTGGAAGGAGTGTATCTGGAACAGGCAAGCTGAGGCAACAAGTAAAAGAGCAGTGCAAACAGCCTTTAATTTAATTCCTGTTCGTGGGATGGCTGATTTGTCTCAGAGTGGGAGACAAACAAAACACAGTGAAGCTGACCAGGACATGGTTGTCACCCAGGGCCTTCACTTCAGCTTGTTTCGGATTATGCCCCCTTTTAAGGCTGTGCCGTTAAGTGAAGAACTGACTTCAGGGCTACATAACTACGAGTGCACATAATTCTGTCCTACTGCCAGGAGGTCAAGAAAAAATGGTAACTCCTGAGTGTAGAATCCTAGGAGACAAGGGGGCTAATGTGTATGTGTCAAACACCAGCAGCCAGGTAGCTGTGGAGCCAGCCATGGATTGTTGGTGATAACAGCCAAGAATTGTTGGTGATAACACACTGAGAAAGAGCAGGATGTGGCTGGAGAAGAGGCCATAAGGAGGTAGGGCAGCACATTTCTGGGACAAACGTCCTTTTTCTGGCTTCTGGAGATGAGAACAGCACAGCACAAGTGCAGGGATGAGGCTGACAAGTGGGCATGGACCATCCAAGACTCCTGAAGCCCTCCAACCCTTTTCCAGAAAGGTCTAGAGGAATGGACTCTGCGTGATAACAAATATGCATATGAAGTGAAAAGCTTATCTCCAGGGTGGGGAAATAAAATGTACTCTCACCAAGCCCAGGTGTGTGGGCAGCCCCAGGACACTCCAGCTGGTTTGCCACTGGAGCCAGGAGTGGTGGTCTCTCTTTCTCTATTCCTTTCACTCTCTCTCTCCCTCTTTAATTCATCTCTCTTTCTCTCTTTCCTTTCACCCTAATCCTTTATCCAAAACCCAGTGCCATGTGTTCACACAGGGTATCAGGGACTAACTTACACCAATTTCCATGCCAAGAGTGTAATTTACTAGTAGAACTCTGAAAGGTTTTGTGGACCCCCCCGACTTTTGTCATTCCTTTTGACCATGAGCATTTATGAATCTCGCGTCTTCCTTTCCCCTTAAGGGTGGGACGTCACAATAAGATAAACATAGAGCACCCATGAAACTGAGTGTAAATGCTGGCACAAGCTCCAGCTTCTCTGTATCATCTGGCATACAGCCCCAATCCAGTCGACAAGTTTTGTTGCTTCACTGAGTTTCATCTCTGCCCTCGTAGCAAGCGCATGGGATGGTACATACTTCACACGTGTCTGCTCATGGGCTGAGAATTGTAATGGCACAGAAAACCTGTGTTCAGATCTCACTGCTGAGAGCTGTCAGCTGTCAGTTGGTACTGCCTTCCCCACTCCAGTGCACGATGGTGTTTTTTAGCACCAGCCTACTCTTGAGGGCAGTTTAACATGCAGGATGGCAAACTGAGTCTGAGACATGAGTAGTATCATCTCCTGCCAACACCATGGATGCTTACCGTGGACAGCAGTGGTGGGGATGTCTTAGCCTAGCACATCCACAGTCACAGCTTGCTGGGGTTTAGGATTCTTCCTTTTGTTCCTTTCTCCGAGGGAATTTTCTCCCATATGTATTGCTAGAAGACAATAATGACCGGGTACTTAAGAGAAACAAAAATGTTGCCACAGCTCAGGGGAGGGGTGCAGCTGTCTACTCTCTATTTTTACCTGGGGATTTCTCTGGAAAGGGCAGGGATGCTGTGAGATTTGGACTGGGAAAAGAGGGTTGGGTGGAGCCCCTAGCTCTCTTGTGCTCTCAGCATTCGGAGGGGAGAGAGGCTGTGGGGAGGATTCATCACCGCTGTGGGGTTCCTGTCTCCTGCTGCCTTCCTTCTACTGTGAGTGGAGCTCTGCTCGTAACAGCAGCCATTGCACTGGGACCTTATTAACATCCTACCTCACTAAAAGTGGGACTCTTCACCATCTGCTCGGGTGCCTCAAGGGAAAAACCCCAGGATCCCCGAGCCCCTTCCCCAGCCACCAAGGGAGCCTCTCTTGGTCGTGTTCAGGAGCCAGACTGCCACTGCCCGGCTCCTGCCATTTCTTTGCCACTGCTCTGATTTTTCTGCTACACTGCAGCCAAGCACACCCTGCCTGCTGGGATGTCCTGGGGTCCCTGCTGCAGCTCTGGAGTTTGATACATCTCGTCTACCACCTGGGATTTGTGCTCGTCCCTGCCATTCCAGCCTGCTGTTCCAGCTTGCTGTTCCCAAGGGTCCGACCGGACACCGGGATCAGCTGCCCAGGGGTTTGTGAAGCCTTTGTTCCATCCCTTCCCGGGATCCCAGGGCACCAGTGCCGCGTGCTCCCCGAGCTCGCTCCGGAGCGCCCCCTGCAGCCGCGGGGGAACCATCGCACCTGCCCTGCTCACCGGGAGCCGCCAGCGCCCCTGCCGGCTGCAACCGGAACTGCACCCGAGGGGAAAGTGCTTAAAGAACACGAAGAGACTGTTGGTTGGGTTTCTGTTTTTTTTCTTTTGTTTGTTGTTGGTACCATTGTTGTTGTTTGTTTGCCTTGTTATGCACATATATACTAGTAAAGAACTGTTCATTTTCTCATATCTTTGCCTGAAAGCCCCTTAATTTCAAATTTATAATAATTTGGTTGGAGGGGGGTCATATTCTCCATTCCAAGGGAGGTTCCCACCTTCCTTGGCAGACACCTGTCTTTCAAACCAAGATACAGCTCTCCCTGTCAAACAGCTGTTTGGAGATCCCTGTTTGCAGATGATGCTTGTGCATGCCTTTCCAGTGATATCTGATACATGCCACATACAGCACTGGGCACCCTGACACCTAGCAGGTGTTACTAGGGAAGCTGTGACCCTGTTTGCTCTTGGCCCCAAAATAAAGTAGTAAAGCAGGATCCATGAGTGCTGTAATAGGATAGAGGATAGAGTGGCATCATAGAATATGGATGAGAGGCTGCTCTATGTGTAACTGGGGGTCTGTGCTCTCTGTAACTTGAGGGAAGGAGAAAGAAAGTCAGGAGGAAACCTGGTGCAAGCCTGGTCCTTTGCTCTTATGTGTTTATGTGAGGGATGTTCTAGATACATTGCCAAGGATTACAATCTCTCTGGAGTTTGCAGGAAATTCAGCAGCCAACCCATTAGGTTTACAGAAGAGGATTTACAATTATTGTGAAACTTCCCAGGAGATGTTGTTATGTATAGGCTTAAGTTCATCTTAGTGTGGAAGCAGAGTACAGCCCTCGAAGGAACACTTTTATTCTTGAATTTTTGATGTAGAAACTTCTCTGGAATATATCTGCAACTTCCCTGGCTTTAGTTTTCTCTGTGCTTTTTTTCTTTGTTTAGCATCAGCTCAGGGAAACCAGGCATAATAGTTTTGGGTTGTGATTTGTGAATAGCATTGTTACTGTGTGGGAAATATACCAGTATCCTGACAGAAATAAAATTAGTTATATGATATTATGCAAACTTCATATCTTTGACTTCTTTTCCTTTACAAATTCATCTTATAAAACTTTGACATGTGCTGCCTCTCAGGAGAGAGTCTTCTGTAAAAATTACTGAGTGATATGTAATTGTAATCACTTCAGTTACTTCATACACTCACCAGCAAGAAAATAGTTTACCGTTTCCTTGCAAATATGCCTTTAGATTATACAAAGTGTCTAGCAGGAGACGAATTCAGACACTAAAAGCTTTTGAGAATGTATTTTTCTCAAGACACTAGATATTGATCAATGTTTGCTAGATATGTATCAAGAGATAGTTAATAAAGCATGTTTTCTGTTACAGCAGAGGAAAGAGAAATGCTTTAGTTTATGGAAAGCCAAGGTCATATTACAGAGACGGTAGTACCTTTTATATCTTTGCTGAATACACCTGTGGGGTAGATACATTTCTAGCGCTGATGAAAATGCATTGTGGTTACCAGGCTGGGACGGACACTGTCACATAGGACAAAAGAGAAATATTTATTTTTTGGCAGGTCAGGTGCCATGAAAACAGGCAGATAAAAGGTGAAGAACATTTCTCTTACAAGAGGAAGCTGAAGGACTGAGGAGTTGTAGAAACAGAGTAATTTTCACATTTATGTTGTGTGTTTGCATCAATATACACAGAGAGAGAGACTGGTGCCTTTATAGTCTTCTTTTCTGAAGAAGTCTGCTCGGTTTTAATGAATCATTTTATGAGTGCATATCTCAGCCATGATTTACATGTCCAGGTTCACCCAAGAGATCCTGGCCCCTAGAAGTGCTGTACTTCAGCAAGGGTTGAGCCTTGGCTAGTCAAAAAAGCAGAGGCAGCAGGCACCACGGGTGGGTGGGTGGCTCAGGGAATTCCTCTCTATTCCAGGGACATCCAAGTTGTTATGATCAGTCTTGCAGAGAGCAGGCTCCCTGCAAGGAGGAAAGGTCTGTTGTGCTAGCTAGAGGCAGAAGAGCAAGGTAAAAACCTTGTCGAGGCAGCCTGTCCCTGAAGTGGCTATGCTTTCTAGCTGGAAAAGTGGAACAACAGCTCACAGTCACTCTCTTTGATCCCACCTAGGTGCTCTGCAGCATCACATCATCCTCATGTGCTTTTCTGGAAACATCTTACCCAGAATGATGACTTCTTTCTCAGGTGGAGCTTTTAGCTGAAATGGGAAGGTTCCAGAAGAGATGCTGTACAGTATGTTTTTGAAGTGCAGATGCTGGCTGGGAAAGTTGTCCCAGCCTCATGGTGGTGATTGAACTGGATGACTGCTATCTGCCCTACAGGTAGCAAATAATGCCTCATTGTCTAGTACCTGTTTTATTTTGAACAGCTTCTTGGAAAACTCTGTGGTAGCTATATATAGAGTGGAGTGCAGAGGTTTCCATTATAGATTTCATTTTGCTCCTTAATAACAATGTGCAATAGGTTTACCAAACATAGCACTCTCCAGGTTAATTTGTATTTGTTCAGCCTGATGTAGAAAATCTTAAATACATATGAATAATAACCATTTGCTGTAGTTCACGCTGTAGCTTTCTGGGCCATTTTTGTGTAAGGCACATATGTAGCAGACAAATCTAACAGATTCTGGGGAGAAGCATCAGTTGTATATTGAGAACAATTGACAATAAGAATGAAAAAATCCCCCTTAATAGAAAAACTTTGTTCAGAGATCAAATACATATTAAAGTAAGTATCCACCATTTTCCAGAGGAAGGTCTGGGACTAATTATGTTTTAAGCCTGAGAAAATCCATTCATTAGACATGATACAGTTTTAAAAATACACTTGATTCTCATGGTCATGCACCAGTCAATTTGCAGATACAGGTTTTGAATACACCACTGAAAATGGTGTTTTCACAGCCCATCACAATTACAGCCTCTTAATTGACTGCAGCACCAAGGGATGAGGATTAATAAAGGGTTTGGGATGTGGAGAAGCAGGCACATCAGGGAGGGTGACAGGATACCTGGTGGAATTGGAGAAGGAATTTCTACACACTAACCCTTTCTCTATTAGTTAGGTAAATAGGCCTGGATTCTAAACAAGGTAAGATTCCTGTCAGCCTTTTTCAGTGCATTTCTCAGCACTGCGGTTAACCCCAGATGGCAACTAAGTACCATGCTGCCATTTGTTCACTCCTCTTCCCTGTGGTGGGATGGGGAGGTGAACTGGAAAAAGGTAAACCCCATGGCTTGAGACAAGAACAGTTTAATAAGTAAAATAAAGTAACTATATAATAACAACTACAACAACAATAGTAAAGAAAATTGATATAACAAAAAGATAAAGAGGAATAAAACTCAATTTTAAACAAGTGATGCACAATAAAACTGCTCACCACCCACTGAGGACTGCTTAGTCCATCTCTAAGCAGTAATGGATGCCCTCTGACCAACTTCCCTCAGTTTATATAGTGAGCATAAAATTCTGTGATATGGAATATCCCTTTGGTCTGTTCAGGTCATCTGTCCTGGCCATGCTCCCTCTCAGCTTCTTGTGCACCTCCTCACAGGCAAAGCACATGATACTGGAGCACATAAACCTTTGACTTAGAGTAAGCACTTCTTAATAAGAGCTAAAACAACAGTGTCTTATCAACATTGTTCTTATAGTAAATCCAAACCGTAACACTGCACCATCTACTAGAAAAAAAATTAACTATCCCAGTCGAAATCAGGACACTCAGGAAGCAAGAAAAACAGCAATCAATGCATCAGACCTTGTCTGAAAACTGGCAGTGACTGTACAGACAAGGGCCACTGAGTTTGTTCGTGTCTGTTGAAGAATTTGACTCATTACGCCTGTGCTGTACACAGCAGGAACCTTGTCCCTGAGATCCCCTGTCTTCACAGGAGTTTGTAATCAAACTGTCCCTCAGAGTTCTGCAACTTTTTGGCAGCATTCCAGGCAGTTAACTGGTTACAGAAAACTGCCTATGCAAAAACTATTGATTTTAACTAGATGAGCAAAGCCAAGCCCCAGAGTGTGGCTCATCATCCCCAGTTCCATTTGATGGATGTCTTAGGCCAGTTCCACCAATCTTTTCTGGGCTGTGTACCAGTTCTGTAAGTTCACCTGACCTTGGAGCCTTAGATGGGCTGGTCCCTGATGCAGCACTGCCTGGCTCAGAAATCTCTAATGCCTTTTAGCTATAGTGTGTGTATATATATATGTGTGTGTATAAATATATATGTACATATTTAGATGTACGTATGAGCGTCTAGGAGAAGGAAAACAAAAGTAGCAGACTAAACAGGCAGCAAGCCCATGCTGAACTGAACTACAAGTTTGTCAACCTCTTGTCCAGGTCACTGCCCTTAGGACTTGCCAGCACCACTCATCCTATGTTCTTCTACTGGGCCTAAGGGACCTATACGTAGTAGACCTATACGTACTAGGATTTGATTCCTCCTCAAGGTTTTCATTCCCTCCTTCTGCCTTGCCTCATGCAGGATGGCAGAACTTGGCCTACTGCTGTGACTGAACAATTCCACAAAGGGTGGCACTGCATTGCTCTCAAGGGAGGTTTTGCACTGTCAGCCATCACTCTGCTAGCTCCCAATGAGGCCAACTCCATGCACGTGAGAACAGCAGCATCGGAAGAGATGGTAAGAGTCATTGTTAAAGGAGAAAGAAAGAAAGAAAAAAAGGCTTACTTGGCACCCTGTGTCATAGCAGCTGGGTGTCCTCTGTCTCCCCTCTCCCAGCTTCTGGATGAGTTACATATAGATCTTTGAGCAATGCACAGGGTTCATAAAACAGTAATGTACCTTCATTAATATTTCAACAATTTTGTCAGATTACACATACAATGTTTTTTGTTCCCTGTAGTCTTATCACTATGTCTTTTTCTGTGGTTGTAGATAGTATGTAGAGCAGCTTTGTTTTCCTTCATGACTCTGGGCAATAGCTTTCTACAACAATTAGTGATATGGGTGTCTCTGTTTCCTAATTTCTGAATGAAATATGGTCTTACTTTAATTGGTCAGTTCCTAGACTTTTTAACAAAATCAGATATTGTTATCAACTCCAGCACCAGAAAATGCTTTCCAGAGCTGAGGCATCTTCTCACTTCTACTTTTGGCAGGCATAGCTGTCACAGGTTAGCAAGCTGAGTCTTGGAAGTGATGTTCTTCCTACAGCTTCCTCTATGACTTGATAGAACTTATCAGGTGGCCAGTTTGAATATGGACAATTCTTTAAGCCACTTGAAGTTGTGACCGCCTCTGTGATCCACATTTAAGAATAGGCAAACTCCCCCTCCAAGCTCTCTCTCGTTTCCAGCGCTGGGACAGGTGGCTGCGGGCCCCGTGTGGGGGCCAGCGGTCCCGGCCCCTGCTCGGGCCAGGCCAGGCCGGGCCACGGCTCCAGGATGACCCCCCCAGCAGGGCTGTGGGCAGCCAGAGCGGCTCGGAACCCCCCCACCTCC
Source organism: Corvus kubaryi (assembly GCF_017639235.1). Lineage (NCBI taxonomy): Eukaryota > Metazoa > Chordata > Aves > Passeriformes > Corvidae > Corvus > Corvus kubaryi. Next base: position 3,707,298 of record NW_024581072.1, read on the forward strand.
ACTGCGGCCAAGATTTCAGCGAAAGCGGCACCGCTGTCCGGCAGAGGCCAGGTGACCAACAGTGATAAGACACACAGCTGCAAGGCCGAGGTGAGATTAACCCTTTTAGTGCTGTGAAGAGCTGAAAACCTGAGGGAAGAGAGAGAGGAGATGCTTAAAGCTGAAATTCTGTTGTGAAGCTGTGATATATCAGAGTATCCCGTTGTAATTTCATGAAGATATGGGGGGTGGAGTGTTCAACTCGTGAGCAAAAGCACCTGCGCTGAGATAGGCAGATGCTGACGCAGCTGTAATTTCATGAGAAGTTTGGACAGGGAGAGATGGACCAGATGAGGACTTTTGCTCCAAATGGGAAAGGAGAAACCTCAGTTCCTAGAGATGCTCCCAGAGATAGTCCTAAAGATGAAGATGAGGAAGACCCTTTGCTCCCAGGGAAGGAGAAGGGCCTCTGTTTTTGTTTCTGAACGGCTCAACCTTAAAATTGTACCCCAAAAACTTCAAGAGTGGACCCTTGAAAGCCGTTGCGGGAAAAGCTGCAAGTTGGGGGAAGGGACTCACATGCGAGCACAGAGACCTCTTCCCAAATGGACTGAACGATATTTGGAAGTGGGCGGCTGTCTCGTTGTGATAATGTTTTCATAGCATGAGCAAGAGGGACTCTTCTTTCTAAATGGACTGAACAAGGTTATTATGAAAGTGGTAAACAGACTGAACATCTTAAGGGTTGTCTTTTTACATTGTCACTGGGAGAAGGGAGAAAGGTGGGGGGAGGAGAAGTGTTCTGAAGGTGTGGAATAATTTTTTTTCTCCTTTAAGTCTGTTAATAAACTTCTTTATATTCTTTCAAGGTTGGTGCTTGCTTTGCGTTTCTCCTAATTCTTATCTCACAGAAGATAAACAGTAATGAGTATTTTGGACCAAACCACTACAATAGCCTAGGAAGAGACACTGGGTTTTGGGTTCTTGTGATTTTTTGAAAAGTTTTTTTTGGGGGAAGAAAGCTCTGGCCTTAGCATCTGCTGTGCTGTCCATGCAGAATAATTTTGAATAGCAGGGAGGCCACTGCCATCACTGTCTTTATTGCTGATTTGCATGTCTTGTTCATGGCTGAGCTCTAGATCTGCCACTTTTCATGTTGCTTCCATTGACAGTATTATTACACAGACTTTTCAATACTTTGCCCAGACATTATCGCTTCTAGCAGTGCATGGCTTCCAAGACCTGGCAGATGTCTATTGCCTTTTTGCAAGCACAAATCCATCTCCCTTAATAACCTCTTTCCTAGCCTCTTGTCAGTCATATGGAAAACAATTTTGTCTGTAAGCATATCATTTTCAGTAATCTCAGACTGTTGCTGCTGCTCTTTCTGTCTCGGTTTGGCTGTATATGTGTCAGTTCCATTTGTTACAATGTGATGAGGCAAAAATTGGTGCTGCTCAAATAAAATGTTCAATTTAGGGTTACAGGCTTTCCTAAATATTTTTAAAATGTCCAGCAAAATAAATTTGTCTTCTAGTTGCTGTGCTGATACAATGTGTTGATAGAGTTCAAAAAACTTCCTCACCCACTGTGTGGAGAGAAACCCGTGCACCACGTTGCTTGAAAATTTTCTCCTCTTTCACTTAACTTCTAGACTTTAATTACCTAGGTAAAAGCACTGACCCCCTTACACCAGTTCTCTCCTGTCACCAAGGAAATGTAGTGGCTGCCCGGATAAGTCTGGGATGCACTGCTTTGGCTTTGGGCTACACAACTAGTTTTGTGCTTTTCTATCCCCTTGTTCTCTTTTTAAACCAAATGTTGGAGTCCCATGGTCCATAATATGAATATTGTCAGTATGATCATAATATAGTAGGTAAATTTGGGTCTATTCCTGCACTAAGCTTTTACTAATGTTTCATAAGCTTGTGAGTGAAATGTGATATCCCTATTTTGGGTCTGGTCATAATTTCCTCCACTTCATGCATGTCTACCCTATAGCCTGTAGGAAGCAGGATGGGAACCTATCAGGGGGCAGGCAGGTGGTGGATCAGTCTCAGGCCTGCTTGAGCAGGTCTGCTGGAGGCCAACATGCCATCCCACTGCACCAGACTGCAGAGTGACACTGACCATTCCCTTCGCAGGACACAGGGTGGAAAGCAGAGTCATCATGACCTCACCTGATTCCTGGTTACAATGGAAATAAGTGGCAGCAGCAGAGTATTGCACCCTCATAGATCCTTGAGGCAATCCTGCCAGTGAGACCTAATGGGTGGAAACACCAAATCCGTAATTTCTGCTCAGGGTACAAAAGCAGAAGTAGCAGTTGCAAATTAAAGACGTGCAAGTGGCTTTGGGCAGGCAGGGAAGGAAGGAGAATATCTACTTCAGCAAGTGAAAGGGGTTTACAGCTTTGCACACACTCTTTGCTGATAGCAAACCACAGATCCTGTCCTGCCTGTCTCTGTATCATCAGTGGCCTCAGCTGAAGACACAAGAAAAATAGACAAGGACTTTTAACTGCAATAGAGTCATTGTTCCATACCAGATCTGACTGTATTTTGAAGAAATTTAGTTGAGTCAATGGCATAGTGAACAATGACAGTTGCGGGAAGCAGAGGTGCCTATGGTCATTTTGGGAAAAGCTCTTGTGTAAGGACTGGTCCTGCTTTCCCAGTGGGTTTCCCTTCACTCCCAGACATTTGTGAGAGCTCCAGCTCAGGCCAGCAACAGTGTGCACAGCATGGTGCAATTCTCTCTGGGTGGCCGGGCAGGCACCATAGAGGTTGGTGCTGCTCCTCTGCGTTCGTGGTCTTCTTCCTTTGCAGCCTCACTGCATACTGCTGACTGCAGCCAGCATGGCAGCCACAGCCTGAAACCTCAGCAGCAGCGTCCCTGTTCACCCACCACTGCACCTCATCTGCTGCTGGGACAGCATCCCTGTGGTGGGCAGGACCAGTTCCAGCAGCGACATCCCTCTCACAGCCAGGTCTTTTGTAAAGAGGCATCCAGCATAACACAGCTCCACCTTCTCAGGTAGAAACACCAGCCATGCATGAGTGAAAAAGGTGAAGAGGGTTATGTTTTAACTCTTATAAGAAAGGCTAAGCGAGGTCAAGGTTTATAAAAGACGTCAGACTGCTGCTCAGTTCTTGTCAGTTGCTGACCTTACTTGGGTGGAGTCTCAGGTGTCAGGTATTTCTGTCAGGTGTATACAGACAGACTCACCACAGCCCATGACCATGTGCTGTGGCAAAGCTAATGAGCCTGGAGGAAGAGCTGTTCTGAGAGAGCATTTTGGTATAGCACCCATGCCCTGGCTCTTTCTCTATTTTGTGTAAGCTCTGAATTTGTGTTAAATCTGTTAGTGGTCCTCTCCTCCTCTTTTTTTTTTTTTTTTATTTTGCATCTCCCTGTGTCTTCCTCTTGGATAAACCTGCGTATGGATAAACTATTATACTCATGTTACATAGCTTGTCTGAAGAAATAAAGGTGGGTTTTTCCAGCACAGGAGAGCTGGTGAGAAGATACTTTCCACGTGATTTAGATCTCAAAGAAAGGCTTATGAATCCAATTTCCAATAATGACACGTAATTTAATAGTGACCTGAGTGTTAATTTGAGGAAATTAAAATTAGTATGAAGCTTATGGCCTGTAGGTACAAATCTGCTCTTTTTAGAATTTTCTCTGTTCTGTAACTCAGATTCTGTTTCCTAGTTTCTTTACTATCCTGCATGTATTTTCTTCCAATTTTGTATTGATCCTAAACATTATGAAGCCTTTGCTTTCTTTCTGTACTGGTGGAGGGAAAAATATAGAGGGAGTAAACAACTTAACTAGGGCTATCCTTAAACAGAAGTATTTAAACAAGCACCTAGGGTGAAATAATTCCTGTAACAGGATATGACAGGGCCATGAAATTACTTGGAACTGTCTACACAAGGAGGAGATGATAGCTCTCTCTGTCTGAGTTCAGACCTCTTGGGAAGGCACAGAGACAGGTAGCCTAGATTTGTGGTGGTGCTAATATAGCAGAAAGGCTTTGGGCTCAGAGCTGTCTTTTAACCAGACATCTCAGACATCAGTTATCTCTGTCAAGTCCCTTGCAGAGCATTGTTTCTCGTTTTCTCCCTGTGTGAGAGATACCCCATTCCCTTATAAACCAGGACTGACTGAGACCTCAGACTTACTCTGTCATCCTTGGAATTGCGTCTGCTGCTCCATTCCCCTCCACACACACACTTTCCCTCCTGTTGAAGAAGTATGCGGTGGGGGAGGGTAGCGCGAGGACATATTACATAACTTTGTTCTGCATTTGTGTTGCTAGTGGTTACCTTCTGAAGTCTGGTATTACCATACCCATTTCAAGTCCCCTGACACCTGTACAGCTGAAGTGGAATGAGGCATTATAGTATTATCAGATTAGTCACAGAGTGCATTTGTAATGCACAGAGATTAGTAATTAGAAAGGTAGCTTCAGCTGTCTGGATGGGTCAGGAGATCCTGATTTTCCAGGGTCCTCCCTGTAGAAAGAATACCAGCTGCAGCCTTTAAGGTGTCACTAGAATTACACAATGGGAGTCCACTGAATCAAGGTGCTTTTTCCTGAAAGAACTAGCAAACACCCGCATTTTTCTCAAATGGAGTGAGTAAAATTCAAATGAGCTCTGGCATCTCACTAAGTGGTCCTTCAGAAGTGACTGTTGAGGATGGAGTAATGCACTTCACTCATAAGAGAGAAACAACAGTATACTTCATTGATATAAAGTAGTAAGTTAACAAAGTTTAATGGTGAAATGGCAGTGGTTTAACAGGATTTGATGGCATGGTACACTTGATTATTAATTTCATAGGGACAGAGCCAGACAAAACTGTCAGGAAGATCCTGCCATTGAGTCATAAGGTTCTGAAAGGAACCCACTGCTTTCTAAACTTCTCAGAAATGAGTCTAGGTGCACCTGGGTTCAGTTCTAGCCCTAAACTTGGTCAACAGTTTATGTCTAAAGGATTATATGAACACAATCAACACTTTATATCTCTTGGCTAAAATTCCAAAGTTTAGCATGCTATTAATCATTTACCAAGAATGTGCCAAGGAATCTCTCAGCCTCAAACAGTAACCTGGAGAGGTGTCTCTGCTCAAGAAGACATCCTGTTGTGCAGCCTGCTGCTGTGCAAGAGAGCTCAGTGAGCCCTGGGCTGTCCACTATTTACAGAGTAAGACCAGTACGGAGACAGGAACACCTTGGCAGCAACAGTGTTTCAGCTGGTAGAAACTGTTTTACTGGAATGCCTCACTTCAGACTGCTTGACCTCGCCTTTCCAATAAACATGCCTCCTGCTCTTTGCAGTGTTTGAGTTCAAGGAAGATTCAATCCCATCCAGAGACCCAAGCCGTAAGTCATCTTTTAGAGGCCAGTCACTGTTTGGACTGCCTGCAGCTGAATTCCCCCCTGAGTCCTGCCAGTGGACCACACTACCGGCTTCATTTCGTTGGCATGGGAAGTGGTCAAGGCATGATGCAGCTGAGTGCATCATGTCTTGTAAGTGTGTCTGTAGCACCTTGTTCTTCCTGAGGCTTTCTTGCTGTCATTCAGCGGGAAGCCATGTATTAGTGATCTATCTATCTCCTTTTCATTGTTTTATGGTGCTATGTCCGGCATTTTCTGCTACTCACTAATGGTGTAGGACATATTCGAATTGTTCAAACTTCTCTGATTTCTGTTCAACTCCCATCTTTTGGGTAAGTTTGTCACTAGGAAACAAGATATTTTCTTTTTATGTTGTGAACCACAAATTCCGTGTTCCTTCATCACATCACTCTTGTGTTGCTTCTGATCTTATTAATAAAAAGTCACTAAATTACTTGAATTACTGCACTGCTTCTTTTCTCTAGGGCTTCATTTGCTCTGGATGTATATAGGAAAGTGTTGGGTTTCTAAGTGGCAATACATTCTGTGTGGAAGAGCTCTGATTCTTCACATCTGGGTTTTTCAGGTTCTGGTTGACTCCTGCAGGAGGTTTGAGAAGACTTCAAGCACTGCTCAAGGCTTTAACCCTTGTTCTGTAGGTCTACTCACTGGTCAGTGGTGCTAGGAAACATTTTGTGTACAGGGCACATCCCATGACTCTGTATACTTTGCACAGTGCCCTGTTCATGTGTAATGGAAGCAAAGCTGAGGAAGACCTTTGCAGTCTAGTTAAGTTCCTCTTTGCTGTACTTAGCTGCAAGACCAAGAAAATTGTTGAATGATCTCTCAGTGCTGTTCCCAGAGAGCTAAGGAGGTGCCCAGCATGGCTGCTATCCAAGACATACTGAAGCTGCACTGATTCTGCTGCTTACAGTGAAATTTCAGGGTCTCTGAGCTGAGTGAAACTCTTACTGGAGTGGCATGGATTTCACTCCCACTGAAGCTGAAGTTTTCAATGGATTCAGACTGTTAAACTACATTTGAACAGTGTAATTTGCACAAATTTTCCACCAAATTGTTTCATCCAAATTGCCCACTAACTTGCCAAATTATCCTCCAATTTATTGCTCTAATTTGTGACATTTAGATGGTCCAAAGGAACAGAGAATAAAAATTTACTCTAAGTCTAAAAAAGTCTTATAGTCTAGTCAAATAATGATTATTAGCCTGTTAAATGATGCTAACACTTATATTTCAAATTATATGCAGTTAGTTTTTCCAGTTCATATCTGATTTCACCATTTATGGTGACTTTTTCATATTGAATGCCTGTTACTTGCTCTCTTTGCTACATCTGAAGTTGACGTTACTCAAATCATAAGGTTGCATTCATTTACTGGCCAGTAGCTGACCTTGGTGAGTTTTAGTAACCCTATTATAGATCTGGTTATATTCCTATGGTGGTATTTTCAAGTCCTCTGCTCTCTTCCCATGCCTGTGCACCTCTATGCTATATTTATTCTGGGCTGATAAGTAGTTAGGCAGAATAACTATGTGCTATTGCTATCTGTCTTTCAAAAGCAGAAGTAACATTTGGGGTCCCATTCCTGTGCAGGCTATATAGTTCAGGCACTGAACTGCCATTTGTGTTCGACAATTTTCTCATTTATCAATATCCAGATTTCTTCTTTCCGGAAGAAATCAATAAAAAACCAATATAGCTATTCTTTTCATGACAGAAATCCTTTTCCTTTATTTGCTTATAGCAATGCTGTATGAAGCATCCTGAATACCTGTAGTTTTCACTTTGAAAATGACTTTTCATGGTATTTGTTAGTAATTCAATTCTATTTGATGCATTTAAACATTTGGTTTTTAAAAAATTAATAGTTCTCTTCTAGTTATTGAAAAAAATGCTGAATATCTCTGTCACTTTATCTTAAATAGGTAAACTGTTCTCATTGGTTTCACCTCTTTTCTCCTTTCTTTTTCCAAAAACCCTCCTGAAACAGACTTGTTTTTTCCTCTTGGAAGTAACTGAGCTACTAGATTACAAAGGTTCGCACTTTAGATATTATACTTACTAGAGGTCCATATTTGCAGAAAAGTGCTTTTTTTTGTTCCTTTCATTTAACAATGTTACTTTTCTACTTTTTTTTTTTTAATATAAAGGAATCTTGCAAGTTTTCTAGGACTTGACTTTGTTATTCTGCTTCTTAATTCAACTGTGTTCAGCTGAATTAGGAAAGAGCCAACAGCATTGCAAGATTGTTTTCTTGAAGATGGAAGTGAAAAGGAACAGTAGATGTCCAATATCTGAAAAGGCTGAGAGAAGAGCCTCACTTAGGACACAAAACCGATTTCCTGGGAAAGAAAACAGTGCAGGAACTGCACGGATAATGTAAGAGTACAGGTTGGGTACAGAATATGAATTGCTAAAGGTCTGCACATCTGGGCAAATCCATGTTCATGATCAGAGTTGCAGTAGCAAGAAACAGCTGCAGCTTTGTACAGGACTATTTTGGGACCTTGCTTCCTCAGACAGAGATGGCTATTTGCCAAAGCATCTCAATCCAAATTCCTCCTTAGACATTTGTGTGAATGGTGGGAAAACACAGTTTTCCAGCAAATATATTTTAACTCTTTTTTATGTAAAAAATTCTACCCTTTGTTCTTACAGCTTTTTTATGTTACAGAACCTCTGGTGAAAGCTTGTGAGGTGTTTTCCCTACCTGGACAGTCCCTTGGGGAAAATGGGTCATCTTCTCAGATAATGTCTTTTCTTTCATGGTAGCTATGGTAACAGTGACACCTGAGCTCAGACTGACCAGAGGAGCTGCTTGGTAGGTTATGTTGTCCACATGTTTCCAGAATTTTTCCATTCATGGAAGTAGCCTGCTTCAGGCTACATGAGGGGTTTTTTTGTTTTGGTTTGGTTTTATTTGGTTTTGGGTTTTTTCCCCCACATTTTCTGTAGGATGAATGAAAATCTACTTCGACTGTCATTAGTTGAAAAGGAAGCTGACAATGGCTAGTGATTCTGTTTGAGGTCTACATGCACATTAACACTGCAGTAAATTGTTAATGCACCTAAGACAAAAAATCGGCAATTTTTTTTAAAGGCAAACTGTTCAAACAAATATAGAATTAGGCTGGATACTCCCCTCAGTGGCACTTCATAAATAGTTTATTACTTTTGAAGTTTAAAAATACCATACCAGGAGCTGTTAAATGTCCCTGATATCTCTGCTTTTAAGTAAAAGTGAGTATGGTTGCACATCAGCCATTCACAAAGCTCTGATTAATGTGATGTCAAAGACAGTAAGCATCAAAGGGAAGTACTGTGTTTTAAATCACTCTTTCTTACAACAGCAGAGTTCACCAGTGCCTTGAAGGCTCTGCTGTCCCTCTGGAAAACAAGAATTTATCTTCTTTCATTTTTCAGTGATTCAGAAATATCAGTTGTTCATACGAAATGCTGCAATGTGAAATGTAGCAAATGAAAATTCAGAAGAGGTTGCTTAAGTCCTGGGTTAGAACTGCAGTGGGAGCTGGGTCAATATACAGGTTGCTTTCAGCAGCTCAGGTATCCTGACTGCTCTGGGCGGGTCATGCACTAGACAATTCTAGTTCACTTTGAAGCAGAGAGTTGCCTTGCCATGACTAGGGTGGGAGACCCTCTGGGAGCTGTGCCAGGGCTGCATGCTCCAGGGAGCACTAGTGGGATGGCTCAGTGTCTCAGAGATCCGTGCCTTGGCAGGGCAGCCTTTAGTACTTTCACCACTCCCTCACAACTGAGCTGCACAAAGAAGATGAAGCAGCGCCTAGTGTCTTGCCTGACCCTTGCTGGCTTTAGGAGCAATCTTTGCGAAAACGATTTGTTTATATCCTGATGAAACTTATTATAAGGCTGAGAAACTGTTGTACTACGCAATAACTCAGTAACATTTGCATTTTCTGTAAAAGCAAATTCTTTCACTGTAAAACCATTTCAAGGTTGGCAGAAGGACTGATTGCTGCTGAGAAATGGATAATTTATCATTCTAACCTGTTATAAAGTATTAAGCAGGTGAATTTGCTGTTACCTTAACACTCTCCCCGATGCATATGGATTATGATTTAGTATATAATGATGCAATCAGTATTATTCAAATCATACATTACACTACTATGTATTTTGCAAATGCATTGTGTCAAATTGGTGTAGTTATCTCTTGATTTAGCTCTCATCCATCCCCCAGTTATCTTTTGTCTATACCCTGCTTACCTTAATTATTTGTTTCTGGACTGTGTATTCTAAGAGGTGGCTATGCATCCAAGGAGGGTAGCTGTGGGGAGTGCTTGTGGATATATTAGTCTTTTCTAGGGCTGAGAGTGTAAGTGTTCTGTTGGGGGCATAGGGGTGGGGTCCACAGTTGTGAGGGTTAAGCACTGATTACCGACACTGGCTGGGCTGTGTGTGCACAGTAAGCATCCTGCCCTGAATGAAGAACAGGTGATGGGGCAAAGGCTGCACATCTCTTTTCCCATACCATCAACCCCTTTACTATCCTCTCTCCCTCTCTTGGATCCAGTGGGCAGGGCTACTAGACAGCAGCTGCTTTCCTAAGCCCATCAGTGGTGATGCCCAAAAGCCCTTCCACTGTGTTGTTTTTTTTTTTAATCCAATAATGTTGGGGTTTTTGGGAGTTCCCCTTCTGCTTTTTTCCCTTTTGAGGAATTTTCCCCATCTATGTTGCCGGGGTGACAAATTGCTGGGCATTTGGGGAGGACAAAGGACCTAGCCACTGAGGGTGTGGGCCAACAGGCTACTCTCTTTCACCTGGGTGTGTAGGCGGTGTGTGCTCGGTGTTCAGAGGAGGGAGAGGCTGCTGCTGTCCTGTCAGCGCTGCAGGCTTTCTGCTCCTTGAGCTGCCTTCTTTTTACCTACAGGAGAAATCTCGGGATTCCCAAACCCGCCTTTCCCTGCCCCTGCCCTTGCTTTGAGCCTTCACTACTCTGTAGCCCTGCTCACCCTGCCTGCCCAGACCTCCCAGGGTTTCCCACCGCAGCTCCGCAGTTTGATCCATCTCATCTGCCACCTGGGATTTGTGCTCATCCCTGCTGTTCCAGCTTGCTGTTCCCAAGGGTCTGTCCGGACACCGGGATCGGCTGCCCAGGGGTTTGTGAAGCCTTTGTCCCATCCCTTCCCGGGATCCCAGGCCGCCATTGCCGCGTGCTCCCCGAGCTCACTCCGGAGCGCCCCCTGCAGCCGCGGGGGAACCATCGCACCTGCCCTGCTCACCGGGAGCCGCCAGCGCCCCTGCCGGCTGCGAGCGGAACTGCACCCGAGGGGAAAGGGCCCGACAGCCGAGAAGGCTGGGACTGGGTTTGTGATTGTTTGCTGTTACTGCCATGGTTATTGCTGTTTGTTTGACCGGTTATACACATATAGATATATAATAGTAAAGAACTGTTATTCCTGTTCATCATATCTTTGCCTGAAAGCTCCTTAATTTCGAAATTATAATAATTCGGATGGAAGGGGGTTGCATTTTCTCTTCCATTTCAAGTGAGACTCCTGCCTTCCTTGGCAGACACCTGTCTTTCAAATCAAGACAGATCTTACTCCCTTTCCTCTTCCCTCTGGATAGTCTTCAGTACAGGGAAGGCTCACGGGCTGTCAGTTAATGAAGGAAGTTCACTCCAGTTGCTGGCTGGTTAGTAATCGGAGAATGGGTGTGTATGTCTTTACAAACAAACTCTGAAACTAGGTAACCTGAAAGAACCAATCATGTTCTGGAAGAATGGGTGTGGGGGTCTTTACAAACATCAAATCGCACAAGTTTGTTACAGAACCCAACAGGGTCTAAACTTTTGAGCTTTAGGGAGGAGTGTGCAGGCTTAATAGGCTTATAAGTAGTAACTTCTCTGCCAGGGCAGGCTTTAAGCTAATTTTAATGATCATACGATTTATGACGGGGGAGGGATTGGGGGGGGGGAGGTACATGTTACGCAGTTTAGGACATCTGTACCTTCCTAGTACCTCAGGCAATTGGGAAAGGAAGAAGGCAACTTGCGGTTGGGAATTTAGGATAAAAAGGAGGCTGCATGCTCCAAAAAGTTGAGAGACCCCACAGGAGTATGTCCCAGTGGACTCTCCCTTTATCTGAATAAAGATGATTCTTTCAGGACTTCTCTGTCTCCTCTGTGGACACTGGCCTTTGGCAGTGTGATTTTCTGCACAATTGGGAGGTCATATGGGAAAGCTTTCACCTTCCAGGGATGGCAGATGGCAAATGGAGTTCATAGCTCACCTCATCCACTATTAGATGACCACTCCCTTCAGTGGCAGCTGGCACTGGATGACTGATTGGGTACTTGGGAGTGTCTGGAGACTGGTGAGTGATGGACCAAAGAGGTCCATGAAGAGGTCCACAGGGAGGGACCACTGAAAATCTCATCATGGAGTACAAAGGGAATTTTGGAGAGTAAGCATGAAAGGATGGCCAGGGAGGGCAGTGAGGGAAAGACAAGAACGGATCTAAACAATAGCAATGACGATCATGGAATACCCCCAGATAATTCTCTGGGGACAATGCTGAGGTTCTGAGATAGTTTATGCATTCCCTTGGAGGTAACTAAGGAAATAATGCTAGAGTATTGTTATTTTATCTGGCCAGAATATGATCTGCCAAGAGGATTTAAATGGCCCCCTTTTGGGACAGATGATATTAGTCTTTGTCAAAATTTTCATTGTATTTAAATTACACTGGGAAAGGATTGGTTGAAAAGGAATGTGGAAAAAATATGTTTCAGGCAAGTACCAGCAAGAGTCTATGTAGTAAGGAAAAAAGAAGAGGGAGAAGAAAAGAATGAGGGTGAGGATTGGGGTGTTTTCCAGTACCTTTCTCCACCTTGTCTTCAAAATCTACAAAGATCCACGGCCATCTGCGGATCCCCTGTATCTCCAACTTCCAGGTAAAACAAGGAAATACTGTTCCTTCAGCCCCCCTCAGGTACAGCAAGGGGAAAGGACAGGACATCATATCTGTCCCTAGAACTAGAGAAGGAGCCCAATATAAGACACCAAGTGCCCCTAGGACACAGGAGACAGGGATCTGCCAGATGTCCCTATGCCAGGTTCCACTGGTGGGCCAGGGTGGAGGGTTTTGGTTTTTAATTGTGCCAGTTACCACTCAGGATATAAGAGGGTTGAAAAAAGAATTACCCCCACATTTGGATGACTCCATAGGGGTGGGAGAAAAATAGAGGAATATTTGGGAAATACAGGTTATACTTGTAAAGATTGGGATTTCCTTTCAGGCATTTCCTTTAGGATACAGGAGAAATGGATGATTTTGCAGAAAGCTCCCCAGCTGTGGGAGCATGAACACCCAGAGGCCATGGGACGGGACAGACAAAATGTGCCTATGGTGCTTGATGCAATCCCCCAGGCAGATACTCAGTGGGACCCAAATAATCAAGCCAGGCTGGCCCACCTTTGAGATTACGGTACCTATTTAATTAGAGCAATTAAAACAGTGGTTCCTAGAACTAACAATGCTATGTCTTTAGAGCAAGAAAAAAAAAAGAGTCCTTCTCATTGGCTAGAAAGGACTAGGGATGCCTTGAGGAAACAAGGAGGGTTGGACCCTGAGGAACCAGCCTTCGATACATTGCTGAAGGTGAAGTTTGTCACCAAAGCCTGGACTGATAAAAGAATACAGAAATATGGGGAGTGGCAGGATAGGCCCCTGCATGAGTGGGTTAGAAAGGCACAGCAAGTGTATGTAAGAAGGGATGAGGAAAAGGCAAAGGTGAAGGCAGGGATAATGGCACAATTTTTACAACCCATGAAGCGAAAAGTGCAGTGACCCCCAGCACAAAAGGGAAGGGAGCAGCCACCAGGATTTAACAGGAATATGTCTTTTGCAGTGGGGGAGGGTCAGCCAAGACAGCATTGAGAAGTAATCAATGTCTTATTTGTAAGAAAGAAGGACATTGGAAGAAGGATTGTCCCCAGAGACAAGTGGACCCTTAATAACATACAAGGTGGGTCTGGATTGAGAGGAAGTACACTTCCTAGTAGACACAGGAGCCTCTCGGTCTACTTTGAATTTTATGCCAAAGTGGGGACAATTGTCAAAAGGATCTTTGGTTATTCAAAGTGTAGATGTAAAAGACGAGCAAATGCATCTATTCAACCACTCCTAGTGGATGTGGGAGTTAAATACAAGATGCATGAATTTTTAATTTTTCCAAATTGTGATTGTAAGCTATTGGGAAGAGAATTAATGGCTAAATTGGGAATGAAAATCAGTATTATAAAAGGTGATACAGAGGCTAATACTGTTGTAACACTGTGTAAATTCTCTTACTAATCTTATGCTAAAGTGAACCTGGAAGTATGGGCATTCCCAGGGAAATTTGGAAAGTTAGATATGGAGGCCCTTCAGATTATTCTGAAACAACCTGGACAAGTGGTCTATAAGAAGCAATGCCCTGTTTCAAGAGATGGAAGAAAGGGATTACAGCCTATTCTTAAATTCTCACTAAAGACAGGTCTTCTGGACCCATGTATGTGTCCCTATAACTCTCCCATCCTGATGGTTAAAAAACCAGATAGAACCTATAGAATGATGCAGGACCTAATAATAATAAAAGATTAATAAACCAAGGTATCCCATGGTCCCTAATCCTTATACCATCTTGAACCGGATTCCCTCCTGATACCACTACTATTTAGTACTCGATTTAAAGGATGCTTTCTGGGAATGCCAACTTACAGAGGACAGTAAACAGTATTTTGCCTTTGAGTGGGAACTCAGAGAGGAAGAAGGGAAAATGGTAAAGCAACAGTTGACATGGGCAGACCTTCAGCAGGGATATATGGAAACACTGGTCTTATTTGGACTAGCCCCACAAAAAAATATTGAAAGAATTTACTCTGCTCCCCAGGATTAGGTTACTGCAATATGTGGATGTCTTGCTCCTATCAGGAGAACAAGAGGAAGTGGTAGAAGAAGCCACTGTGAAATTGATTAATTTTCTAGCTAAAAGAAAATTTCTGAAAAGAAAGCATAAATGGTGGAGAAAAAGGTTAAATATTTGGGACATATTTTGACTGAAGGCCTGCAATGTATTGACCCAGAGAGGGTCCAAGGAATTTAGGAGTACCCTTACTCGGGACTAAAAACGAGCTGTGACAATTTTTAGGACTAATAGGGTGTTGCAGAACCTGGATTGAGGACTTTTCTGTTTTAGCCAGACCCCTGCATGACTTTTTCACACAAGACAGCCCCAATGTTGTGATATGGACATCAGAAGGAAAACAGAGTTTCAAAGCATTAAAAAGCAGATTCCCTGAGGCTCCAGCTCTCACCCTTCCAGACAGGGAAAAAGAATTTGAATTACATGTGGATGTTTAACAGGGCCATGCCAAAGGTATTCCGGTGCAAGAACATAGGGGTACCCAAAGACAGCTGAGAGGCAGTGTTCCCAGAAGACCTCTCCTGAGCTCTTTCTCCTATCTGCTAATGCTGGGCATCATGGAATCATAGTATGATTCCCCTGAGATGGAAGGCAGCCACAAGGATCATTGAATCCAGCACTTCACCCTGCACAGGACAACCCCAAGAATCACCATGTGTCTGAGATCATTGTCCAAACACTTCTTGAACTCTGTCAGGCTGGTGCTCTGACCACTTCCCTGGGGAGCCTGTTCCAGTGCCCAACCACCCTCTGGGTGAAGAACCTTTTTCTAATATCCAACTTAAACCTGGCAGAGTTAATATTATTCATTTGGGTCCTGGTGACCACAGAGAAGAGATCAGTGCTTACCCCTGCTCTTCCCCACACAAGGAAGTTGTAACTGCAGTGAGGTCTCCCCTCAGTCTCCTCTTCTCCAGCCTGAGCACTCAAAGTGACCTCAGCTGCTCCTTGTATGGCTTCCCCTCGAGGACCTTCACCATCTTCACTGCCCTCCTTTGGTCATCCTCTAATAGCTTGTTGTCCTTACATTGTGGCACCCAGAACTGCCCCCAGCACTCGAGGTGAGGCCACTCCAGTGCAGAGCAGAGCGGGACAATCCCCTCCCCTGCTTGGCTGGCAATGCTGTGCCTGATGCCCCCAGGACACGGTTGGCTTACACCAATACTAACGAATGGTTGGCTACACAGAGTCATGAGCAGATCACCATACCTGGAGACACATTGTGGAGTTGCACGTGCCCCACTTGCCGTGGGGTAATAAATTATTGCCAAAATGAGCTCTTTTTCTCTGGTGGTTTTCTCATAGCAGTCTTGTTTGGGACAAAATCTTCATGTTGCAGTTATGGGGCTGGCAGTAACCATGATGTGTTGTTACTAGACTCCTTCCTGCTTGTGCTGGCCAAAGGATTAGCTGTTGAGAATATTAGGAGGTTCATGCACTCCATTTTGTTTGTTCAGCTGACATCTCTGAGTAGTATCGCTATCAGCCTAAGTACTCAGAGTGGGAGCTGCGTTATCCACCACAATCTTCAAATATATCAAAAGAGACTTGGACAGAGATATTTTTAACTAGAAAAGCTGGTAATCTATGTGTCCTGGGTTGCAGTGTATTCTATCACCATCCCCATCAGCCGTTGAAATCAGGTGGGGCAGTGTTTCCTTGCCTCCTCCCCCCAGACTATCTTTCTGTTAATTGCCCATCATTGTCCTGCCTCCTGACTCAGAGATAACTCCCTCTGGACTATCTTCTGTTAATGAGCCCAATCAACACTTTGCCTCATGACTCGTTACCCCATTGTGAGATGCTCCACCCAGAGGGAGGAACCAAGCATCCCATCGTGGATATAATTTGAGGCTGAACACCAGAGACATGGGCTTCCCACTGGATTTCCAGAGGACAGGAGCTACACAGCCACCATTGGACTTCCTGAGGAAGAGCAGACTGTTTTACTACAGGATCACTGCTTCAGAGGACTGCAGCCGCCATTCTACCAGACTGCTACCACCACCCTGCCTAACAGGGTGTCAAGTTGTACCTTGACTCTGTCAGTTTGACAGTGTTTTCTTTTACCTTTTTTTTCCCCTTTTCTTTAATTTCCATTAAATTGTTATTCTGACTTGGTGCCTCCCACTGGTTTGTTTTCAAACTAGTACACTATGATAGCCACAAATTAAACTAATATCCACCATTCTATTTCAAATTTTCCTCTTCTCCAAACCCTCTGAATGGTGATGTGAGCCCATGGCAGTGGGAGTGTTGCTTAGAATTAGGCTTAACTTTTTGGCAGGTGATTGCCTCCTCCCCTCATGGGATTGCTCTGCATCAGTGGAGTGCCCTCATTCTCTTTCCATGCTGATGGAGGCTGATCGCAGGATCCCTATCAAAACTGTGCTGCTCTGATGTCTTTGCTGCATGTGCTCTGCAAGTTGCATTGTCTTGCAATGCCTCCAGACACCTTCTGTGAAAGGAATATAAGCACCCGTATGACTGAGAACCGCTGTATTTTTCTAAGGCTTACTTTATTTTAAAAAATTGCATTACCATAATTATAATTTTCAGGAACATTTCAGTCCTGAGATTCTTTGCTGCCCTTTCCCCTACGTTCCATTGTCCCTGCAGAATTCAAGAACCTTATTTTGTTGCACTGAGCAACACATGTTATGTCTGACTAAGCCATGTCAGTCCTGTGCTGTTTTCCACTCTCTCCTGGCATCTCTGGGGAAAATGGTTTATGTAGCACAGTACCCCAACAACCTACTGTGCTTCACTGCTTAGGGGTATGTGGTTCTGTGTTTCTTGATGTGATTGCAAGCTGAGGAGGCTTAGGGATACTGATTATTCCCATTATTAGATTTTAGAGGATCCCACCTACTGATTTGGGGCCAGAATAATTTTTATCCATGCTTATTTGGAGCAGGGTAGGGGAGAGGATAGTAAGATCTCTGGCAGCTGGTGATGCTTTACCTATACAAATATGTTTAGCTTTGGAAAAGCCTTATCAGTATGCATATCTTCGCTCTGGTCTTCACAGTGTTTTTGCTTTTGAGAGAGGTATCAGCAACTGGTAAGAGGGTGTGCTTGACTGTTGTAATTTAAAAATGAATTGCACCACTAATTGTTTTGTCAACATAGGAGCTGTAATTAGTCATTGTGCATTTTTTAGGGCTTTGAAGAAGCTGGAAATTCCTCTGTACTGGTGTGAAAGCTATTCCTGGAAGTGCATATGCTATGAAGGTTGTAACTTTTCCTTGCAGGTGATCTGGCCAGGCAGTTTGACATTTTCAGTGGTGATTACATTACGGTAAGTCTGCATTCTGTTTAGAACCCCATGAAAAAAGATTTGACTGTATTAAATTTTGACTGTAATTGAATTAAAACAGATTTAAGCTCCCAAGATTTACTTACATTAAAAACACCCCCAAGCTAAAGCAAACCAATGAAAGATGCATAGCCATACCTTGGAGAAAATGGGTTAGTGCACATTGCCTATTTGACTGTTAATGACTGATTTCTCATGATCCTGAGCTTTGGATTGTCCTTTGCATCAGGTATCACCTCTTTGTAGTACCTCACAATGTGCAAACCAAAGCAAAGCTGAGGCACAAGGAAGCAGCGGGTATGTGCTGCCAGGCATAGTGTTTGCACAGAAAGGTGTAGGGAGGTGTTTTACTACAAGGACATCCTTTCTGTAGTTAATACCTCTGTGGAGTGTACTGCATTACTTAGCATCATGGGCTTGTTTTTTCTTCAGCAAAAGCAGCAGTGGTTATTTGAATGACTTGTCTCCTTACTTTATCTTTACTCATCCTTCACACTCACCCAAGGTTTTTGTTAATGCAAAAACAAGTACTCAGGCTCTGAAATAAACCCATAAATATGCAGATGGTGTCTGATAACCAGAGTTTTCTTGCTGCCAGCCAGGAAAGGCCGAGAACTGATCCATCTAGCTGTGATTTTTAATATGCTAATATAGCCCCCAAATGGGACATCCTATTGGTTTAAAGAAAGTGATTGTTAAAATTATGATGATATTTATGTTCTGCTTAGAAAGTATAGGGAGGAGGTCTCATGGCAGATAACATCTATCCTCCCTATTCTCAATGTTTTCCAAAGAGCTAAAATTTTTTGATTCATCTTACTATCCACAGTGGAGTTTAATAACATATTCTCATCACAGTGCAACATGTGGGCCTGTTGGCCCTGGATGCTCCTCCTTGATCTGTCTGTAGTGCTTGTTTATCAGTTAAGTGGAGGAGTGTCTGTGTAAAACACAAATGTAATGTAAGTTATCTCGGTGTTGCTAAAAGTCAAAGTTGAGATTTTTGCAAGTTCAGATTCTGAAAGCAGAATTACAGCTTAAGTCAACATTTTTATTTCCTAGCTGTAACTCCAAATGTCTTTCACTCTCCTGATGCATCTGTGTCAGAATCATCGTATTTTTTTTATATTTCAGCTAAACTTAAGTCATTATTGCCCAACAAAGATATATGGTGTTGCTGATACCCAGAATATTATTGTAAATTAAAAACATGCAAACACTGTACTGTATGCAAATATAGTGATATCAGCTGCACTGGGTTACACACAGAGCCCCTCGGTCCTCTCTCACACAGAGCACATAATTGGTGCCTAGGAAAGATAACCACAACCCAAGTGTAGGGTAATGATACTGTTTTGGCACAAATTCTAAGCTTCCAGTGCTTTACAAATCATGGCTCAGGGACTTTTGAATGAAGGTTTGGATCCCTTCATTAAGTCATGTCAGGCCCTCTAGGTCTTCAGCAAAGATATGCTGGGTCTGGAAGTGCACTGGAAATACTGAGATTAGAATAGAGGTGTAGCAGTATCTAGGTCTTAATCCCGGGGCTGTGGAGAAAAATGAAGGGGGAATGCTCTCTTTTAGTATTATCTCCATCTCATTCTGGCTAAATATGTAAAACCATACTAGGACTGTTTCCCAAACATAAATTCTTATTGTTTCACCAGCTCTGGACATGTTCCTGGCTGTTGATGAGATGACAGGCAATGGATACATGGTCTTAATAGGTTCATCTTGGAATAATGTGTAAAGAAATACCTTTAAGATTTTGAGAAGAGAGTGTCGACAGGGTAGTACTATGCAACACACACTGGATTGCTTTCCTTGCTGAAAAATTATTTTTTTCCCAAGTCCAGAGCTTGAAAATCTTTCAGAGGTATTGAAAAATCACTTAGCATTAGGCTAGGGCTTTGGATGACAAGAAGAGTGATATTGGCTCTGAATGTGGCCGTTCTAATGTCAGTGATGCAGGAGTGAGATCATTAGTGGTCATGATTGTTACTCCAGTCATCTAGTCCTCATTGCCTGCAGAGTAAATATGGTGGCCAACACCGTTGTAATGAGATCCTGGAAAAATAATGGCATTTTATGTTTTATGAACACAAGTGTAAAAAGAATCTCCCTCCTTAAGCTGCGGTAGTGATTCTCCCCTCTTTACTCATTCATCTCTCCTTTATCTTTTTGAGTGTTTGTGTCCCCTGAAGGACAGCACAGAGGCTACCTGATGATTCACAGTATGTGATTTGTGATCAGACAAAACAGACAGAAGTCAAAGGGGGAAAAGAGTAGACAACTGTAACATAACTGTGAGTCTGACTAAACCCCTTGGCTCTGCTTCCTTATAAGATGAACCTTTCACACTTGTCAGGGAAGATCTGTCCCTGAAAGAACCACCTGTATTGGAGGAAAGGGAGCTGCTTTGCAATTCCCACCCACTGGGTGGGTTCATCAGCTCCTATTGTCACATGTAGGTAGCACCAGTGGCAGCTACACTGGTGTATGTGTTGCTGGGTGCCAGCGAGTGTCTTGCACAGTAGCTCCCAAAAGTTCTTTTAGTCTCCTGGCTCTTCCAGGATTTTGTCACTCTTCCCTTTACAGCCATGTGAGAGGTTGGAATGCACAAGAATGGGGGAACAGGAGCCCTGAAAATGCTCATCAGTTGTGCCCCGTACCTTAGATAGCCTATTCCCACATCTCATCTTGTTCACCAATGCAACAGAAGTTTGTTTAAAGTGAAAGCTATGCTTTTGTCCCCAGACTTGCTTGCAGATGACCACAGGATTCTGGAAGACAGAATTTCATTCTCATGTTTTCTCTCTGCTGAAATCTCCGGCTGCATTCATCTGCTTAGAACACATGGTTGATTATGAGTGAAGTTTCCTCTCCAGGCAGGTGATGGGTAGGGGCACAGTGGCTACACATGCCACTATAGGGGAGCAGTGTTCAGCATGACATTTTTCAGGTAGCAAAGCATTGTAACCCACTGTCTCTGCACTCTCCTTTTCCCCAGTGTCCCTTAAAGGTTTCACTGGCCTGGGGGAGGTCCGTCATTTCACCATCAGCACAGTCACATTTCTTGTGAGTATATCCTTCACTCCATGGGCTCTTTGACTTCCATAGTCTTGTTATTACTGGTACTTTAAGATCACCTTTTTTCTAGTAGTTTGGCTTTCTCCATTGCTCAGTCTTTCTGTTGTCACTTCTGGTCTTCCCTCTGCTGTGCTCCATCCTTCTTCTCATCTGTTGGGGTTTTAGTTGTCCTCCTGGGTTTTTTTTTTTCTCTTAAAGGAATTTTTCCCATACATGTTGCCAGGGGGACAAATTACTAGGTGCTTAAGAAAAACAAAGGACCTGGCCACAGAGGGAGGGGTGCATCTCTTTCACCTAGGTTTGTGGGCAGTCAGTTCCCGGCATTTGGATGGAGAGAGAGGCTGCCTTCCTTCTACCGGAGAAACCCCGGGATCCCAAGCCCGCCTTCCCTGCCCCGCTGGGAGCCGGGCTGTGGCTGTCCTGCCCCCGCCATTGCTTTGAGCCTTCGCTACTCTGTAGCCCTGCTCACCCTGCCTGCCCAGACCTCCGGGGGGTTTCCCACCACAGCTCCACAGTTTGGATACATCTCGTCTGCCACCTGGGATTTGTGCTTGTCCCTGCTGTTCCAGCCTGCTGTTCCCCAGAGTCCGGCCAGACACCGGGATCAGCTACCCAGGGGTTTGTGAAGCCTTTGTTCCATCCCTTCCCGGGATCCCAGGGCACCGGTGCCGCGTGCTCCCCGAGCTCGCTCCGGAGCGCCCCCTGCAGCCGCGGGGGAACCATCGCACCTGCCCTGCTCACCGGGAGCCGCCAGCGCCCCTGCCGGCTGCGAGCGGAACTGCACCCGAGGGGAAAGGGCCCGGCAGCCGAGAAGGCTGGGACTGGGTTTGTGATTGTTTGCTGTTACTGCCAGAGTTATTGCTGTTTGTTTGACCGGTTATACACATATAGATATATAATAGTAAAGAACAGTTATTCCTGTTCGTCATATCTTTGCCTGAAAGCCCCTTAATTTCGAACTTATAATAATTCGGAGGGAAGGGGGTTGCAATTTTTTTTTCTCTTCCATTTCAAGTGAGACTCCTGCCTTCCTTGGCAGACACCTGTCTTTCAAACCAAGACATCATCAAATAAGGCAGCAACCAAAAGATCTTCCTATGACACCCATTTACTATTAGAAGCTTACAGGAAGGAAATAGAAAGAAAGAAGGCAACCAAGAGAAGGAGAGGAAAATGCTACCTCCAAGCAGAACGTGAGAGTGCAGAAAGCCTTGATGGATTTTACCCTCATTTGAGACACACTGTTGCTGCTGGATGACAAACAAGAATCTCTCTAAGGGTGGAAATTCTCCTTAGGAGAGTAATGCCTCATGTGACTTTCCTTCATATATGTTGTTGGCCTCTTGGTACATCCATCTTCATCTTTCCTTGCTGTCTTCTGAATAGTGGAAGAAAGCAAAGGCTTTGTTTCTGACCAAGCTAGAGATCCCCCTAAAACTCCACAAAGCATGCTTTTGGATATTTGTCTGGGCTTCTAACAACCTCTCATTTTTCTTGGGGAACAGGAAGTAAATTAGGAGGCACTATCATCGCGTAGAGATTGGTGTAGACTTTATTTCTGCTGACTCACCACTGCCAGTTCTCCCCTTCCCCCTACTCCAAGATATTTTCATGGACATTGAGTGGGCTCCAACAGTTCTAAAAACACAACTGTGACTGCCGCAGAGGAGTATGTTTTCTGGGTACATTGCCACCCACAGGAAATGCCAAGAGGTTTTTGTTGCTGGTTTGGGGTTTTTTTTGAAAATTTGATTAGAATCATGGTATACCTCTGTAACTGAGACTGAAACAAGTCCCACATTTATGTTTGTTGTGTGACTCGTGGTGGCATACAATACACCTAAATCCCCAGACATGTGACTGTGGCTCAGCTCTCTCTGTAAATTCCTGTCCTCTTTTGAGCACTTTTACAAGTGCATTATTATCTCTCCCTGAAGCCTGGCTCCCTGTTCTCTGTCATCAAGATTCAATCTGGAAAATAACTATCAGGATATAATAATCAGCAGTAGTTTTGGAGCCATCAAGGTCTGTGAAGCAAGAGTTAATCTCACTCCAGCCTCAGGAGACTGGAAGAAATTGCATATTGCTGAAGGTCATCAGAGGAAAGGAGATGCTCAATTCTGTGTGCATGCAGACCACAGCACAGACAGGCCACATGGGAGAGGAGAGGGTGATTCTGCTGGGTGGGTGTCTATGATTTACAAACCTATGCCCTCAGATCTCACTGGCCTTAGCACCTTGTAGGACCGAGAGAACAGAAGCCTTGGTTCTAGCTCAGACATGAAGGGATTAGTTCTGGAAAGTGCTGTGCATTCACAGAGGCATCCAAGCCTAGATGTGAGTATAGATTTGCCCTGAATCCTATTCCTGTTCCATTCTTGCTCCTGATTTGAGAAAACTTCTACTTGTTCCTCTGATGAAGCAAAGACCTTCAGGCTTTGCACAGTGATCATTCATGTCCTGACCACACCTTTCCCTGATGGCAGGACACCATGGCTTCACTGTGACTTTTCCACATAGCAACCTCCTGCCTGGAAAGGAAAGCAACTCCCTCTCTGTGGCCTCAACATCTCTGACACTTGCATCTAAAGAGGCATCAAGGCAAGAGCTACATCTAGGGAACAGAATCATTCTCTCATTCTGTGTGGGAGGAGGAGAGTCTCTGTTTCTTTTAATCATGGCCAAACAGGAAGAAAAAAACCCAGGTCTCTTCCTTGGCTGGAGGCTGAAGGATGAGGTTAAGTATCAGAAGTAAATAGTGTCAAGAATAATAACTCCTCTTGCCTCTTTCATCACTTTGTGTATCTACAGGCATCCCATGGCTCTTCATGCTGTCAGGCTGTTGCAGAAACATCTGAGATGTTTTGTAAAGGACCTGCAGAAAATGAAGAAAGGGAATTCCAAAAGAAGATGGAAGCACTTAGAGAGCTCAGAAGAGTATGAAGGCCCACAAGGCAAAACATGTATTTGCTCTTTATTACTCAGCTGCTGATTTTCCAGTCCTTAACCGTTCCCTCTCCACAGTCTACTTTTAATAAGAAAGTGAACTACTGGTAGTTTAGTGATTAGTATTTCAAAGATCATGAGTTATGTGCCAAAAATTCAGGAGATAGTTCAAAATAATGGGATTTTTAAAAAAAATCGATATGTTTTGTTTCTATGATTTTCTTTTTGGTATCTGATTCTGTAGTAACCTCTCATTTTAAAACTTCTCTCCCTAGAACTTCAAAGATATCTTTCCCTTTGTAAAAGCATAGTTTTTCTCCTGAATTCACTACCTGGATTTAGAAAAGAAGAAAAAAAACCCCAAGCTAAATCTAAAACTGTAAAGGAAAAAAAAAATTAAAATTGTAAGTATTCTGATTTGATGACACTGAACTACTGATGACATCAGTGTATAGGTACTGTATACATATGTATATGTATACGTACATGTACTGTGGGTTCAGGGCAGTAGTCAGTCATGATCTCAGTCTAAAGCAAACATGAAATAATCTTTTGTAGCACTGGAATTTGGTAGAATACACAAATACCTAACAGGGTTCAATTAGTTAGCAAAATCAAAACAGAAGAACTCTGGCTCCCTTTTTTATAGACCCACCATAAAATACAATATTATTTACCATCAGTCTTCAAGCATGAAGAATCAGAGCAGAATCTGGTATGTATGAATGATGTAACAGCACATATATGTTTGAGCACTTAGTACCAGGATGCTTCTGGCAGCATGGGGAAGCTGGAGGGAATACTACAATGATGGTGGAGTATTATGAAAGGAGATTGACGCAGGCCCAGAAGCAGTAAGAAACACTGAAGGCAGAGTTCTCAAAATGCACATGTAACTCCTTGCTCATGCACACAAACAAACAGCTTGCTAAGTCCATTCTCTGTCCAAGTGGAGCTATGGGAGGTCTTAGATACATGGTGGTTCTTCAGTTCTTCCCTTTCTTCTGTTGCTGCAATAGGATGTAGGGGCAGAAAAAAGGCCCAGGGAGGAGCCATGTCATCCAGCTGCCAGCCACAGACAGAGACAGTTCTAGGTCTGGGTTCCCTGTTGTGTGTGGCTGTAACATAAGGCGGTCTTGCCTGGGGTTATGGTTTCTGAAAATCAGGGACTCATGCTATGGTTAGAGGAGGGAGTTTGCTGCTCAGTGGGGTGGATGCACCCCTGACCTGCATGCAGGAGCAGCCACTGGATCAGTACAGGTTTTCCCTATTCACAGAAAGAGAAGAAATATACTTTCTTCTTTTCCAGTCTCCTTCCTCAGGGCAAAATAAAAGCTGTGCCTCTTATGTACACAAAGATGAGGAATATTTTTGCAATGCTCCTGTCCCACCTGCAGTGACATTATTTCCATCTGTTACAACCCCTCTCCAATCTCCTTATTTGTACTATCTACTTTCACCTAGATTTGGCAGAAGACCAGGGTTTTGGAGGATGTCAAGTGAAAAAAAAAAAGAAATAAAAAAGGGAAATACAGGTAGAAGAAAGGGGAGAGAGGATCCCTGTTTGTGTGCAAAGCAAGGGAAAAGCAGCAGCACTGTGAGATCAGCCTCTGCTCAGTGCTAGTGGATTTGTACTGCAAACAGCACTGATAGGAGCCAAACTGCATTCATTATCCTGTGGGTGGAACCATTTGTATGAAGCAAATCATTGGTATTTTTTAAACACATTTTTACTGACTTTTCATATATTGATGGGATGTGCAATTTTTGCTGTCAATCACTCACCAGATTTTGCTGTCAATCATTATCAAAAACTGGTGATGAAATTGACTCTTTCCAGGAAGATGAAAATTTGGTTGGACTAGGACCCCATTTATCTCCTTCCCATTGCACGCACTTTGTGTGATGACAGCACCTTCAAAACAGACGTGTTAACAAATCCTGGGAGCTTAATCCTGGTGGAATTGACTGTGTAAGGGTGCAGAACATCTGATTATTGAGTGCTTGGGAATGTATGTATTTTGTGGCTCTAAAATGCTAGCTGAATAAGCAGCATAAGAGATCATAATAGCATTGCATGAGTTTTACACCTAGCACTTTTGTGGGTCTTTCCTGTCTGAGATTTTACTTTTGCAGCTTACGTATTTTATTACAATAGAGATATCCCATGGAATTGCTTAACGGTGCTACTATGAACTATTTTCATTAGTGCCCAGGAGTACCTAAGACAAGAGCTCTGTTACATTAGGCACTGCTGACACCTGTTGTAAGAGACAATCCCTCCTACAGAGGCTTTGCAGTCTAAATAATCAGTCATGGACTGAGAGGAGAAGGTAGAGGCAAAACTCCAAAGAGTGATTTTTGAGAAACAGAGGAAAGAAATTGAAATAATTTTCATTTTTAAACATTTGAGATTTTGAGGACCTTGTTTCATCAAAAGAACAAGGCATGTTAATTTCACAGTCAGAAATTACTCAGGGAGCATCCATTAAAATTGCTTTTCTGCACCATCTTGGTAAGGGAATTTCTTCACACAGGTGGGACTGCTGCCCCAACAGGAGCCATCCCTTGAAGGGATGCCAGTGAGGTCAAGGCCAGATGCTGGTTTAACCCACAGATAAGCCCAGTTTGGGACATCTCCCACCAGCCCCTAGTGATGTCCTTCCCAATTCTGGTGAGCACAGCACACACACGAGCCTCCATGAGTCATATGGTCAAAATGAGCCACCTTTTGCTGTAAAATTTCACTTTGCTGATGCTGTACATTTTGAATGGAGGCTTTTCAGTGCTAGTAGCATTCATTTTTTATTGTGGGAAAGTGTATTTTATCCACTTGTCTTGTATGCAAAATGTCTGTCCTGCTACAGCTCAAATTTCCATAAAAAAATTGCTGTGAAACAGAACTGAGCCTTAAAAATGTGAGCCTGCACAGATACTCCTGCAAGCCCTAGACAGGTAACGTTCAGGGTGTGGATATAAAGTCTTGGTAGACAAACCCCCCCGCTCTGGCTCCTCCTCCCCCTTACCTATATGCAGCAATTTAGCAAGACTCAGCCCTTACAGAGGAGTTCCTCCACTCATTATGCAAATCAATCCTTTCAGCCTCATTTGCATAATTGACGAGCTGCATGGAGGGGCTGTGTCCCTCCTCTCTGACTGCTGGAAAGGGTTGCTTTAGCATGTTTGCTGAACTGTTGAACTGATAACCATTTTTTGATGTGATCCTTTTTGTTCATAAGCCTATTAGACTGTGCTATTTTAATCCTTTAATACAGTGTGTTATATAAAAAAATACAAAAAGCAAATTAAGTTAGTTACCAGAGCAGGTAGCCTCTTGGACTGCAATCAGTGAAGCAGATATTAACATGGAGAAAGGCTCATTAACTTTAGCAGAGAGACCCTTTCCTTGTAGCTAATAAGTGAGTCATACAGGTACATATTTTTGCAGAAACTAGATATTTTTCCCATCATAGTTAATCGAACTGCCCATATTTTATAGCCATCTGTCTGCTTAGGGGTGTGTGCGTGAATTGTGTTGTTTAATGTACTTTAAAATCCTAGCTTCAAAAGCAGAAGTGAGAATAAAGGATTTGTTTACTCATCAATATTTCCATTAAGGCTGGAAAAAATCTTCTAAGTAGCACAGGAGTATTGCCAGATATTGTTGTCATTTAAGGAGCTGAATATAGTTTGCACCACATAAACTACATACTTGTAACAGAATAACTTTTATCCTGTGATGTGGATTTTAATTGTGTATCTGAGGCTCTGATCCTCAGGATTAATTAAACATCCCCTCATCTAACCCTCCACTCATTAGCTGCTGCCTTACACCTTTGTAGCTGTCCCCAGCTTTGGGAAGGGCCTGTGATAAATAAGGCTGCCCTGTGGCAAGGGACAGAATGTTAATGTTTTGTTCTGTGGTTCTTTGCAGCTGGGGGGAGCTGCACACCCTGACAGACACCTGATGAACTCTGACCTGTGAGGTTGATCAGGGCTCTATGGAAAGCACATTTCATATTCCTTACCTTCCTCTTGCTCAAATGTGAGGACTTTTTCTGCTATATCTTTTCTGCTAATACATCTCATCTTCAAAAGTAATAACTTTCTGAAGATATGAGTGACCACCACCATATATGCCAGCCAGTCTTCAGTTAGAGAGTTAATGAGAATATGTAACACAGGAAAATGCAAATCTTTGCAAATCTTAGAGCTTGACCCTCTAAGAGGATTTTTGAACTGAAACAGCTGATTTCTTTGGTTTGTCACTGAATAAAAAAGGAGCATATTGGATTGTGTCATTCAGTTTTTGCTACTGCTTCTTTGCATCTTTAGACACAAATATTCCTTTTGATGTCATAACACAACATTTTCTCCTGAAAGCAGAGCAGAAGAGCTTCTATTTTTAGGCTGGCAGCTCCAAGGCAGCCGTGGTCACAGTGAAGCGTTCATGGAGCTGAAGATGATGGACACTAGCACTCCCAATCTGACTATTTATCATTTTGGTCAACCAAAAGATGTTGAATGGTACCTGACTGTTTTTTTCTGATAATATAGCGAATTTGGAATTAGGTCCCCTACTATCAAATTAAAAGGTGTCACAGTGACACGATGCATGCAAAGTCACCCTGCCAAATCATGATTATCGTAGACATTTTGCCAGTGTCCACTGGAGTTTTTTTGTTCGGTTTCTTTTTGGTGCCAGAAGGCTTCTTGGTTCAAGACAGAAATCAGCCAAGTATCAAATTTTAAGAGGAAGGACGTTGTTTTGAGGATCTGAAATTCACATTACTTCCACTAAAGGCAACAGTCCTGGTGAGTCAATCAGTGAGAAACAGAAATGATTCTCTGAAATTAAAATTGTCTTCTTATTTCACTGGTCTTACAATTTTTTTTTTTTTTAAATGCAGGCACTGTCATTCCAGTATTCAAATTACAAAGTAGCCTTTGATCTAGATGGATTATTTCAGCAAACAAATGCATTGCACTCTTATACTTGGTATATTTAGATTAATTAGGTCATCCTTATTTTTGAGAAAGAACTTCTTTAGGCTAAGAAATGCAATAAAGCCTATTGATTAAATGAACTCACTTATCACATATACATGTGGTTGGTAAGAGCCACTTAGTATTTCCTGAGTAGAAAAGAGAATTCAGCATTTTCATGTGGCGTCTATTAGTGTCTTCATTAAACATTCATGTCATTTTCTTCCTTTTTCCTTACTTGTCTAATAAATATATCATTACAGCCATTAATTGCCCAGAGTTAAGTTGTTTAAGTGCTATAAGATATCCCAAGTAAATTGTTGGCTCCTAAGGTATTGGTTTTCTGTCTAGCTATCTGGTGTTTTTGCAGTCCCTTGAAACTCCAAATTCAATCATCTCTGCAGCAGCAGAAAGGTAATTGAAACATTAGGCACAGCTCAATCCCCAAGGGAATGAACAAACAAAAGATAGGCAAGCTTACTGTGGTGTTCTACAAACGTGGGTATATTCCATTTTAAGGGGAAAAAGTCTTTACTGTTGGAATCAAAAAGCTACTGCAGTGAGAATTCATAACATTATTGGGGTAGTAGAAATAGAAATCATATTTTCCCTGTTAGTTGCATAAACATGGTGTAATAAAATAGTTTAAGTAGCCTGGCAGGTAGACACAGCTTGTGGGATCTTTGAAATCCACAGCTCAGGATGATTTCTGATTTAGGGAAATCTGGAAATGTCAATCCTCACCTTAGATTATTATTCCTTAAAACCCCCACATTTATTTCAATTAATGCTTAGCCTGTGCAAAGCACTTGCAGATCTTCAAGAAGTGTAGTCTCCAACTGAAGGACAAGGTAGATATGTCAACACACATTAAGAAAAGAGGACAAGAGGTGATTCATGCACAAGTCACCTTGAGGCATTGCAAGAAGTAAGGCTGCTGCTGCTATTTAGGAGGGCCATGAAGTAAGAGAGAGTAGACTCTTTGCAGGTAGGCCTGGACAAAATAAGCCCTGAGCTGCCTTTATCACAGACTTGTAAATAGGAGAATAAGGTGGGGTTAGGCAGTGGAGACTCAGACATGACAAGTAAGTAAGTGGAGAATGACAAGGGGCTCGGAAGGTAGCTCCAGGAAGGAGTGAGATGGTAACTAGGGAGGTGATCATTTTTGGCAAAAGCCAACGGACAAGAAAGGGAAGCTGAGCATAGGAGAAACCAAAACCAGGATATGTTGGACACTGACAGAAGATTTAATGAGATTGTCTTCAAGAGAGAGGAGTAGAAAAGAGTGTGATTTCCAAGCAGAGATGCTAGTTGCCTGCTGACTCCTTCCAAAAGCTGAAGCCCTAAATCCACCTGTTTCCTCTGGCTGAGTGTATGATACTGTTTAAAAGCAGTTTAGCAGAATGACTTTTAGTCTCACCTCCAGCTTCTGCTGCAGTGCCATTAGCTCAGTAAAGACTGCACAACAGCTGCAGATAAGAAGTAGAGGTGTTTTGGCTTACAGGTCTCTCTCAGACAGTGACTATCACCTGGCATTGTCCAGGTGACACGGAGCAGCAGTAAGGCTACCTGTTTGATGTGACATGGAAGCTTAGTTGAAGCAAGCAGAACAGCTTCTCGGCATAGAACTGTCCTCACAGGAGCTCACATTTCCTGGAGACCTCATTGCTGAATGAGAAAACACCACTTCTATATTTGCTTTCTGTTTGGAGACCATTCTGCCTTTCTGTCAGGTGAACAACATATTGGTATGTACTTCTTGAACACTTCAGAAGCTGTGGCCTCAGTTACCCACACTAAGGCTATGAGCAGTCATGGGTACCTTCTGGGACCTGCTCAGTGGATGGGTCCTGGCCTCAACTCACTTTGGGGAATAACAGAAAAATGGCAGATACATTATCTCTTCAGACAGATGTTTTGTGATTGAGTCTGTCACTTTGGAAATTCATGTTTCTAAATGAATCCCCAGAATGTACCTCAGCAATTTATGAACAGAGGTTTTGTCTCTGTCCCTCCAGTGCTTTTAGGTCTATGCAGTGTGGTTTGAGGAATGTTCCCAGTTTTTTGGGCTCTGTGTTTCATGGTCCTCCCTCCTGCTTTAAAGAGCTTCTGCTCTGACAAATGACATGTGCCTCAGCAGCACATTACGAACCAGAGCCTGTGAAGAAAATCTGCCCTCATTATACTTTAGGAAGGCCTTTTCCTCTCTCACATTTTGAAGATGTTGTTAGCTTTGCAGCTACTCTTCTGCCCACAAAACACCCAGATACGCTTTGTTAGACTGATTGCGATGCTGGAAAGAGGAGAACAGTCTCGTTACATCTCTGTCACTGTCTTGGTCTTTATAGGAAGGGTATTGTCTTGAACTACAGGCTATTGCACTGAAATGTTTCTAAGATCATCCCACTTATTAACTATAAAGTCACCTGTCTCTTACAGAAAAAGGAGTAAAAATATTTTTCATCCATTGAAGCTAATACCCTCTTTCTACTCCAGTTTATCTCTAGCTAATTATAATTGTGTTGACCAAAATCACACCTTGGGAAGTAAAGGGCTTGACTTACTTAATTCTCCAATCTTCCATGCAGCAAATCCTTCAGTTTAAGGGGCAGGATCCTCTGTGGGTGACCACTTTCCACCAGTCTCTACTCAGGCATGAGTCAGCTGTAGCACAAAGTCAGCAGGGGCCTTTTCAGCAGCTTCAAACAGCTGCTGGATCAGATGCTGCCTGAGTGCTTGCTGAATAGGAGGGAGTAGGAAGCCTTTTGCTGCCTGTGCTGTCTGGAGCTTGACAAAGCTGAATTTTACAATTTACTCCCTCTCTGTCTTGAAAACTTTTCATAGAAAGCTACACTGGGTACCTCCTGTTCACAGCACACTAGGTACGATTCACTCCATTTGGCTCTATAGTGAAGATGCTCTGCTGCACCAGAGTTTGAGCCACACACGACAGAGAAAGCCAAGTGGGAGATGGGTGTGAAGGATGTGATTAGGCTGTTCCCAAAGTCCTGTAAGGAACAGCGTTCCCAGGCATCTTACCCCTTCCCTGCAGTTTGCTGACTTCTTTGTCAGGTGTATTGTGCAAGCAGCATTTCACAGCAAATCTCTGCTTGTGATCAGAGATTCCTGACATCCCCAGTCTGTCATCATTAAAGGTTAAAACCTACCTTTTTAATGAAGGTTTTTTCCATCAGTTTTAAATATTCAGCAATGACTAAATACTTAAGAATCACTTTTTATTCTTACAAAAATTCCATCTTTGCATTTCCTATGAATAAATTAATGCTTGCGGGAGCTACAGGGATCTTGTGCCAGGAGATCTCTATCACCATGTTCTGCTGAACTACAGAGCTGAGTTGAACATTGCCGTGTACATAAATTAGTTTCACATGCAAAAATTGGCAGATGTAACAAATTATTTCTTGAAAAATGCAGCCTAATAAAGCATCAACAACCCCACTGGAATAAACAGGATCTCCCAAAGCATGTAGCATTTTTGACTGTGTGTCTTGAAGCTATTATAATGTAAGCGGAGTAAACATTTGGCCAATGCAGAAAATGGGCATATCTCCCACTTACGAACCCTGCTGTAGTTTCTGCATTCACTTGGCGAGGGCTGTGGGATTGGTTACCATAGGAACCATGGGGAAATGAAGAAAAAGTAACTACCTGAAACCCAGCTGCATAATTTCACCACTGCAAGACTGTAGTGAGGTACTGGGTACAGACCACTGGCACTGATCTGACCCTTTGAAGAAGAGTAAGGTATCTATGCCGTTCCTGCAGCATGGGAAGGTACATGGGGCCTGCACCTTGGGCTCTGATGTGGCTGGTCTCTGAAGTCCGTGATGGAAGATGGAGTTTCACCAGTGAACACCCAGAATTCCAGAGGCCTCATCAAACCTGAAGCATTCATCACAACCCGTCAGAGGCCTCCTGATTTACAGAGCAGTGTTTGAATGATGGAAGAATGGAGCACCTCCTCAAAATTTCCTCTGGATGGGTATGCAAAATGCAGGGGTGTGCAGTCCAAGGACATAATCCCAAGTGGGCTTGGCTGCTTCATCTTTGTGCTTTTAGTTCCTTTTACTTCTCAGAAAGGCAACTGCATCTGCCCCTCTTCATTTCCTTCTGCTTTACTACATCAGCTGAAGGGGAAAGGCTCAGTTTGTTCTCTCTCTTGGCCTGGGGTCACAAAAACAAGTCTTTGCCTCCCTTAGCTTTAGGCCCCAAGGCAGACTGCCAGTGGTGACAGCCCAGCGTGGGGAAGACACCTTGATGTGTATGATTTAATGGAGCATGCGAGGTTCATAAAGCCTGGTTCACAACTGGAAACCATCAACTCCCACTCCCCACTTAGACCTCCACTGTTTCTGACTTCAGAGTCCCAGGTATACTTTTCTCAGCCTGCACTCTGCACTATAAGATAAGTGCTTCCTTGCCTCTTTTAAGCTGAAAAATGTATTTGGCACTAAAGTTTCTATTCAAAATTAGCAAATTTCCTCTGCAAAGCACTATCACTAGTCCAGCAGCTTCTAGGAACTTTCAAAACAGGGCTGTGTACTGTACCTAAAAGCAATACCAGCATTATGGTGAGCTGAGGTAAGAGAAAATTTGCTGTCTTCAGAGGTTTCAGAAAGGGATGAAGACCTTGTGGAATGCATACAGCAGTCAGTACAAAGACATATTTGTGAGACACAGGTAATCTCTCCCTCATAAATACAAATATAGAAGAATGGCAAGTTAAATTACTTGCTTTGTAGAGAAATTGTAGTATTTTTAGGGCTGATACTAACTCCATCACAAACTGTCTTGGAAGCCTATTATGAATATGAATTTCTGGAAGTTGTTTACCCACCTGGACTTCTCTGCATGTGATGCAATCTGGGGAGTTTACCACAAACTTGGCATTTATTATGCAGATTGGTCTCAAAAAACAGAGAATTGTCTGCTTCTTAGTCTTTGAGCAGCAGAAAAATCAAGCTGTTTTAAAATCCTGGCTCTATTTTAAGATCAAGAAGAATCACTCGTAATTTTTTTTCCATCCCATTTCAGTGGAACACTGCTCTCTGAAGGATATTAAGAGAGTGGTTATGAATTATAGTTGAAAACAAAATGATGGTGTTTGCTGTCATACCCATCAAAGAAGCAGATCACTGGGAGAACAATTTTGCTAAGATTAGAAAGTAACTAGGTTTGGCTTTATTTGAGTGCCATGTTTCTTTTGGTCCAACAAAAGCCTATAAATGCGCACTGGAACCTAAAAATGGTACTGATAAAATCATGTGATCTCTGTCTATATCTTCTGCAAGTGCCAACAGATGGGGTTGATCTATATCTGAGAACAAAATTCATGTAATCCAGAAATGAGGTGAGGCCTTGGTCTCTCCTATTTCTTTCTCTGCTAGGTTGATCTACTTGACGATGCCATATTAACAGCCCTGAAGTTGTGGATGGCTATTTATGAAGGAAGGCAAGTGTCTGGTTGCTTGAGACAAATTAGTTTGAGGAGCTGTTCCCAGGAGCTATGCTAGAAACTATACTCATTGACTCTGGTACCCCTATAAATTGTGGGTAGGCCTTGCATTTTGTCTGGCTACTGCCAGTGACATTGCAGGATTTGGCTTGTTTACTTGCTCTTGTACATCCACACTCCGCCTACATAAAAACCTCTGTGGGAAAAGAGGTGCTTTGGGCATGGAAGAAATTGAAGAACTTGGACTAGACACTGAAGCTGCAGGAACTTCCAGCCTATGACTGGCAAATGCAGTCCTGATACCCAAGTGACTGCTTCAGCTGTTCTGCCTGCTTGTATGTCTCAACATCCCTGTTATGCGTAGATAACAAGGCACCCTTCCTTGCATCCTATACTTTGCTCCAGCAGAATCTGCGTGACTAGTCCTGGATGCATGCCTAGATCTGGAGCTCATCATTATGTGATGAGCCAATTCTACCCAGCATGTAGCCTGATGCCTAAGTATTCGGTTTGGGATCCTAGGCAGCAGAGATTTCTCAAGGGGAAAGGCCTACAGAAGCACTTGTCTGCAGTGAGTGATGAATGTTTCAGGAAATTTAGCATATCTGACTATGCACTGCAGCACCTTTTCCACAGTATTTTGGAACTGGTTTTGAGATGGGAGAAAATGGATTTTGCATGTAACATATTTTTGCATATTATAACTTGCATTGAAACACACACATTAGGCAACAGCACACATCTGTAGCACTAGCAGCCTTTGATTGACATGGAGAGTCACAAGAAGTATGTATCACTCAGAAGGGAAAAGAGGAAGCAGAAAGCACTCTGGTTAAATGGCAAAGAGTAGGGGTATATTTATACCAAAAATACTGTTTAAGAAATGGAAATCTAGTTCTTGTAATGCTAATGGGGTGGAAACTAATCTTCTACTTGTGCCTTACCTGCCAGAGTGGAAGCAGGATAAAAGGAAATTTCAAGAGCAAATAGCCGAGGATACCAAGGGCAATAATGAATTATTTGCTGTGTATCAGAAATATGAAGTTTTCAAGACAGTCAAGTGTCTGTACTAGACCATTAGAGTGTGAAATGGACAGTCCCATTGCACAGATGCTAAATGTTATTTTTGTCTTGGCCTTAAAGGCAAAAGTTATTGGAAAATAAGGATTCTCAGTTTATTTTCTGTTACAGCTATAGCTGGTAAGTATGAACTATGGAGGCAAAGGCCTCAAAAAACCTCAAGACATCCCTTAGTAACAAGGTACTAAAATTAAGGCAGAATTTATATATGCTAAAAGAAAAAAAAGTATGGGTAACTACCTGTAGTCCACATATAGCTGTAGCAGTAGCAGAAGATGTTGGAAGAGACCAGAATTGTACAATCTGAGCAGGCAGACCAGATCTCAATGAAAGCTTCAAGATGAAGATGAGCTTCTGGGATTTTTACCCAAATTTTCAGATTGTTTGCTATTCTGTTCCTGACACATCTGCCACAGATCAATTTTTTCCCTCTTTCTCCAAAATGCAATGTCCACAGGGAATGCTACTTTTTTTTTGTCCTTCTCTGGCTGGGCAGGAGCAGTGTATGGCCTAATTCAGAACCCATCAGCATATTCAAGTTGCTTCAGCTGTTTCTTTCATTGTGCACTGCCAGTTTGTAATGCCCTTCCCTAAACTGAAATTCAAGTACAACTGGGTGGCCAAATAGTCATTTTCAGTAGGGGCTTTCTGATGTTCTTCATAAGGCTCTCCATGCCCTGCTAATTTAAATCATGGTGTATCATGAAGAAATCTGCCACCTAACAAGTCCTTTCCTTCTTCTATGTCATCACAAAGCATGCTGAGGCACAGCAGCCCTAATGCTTCTCCTGACAGCACCCTGCTGTTGACTGCTTTCTGTGCTGAAAAATGGCTGGTCTTGTATGCTGTTCATTTCCTACCTTTTAATCATGTTTTAATCTATGACGAGACCCATGCACCTTGCTTCTACTGCTCTAATAGCCCTGATAAAAGCCTCCAGAAATCCTAGACAAACATCAGTTCTGATGTAATGAGGTTGTTCATCCTGAAGACTTTGTTTGGGGTTCAGTCACTTCATCTTGCTGAAGCCACAAGAACAAAGGGTGAGGGTAGGGAAGGACGGCAAACATGACATTCATGGGAGGAAAGGAATATTGTTTTCTGTGAGATTTGAAGACTGAGGGCTGTAAGACAATCTCCTCTTCACCCTGTGATAGTGATAGGATAAATAAAATAGAAGTACAGAGTAAAACCACAGACATCAGGAGCACCAGTAAGACCTGCCCAAACAGTCCATTGTGGTGACTTTGCCAGGCCAGAAGGGCTCAGTCCTGCCTCCATATTGTCTGGTGTGGTGTGGCAATACTCACAGCTTTTTACTGGCTAGGCTCATAGTTCAATGCCTTAGAAAGCCTCAGGCAGCCTAGAGAGGTAGCACGGGCAATCCAGCATTTCAGTAGCTCTGAAAGCAGCAAATAGTAGCTGCAAAGCTGATACCACCAGTAGAAGCAAAGAGGGAGAAATATAGCCTTTGGTTTGCCTAATTCCTGCAATTAGAAGCTTTCAAACAGAGACAGACACGCAGATATTTGCAGAAGGGGTGAAAAGCCAAAGAGAGCAGGCCCCCTCTTGGGTCCTTCTTTTATTCGGAGAAGGGGAAAGGGGAGGACCGGGGGTGGAGCCGGGGTGACCGGCCAATCAGACACTGCTAAAGAGTCTGAGTTACATTTGGTTTTGCCCGCGCTTGGAACAAAGGAGCTCGGAGCACATGGCAGAAGCAAATCCTGGCTTGTCCTTGGGAGGGGGAAGGGAAGCTCGGAACAGGCAGCAACAGTGTGGGGAAGGTGTCCATGGCTGCTGCCCTGGGTGCCCAACCATCCATCTCCCTAGACTGAGTTCACCTTTGCAGGGGTTTGGGGCAGTAGTCATCAATTGTGGGCTTAGCAGGACCAAAGATGTGTTTTTCCCTGCTTCAGACACCAGAACCTCTGCTGCTTTGCACTGCCTTTTCAGAGAGCCTGCATGACCCAGGGAACAGTTCAGCCAAGTAGCTATGTCTACACAGCAAGCTGGCATTCGCTTAGAAAAGGCTAGTTTCATCTTACTGACATAAAGATGTTGTTTGGAGTCCCTCTTTGCAAATCTACTCTCCTCTGCCTGGCCAGTAGGAACAGGATCATTAAAATTTCACAGCCTAGGCCCCAGGATTCTTTACTGTACTCTTATCTGGGCTTTTCAGTCCTGAACAAGCACATAATCAGTTTTCTCCTTATGGACAACTTTCTACATCATCTTGTTAATAGCACACTCAGAGATGTGCTGTCACTGAGGTGTCCTCTTTAGCCCCTTCACTGTGGTCTGTGGAAGCAGTCTGACAGGCATGAATGGGTAGACTAAGTTGGTTGCAGGGATCCTCACAGAGTTCCCTTGGGCCTCATTTGTGGCAATGGGAGTCCAAACAGCTTCAGCTCATGTAAAGCAGGTAAGCTGACTCCTCACATCTTCCCCTGTGGTTCGAAGCAGGGTCTTCTTACAGATAGCACTCCACATAGATGCCATACCAAACAAGTGGGTGAATTATGTTCTCCTTTGCTCCATCAGGCCATGAAGAGCTGAATTCCCTATGGGGATGTGATGGACTGATATGGGATTGTCCTATCCTCAGGTTGCCTTGACATAGGAGACCATGAATGGGCTTGCCTTGGGGATGTGGTATGACTGCAATCTGCACTCAGAGCTCCATCACGTTGGGAATCCAGGCTCTGATTTCTGTGTATTTCCTGCTGCTTACTTTTCTTTGACAATTCCTCCCTGCCTAAACTGTGATATCTGCATGAAATGAGTGGCTTTCTGTGTGTGTGTAGCCTTGTAATAGCAAGCAGACAATCAGGTAGCAGATCAGTTTTACATCATGTTGTTGCACAGGGTGTGATGTTCAATGCATGAAGATTTGTAGGCAGAGTTCATAGGTGATGACTTGCACTGATTCTAATGATAAAAAAAATTACTTTTTGGTGGAAAAAAGAAGAAGAAACAGGGAGATTAAAAGTAAAGGCTAATTCAACTAAATACAAAAAAAATATTTCAGGAAAGATTGTATCTGTGAGATATCTGTTGTCTAAACTGGCTGGGTGCATCACTTTGATGGGACCCAACACAATTCAAGCACAAATGTCAGGAGACAACATCCAGGACAGGTGAGCTGTGGCAAAGAATAGCCATGGCCCCACATACACCCCGTTACTGGGGAAGCTGGGGCTGTGGTCTGCATAAGGGACATGGCAGTCTTCCCCTGGTGCTCTGCTAAGTGATCTGATCCCAGTTAACTCCTTCTGTCCAGAGATGACCTTGACCCTGGCAGAAGACTAGAGATACGTGACCAGTTCCAGACATTGCCTTTTCCAACCCAACAAACTCATTATCGGAAAGAGAACTTCAAATATAGTTCTCTTGTGATTTTGTCAAGAGTCAGATATTTGTCTTTCTTTGTAGTCTGTTGTGAAACTTGGCTCATTGCTGTTTATATTCTGATTTTGTTTTCTAGAGCCTGTACTCTGTATGGTTCTCAGTGCTAACCAAATACACTTTAGAATTAAATTTGGCTTCCCCTAAGGAAGAAGCACAGGAACTGGAAGAGGTTTTTGCATAATGCTGGGTCATACTAGGCAACCTCTCAACACTTCGTACATTTAGCAGATTCTGATTCTTGCGGAAGAAAGTAGTAACCCTCACAGGTACTAAATGATCCTGTGATTGAAGACAAAGAATTACCAGTGGGTTGCATGATTCATCTCTACCCTCACTGCTGAATATATGAGACAAAAATAAAGTGTTTCAAAATCATATATCCTATCCTAACAAAAAAATATAAAAAAATCAATACTAAAATAGTACATTCTGGGCAAAGTTCCCCTAAAACAGTAGGACAGCAGTTTCTATTTTTAAATTGATTGTCTGTTTTTATTTTTTTCTGTAGTACAGGAAACAGCTGCACTTTGCTGTAAGAAGGAAAACCCAAGCAAATAAAACGGAAGAGAAAAGTCGCTTATCTTTACATTAAGCACATCCTAGAGGTTCTTTACTAACACATAACTGTGTTAACAATTTCTCATCATCACAACTGCTGACGCAAGTGCCATGGACTCATTCTGACTCAGAATACATTCTGAGAGAAGATATGGAGTGAGGTGACACCAACCTGGACATTCTACTCCCAGTGGAGCAGCCTCTGGAGTATAAATCAGACCTTGACTCCATTTTAGCTGCAGTTTTTCTCTTTGATACTGATACTTTTGCTCTGTCGGATGTGCAGAGGGCACCATAACAGTGTCAGACCTGCAAAAAATAGACCAAACATCAGTGGATTCATAAAAAGGGTGTAAATTGCAAGACAGATATAATATCCTGCAGGTTGTCTTTAGAACAGGTTTCCCAGGAGACTGAGTTATGCCACTGTCCCAGACCTACATTCACTGACAGGATTAACTTAGTGCAATGAGGAAACATCCCCCCTACTCCTCTGTGAGCAGCCTTTTTGTCAGCCTCAGTGAGCCCTTACCTTGTGTTCCCAGCACACAAACCTGTACAAGGCTGAGGTTTTTGTAAGATGGGCTCCCTACAACTCCATTGCTTTCAAGACATCCAGTGCAGAGTATCCTTCGGATGAGTCTTCTCCTTTTTAAAGCCTACCATGATGGTGGTCTGAGCTGTGCCTTTAGCTCCATTATTGATCTCACCTCTGTGGCTGCCCACCTGTAGATGTGAGCTACATCCATGCATCCTGCTGTTGCTGTTTGTCCCTGGGAAGGAGCATTTTTCTTGAGATTGGACCTTGCTGTCTTCTAGTATCTCTCCACTTTCTTTAAGGCCTTTGATTCGGGCCCAGTTCTCCATGGCCACATGACACTATTATCTCAGTTCTATAGATAAAATGAAAAAGATGAAAGGAAGTAAAGAGTAGAGAGGGGATATGTTGGTTTTGACAATGATCCTTTATCAGGTGATGATACAGCATCCATCAGGGGTGCCCCCTTCACCCTCTGGCTGCAATCATCAGGTTGTTGGCTCCATGCACTCTGGGAAGTGCAGGTGCAAGTGAGAGCACAGAGGGCAGAGCTCTTCATTTCAGTATACTCTGTTAGCAGCACCTCCTGCAGTGAGACAGGGCTGGCTATGGCTTGTGTAGGTTTCTGTCTGTGGGCTTTTGTACATAGGGCTGTGGGTTTCTGCCATGTGGCTGCACCATCCTACTATATCCAAGTTCAGACATCCATTCTACACCACCTGAGAAAAGTAAATGCCCCAAAAGTGCGAATTTGCAACCTTCTGGTATGTCCCTACTTCATAGCATACATTTCAGTTCAGCAGCTCAGTTCCTTCTGCTATCTTGCCACTTTCTCTGAAGTAATTTAATGCAAGCAGCCCTTCTGGTGATGTTATGGAAAGTGCTTAGCAAATGACCTGTACAATGAAAGAGTAAGCCATTATCAGCAGTGGTTACAGCATAGCAAAACATTCTAACTTTACAGCAAAAAGACAGTTTGTAAGAATTAGAATCAGATAGTTATTCGTAGTAGTGACAGGCAATTATAATGATGATCTTTGGTCTGGGTGGCAGGGATCATATCCAGGCTCCGGCATGGATTTTGACCTCACTCAACAAGTCACAGAATGGCAGAAAAAAAGGTGCCTTTCACTGCCACCAGCAAATGCCTTGACTCTCCCAGAACTGTATTGCTGACGATACGTGAAGTAGCCATCAGTAGAGAAAATCCCCTGATGGCTGAGACACTGTCTCTCTATCATGTTAAATAACCAGTGGCAAGACACAAGCCAGATGAGCTGGGAATTCATCAGTTTGTACACAAATTATAATCAAGTGGAAGAAGTGCTTTTGTTGTTTCACCTTTGAGGGTGAGTCTCTTGTATGCTCTGATCTTCCTATGAAAAAAAGTAAAGGAGCTCCTGGTAGAATGATAAATACAATGTAGGAAGGCAATATCTTAGCTGATTGAGGGTTATTTGTCCTTCTTTTTTCCCTTCCAGCCTACAGTGTTATTTTGAGTAGCAGAGTTCAAGACAAACACTATTTTGGAAACTTAACACATGGAATTCTTTGGCTTCAGCTAAAGGCCTTAGAGCCCTCATTTGTTTTCTCTTGCTCCAAATGAACTACATTAAAAATACATGGTAGTATGTTTCCCATTTGTTATTTAACAACCCCACGTGGAGATGTACTCTGGAATGCAGGAGCTCAGCTGGTTGAGATACCAGTTCAGAAGGAGGACTCTGCTTCCCTCAGCTGCCAGACGTCACAGCTCCATTCCCAGGAGATCCCCAGCACTGTGTTATGTGACAAGTGCAACACAAATATACATACTTACCTCATGTTTTTCTTGCTTGCAAAGCAAGCTGTATTTAAAGCACAACAAGACAAAACTGGTTAACATGGACAGGTCTATTCAGTTTTCATTTTGGTTCTGGAACTTGACTCACCTTGAGAGTTTTAATCCTTTTCTAGGAACACTGGTACTGCTGTCAAGAAGACCCTGAATCATCTGATGGTCACCTTACTAATGATGTCTTCTCTTGGAGTGAGCAGAAGGGGTGGACAGAGGACCCATCCTTGATGATGGGGCACTTTCAGGAAGGATTTGACTAGTGAAAAGGAATGGGGGGAATGTATGACATGGCTGCTTAGACCTGGGTCTGAAAACTAAAAGAGGAATTCATATGAATGAAGGGCAAGTAGATATACTTGTAGTATATATTCCGTGGAAGAATACACACACAGTCTAAACCTATTTGGCATATGTGACCCTGAATGGTACTCCACAAAATAGAACAGCAGTCAAGATGAGCATCTTTTGTCAAATTTTGCCAAATTCTGCCAGCAAGTTATACCTCAGTCATGCTGATTTGCTAATAAAAACCAGATTACTTTAATTACCAATGCTACAAAACTAATCCCTTGTCCAAAAAATAAAACTTGTCCTATGTGCTCCACACATAACCACCAACTGTACCTATTTTGGAGGAGGAGTTGTTATACCACCAATGAATGCAGCATAATCACACTGAGGGAAGACATGTTAGTGTGACTGCTGGGCCCAAGCAGGGGCCACTGCACTAAAAATGCCAGCAGAACTTTTAAATCCATACAGTTTTCAGATACTTCCACTAATGTCCTTTCAGTTTCAAGAAACATTGGACCATGCCATCTTCCTTTGGTGCTGGCAGAAGAACTGTAGGTGGCTGAAGACCTGCCTTTCTCCTCATCAGTCTTGTAAGCAGAAAAGATCACTGACATTGAAGGACTGCGGTATCTTGTTGAGGTCAGCAGGATGTCCTGAGTGACCAGCAATAGCAGAAAAGAGCAGAAATGGATCTCAGAGTGTCCCCAGAGTAAGGCTTGTCTGAAGAGCCTTGCACTGCCTGTCATACTGTCCATCTGCAGACAGGCCTGCTCTGGAGAAGCAACCCTACCCTCCCCTAAGGCACGAGAATGTTACTACAGTGCAAGTTCTCTCTGTATTACCTCTGGAAAATCTCTCCTTTTCTTGACAGCCATTTGGAAGCATTCAAAGTCCTTTTCTGGTTTGATTTTTTGTTTGTTTGTTTGTTTTTTGTTTGGTTTAGTTTAGTTTTGTTTTTTTTTCTTTTTTCTGTGTGTGATACTGAGAGCAAGGAAGAGGTCTGTAAAAACTTGAGCCTAAGATGCATTTTGTATGCTGGGTTCATACCTTAAAGGGATTTAACTTGCATATTAGAACCAGATCCTGGCTGTAGCCGGCCATTTTTCACAAGGTCATTGCAAAAGAAATTGCTTCTTTTGTTTCTTAGCGAATGTATGCTGCTCTCCTCAAATAAAATATTCAAGAGAAAGGCGTAGAAATTCTGTATTTAGACAGGTATACAAATAATACAGTCACGATACAATATACTTTTCTGCTCCCTGCTCATAAGTGACTTCATTTTTAAAAAGAAC
The DNA here is from genome assembly GCF_017639235.1 of Corvus kubaryi. Classification (NCBI taxonomy): domain Eukaryota; kingdom Metazoa; phylum Chordata; class Aves; order Passeriformes; family Corvidae; genus Corvus; species Corvus kubaryi. The sequence goes on from NW_024581072.1 coordinate 3,750,485, forward strand.
TATAAAAGGTAAATAGGTGAGGAGTTTTGTCTCAGCATTACCCCAGTGAGACAATTTTCCTTTTTCCCTCTTCTTCGGTCTATAACTGGATCAGTTATACAATGTAACTTAAATTATCTGAATACAAAATTTATTTCAGATTCTCATGACTCAGATAAACATGAACCTGCTGAGTCTGCAAACACTACAAGGAAAAGCTCAGATACTCTTGGAACTGCAGTGAAAAGGGTTTTGCCTTGTTTGCCCAGGTTTTTTTGCTTGGTTTTTTTTGTTTGTTTGGGTTTTTTTGTTGATTTTTTTTTTGTTTTGTTTTTTGGAAGTAGTATTATTGCTGTTGTCATTATCATCAGCATAATCATTTGATTTTTTTGCATTTTTCCTCATCAGCCTGGGAGCTGGAGTTAACCAGGGTTTGGATAACCAAGGTTTTCAAGTACACAGTAATTGGGAGACTGTATTTTTATTGAAGAGTGGGCAGTGCTCTGCCTTACCTGCCCCTGCAGTAGCAGCTATACAGAAATCTTCCACTGTGTTTAATGCTGTACATAATAGACTTCTCAAAAATGAAAATGTTTGTTACTGGGTCTTCTGCCAGAATCAGCTAAAGTAAAAAGTGGGAGCAGTTTTGGGCCTGGAAAACAGATAGACTTTCTTGTGTTGTCCCATGCAGCTGTGTTTGTGCTAGAGCCCAAAGCATTCAGTGCCAGCAAGCAGCAAAACTTATTCTGCCCTGCTGCCTCTAAGAAAGCCCTTCCCAAAGGATGCTCTTTAGGGTCAGAGGATACAATGACAGGTTATTCCAATATTAAACACATAAAGTTGATATTTCTGTTTTCACTGATGCTTACTTCATGAAGTGAGACACAGACCTGAGGTACTCTAGAGAGGCTTTGTATGAACATGTAGGAGTATCAGAGGCAGAAATTTCAAAGCTCTGTACCAGTTAGTGTTTAGTAAGAAGCCTGGGAGACCTCCTGCTGGGCAACACTGCCCTTAAATGGCAGGTGTGCTGCAAGCAAGTGGTGTTACCTTCATCAGAAAAAGCCCAGGCAAGTACAGATGCAGTTTTCAACTTAGTAGGCACTACCTGTTTAAGGCTTTCATTGTCCATAGAGCTATTATTGCCTCTATGACTTAAAAGAAGTCCTTGCTTTGAAAAGTGTGGATGGAGGTGTTATACTGCCTTTGATTCTCTTTCTGCACGGCGTTTTTATTCTCACTTTAGTGTCTTGACCTTGTCCCAGTGTAACTTTTGTCCCACAGGAATGAATAGGTTATACTTACTGTCTGAAGAATCATTTGGCTCTTGGATAAATGATGCAAGATTATGAGGAAATTTCCTGTTGTTTTTGCATTAATTTGCTTACAGATGGCTTTGCAATATCCTTTAAAAAACACCCATCTGTATGCACTTAGTCTTGGTCTTGTAAAAAGTAATGCTTAAACTTGAATGAAAGATGAAAAATAGTTTTCCTCCACAATAAAAAAAAAAAGGAAATAAAATTAAGGGTTCAGAATTAATTAACTGTTGCAATTCAAGACTTCAAAACCTTAAATGACCATTTTTTTTCAGTATCTTTTAGTACAAGAAGAGGTACTTTTCACAAATAAAATTATTTGGGAGGAAAACCTTATTACTGAATCTTTCAATGATGACAACAATGATGATGATGATGATGATTATGAAGCAGCAGCATTATTGTCATTCCAGTTCCATTAAAGTGGCTAGGAAACATAACCAAATACCACTTCAGAATGTCACATACATTGTACTTTAGTTTCAGAGTAGACCATTAATGTTGGTCTGTCATTTGCAATGAGGAAGTCTTAGTAATTGCTTCTGAATATAGGATCTCAGTGTACATGGGAGACTGTTGATTACATCTCACTGCAATGCAGGACAAACAGATATAGACATGAGCATCCGGTGTTTTTTAAGAAATGCATTAATGTTATATTAATGTATAATATACTAATGTGGTATCCATCCCCTCCCCTTCCCTCCCCATAACCTAGTGAAGAAATGAGTACCAGTGTTGTCCTTAAAATTACCAATCACACCTTCCTTTGTTTATGTCAAGGTTAATGTTACACTCCCACAAAATACGGTGATTTGAGCGGCATAAACACATTTTAGGTAGACTCTAAATAATAAAAATCCCGAAGTCAAAGTCCTATACAGTTTATTGATAATATCTGTTTAATTTTTAGATAGCTTTTCAGATTCTGTAATGCTCCATCTTTTGTCAAGTGTGTTACGAGACTGTAAAGTGCTTGTGCCCATGGCGCTTCCCTCTGAATTACCTTGTGGCTATTTAGTACAGCAAGCATGTGCCATATCCTGCCAAACACAAGATGGTGTAAAGCTGGGAAAGCAAACAGAAAACTGCTTCATTGCCAATCACAGGCCAGAGAAAAATAGCTATTTACTATCTTTCATCTGAGTGATGGTTTCAAGCATTTTGAGATATATATGGTTGCCTTCTTACTGTGTAGGGAACTACACTGTTAATATCCAAAAATATTTACAGAAAAAAAGCATGTTCTTCCCTGTATGTGACAGGAATATATTCCTGTGTCTGTACTTCTTCAAGCACACAGAACATTCCTCCATTTCTTCCATGATGATACTTGGTCTGAACTACAGGGAAGGAATGGGCAGCCAGCAAGGCACCTACTCCATCATCAAACACTAAACTGTGTAACATCAGGCCTCCTTCATTGCAGCTGGGAATTGTCCTCAGCAAAGGTGCAGTGGGTCTGCTGTGGTGCTAAGTGTCACAGATGAGATAGAGTGAATGACAACTGGTAATGGATCTGGATGCTCAGGTTTACTTAAAACCCACAAAGATTAGAGCTTTTACCTTTCTTGATATCTTACACAGACACTATTTCCTCTTTGGTATTACATTTGTGAGGTGTCAACTGCTCTCCCTGCAGTGAGGTTGCTGCTAGCCCAGGATACTTGGGCAGGAAGTCATGCTGCTTTGTGCTGTGCCACTGCACAGAACTACCTAACTTTGGCATCAGTAGCCAAGGACCGTGGTCATCTAACTTCATTTTTCTCCAACTGACTCTCTGACCTCTAGAGTCCTCCACCCCTTTCAGGATCTTTCCTCCAGCTAGGATCTTAACCTTCCTCCTTTCTTAGCCCCTGTTTTCTTTCAAATACCACCTCTTTAGGGGAGAAATTCTCTTTTGGCAACAGGTCTCTTTCTGGAGACTCTAGCGCCTGATTTTCTCAATTCAAACTGTCTACCTGCAGAAGCACAATTATGATACGACTCCTAACTGGTGGTCCTGTCTGATGGCTCTCTACTCATTGGATGATTTGGAATGTGCCCCTGAACATTCCAAAAGAACTGCTGCTACCAAGTTTGCAACCAGTCTGTCCTGGTGGGTAGTAACTCTCAGGCTTCTGCCTGTGTGTTCAAAAGACAAATTAAAGTCTGTCTTGCACACTCTTACACATACTCAATTATTTGCCACCTGTGATACCATGCTACTGCCTGTTCACTTCTCACCACAATGCAGCACAATATCTGACACTTGAATATTGGGCCACCATCTCCACAAATGGCTTGTTATTGGTGTTGCATGTGAAAAAGCTCTGTGGACCTCTGCTACCACCAGCTATCAGCACGCAATTAGACTCCAGCATCATGTGGACACCTCTCTAGGCACCACAACCTCATTGCAGGGCTTCTTGAAGCCAAATGCTGCTTTGCCACTTGCCACCTTCATGGAAATCTGCTTAGGTGGAATTACAGCTAATACATGGAAGAGCGCTGTAGCACAGCACGTACCAGAGGAGCACAGTGCCACATAAATCGGGCAGGTTTATGCTTTCTGTCACGGGACAACACGTGAAAAAAGGTGGTACATTTTGTTTCCTCACACTGCCATCACTTGTCATAACACTACACCCTGGAGAGAAATGGGGGTGAGCAGTGAACAACAGCTAAGAAGTTCTTTGGAGCTGAAACAAAGCCAAGTGCCTTTTCATGCTGTAGAATTAGAGGACTGGGTGGGCCCTGTGAAGTTGCCTGGATTGCACCATGCAATGAGTCAGGATCAAATCTAGTTACATTTATACTGACAAAAGCGATGATGCAAATCTATGTATAACGTGTTCTCAAGGACCCTACAACAACTCCTATTACAAACATTTTTTCCAGGGTCCAGTAAAAGTTTTCCTGCTGAATTATTAAACCTGTGACTTTTTGTTCTACCCAGCAAGGATAAGAACTGCTTTTTCTCTTTTACTTTGCAAATTACTCTTATGCTTTATGTGGCTTGCAGGGTGTTTCTGTTCCACTCTCTGCAGGGGTTGCCCAGTCCTCCAGTTATGCTGTAGAAGTTGACATGAGTCACAGTGACATTCTAAAAATTTTATTGGTATGAAGATTTTTGGTTCAATGCTTTTTCCAAGTAGTTATTTCTTTAGAAAACTATGGAAGGGATTAACTGCACCATTTTCACAGAACTTACATTTTGGATAAATGTTAATATTAAGCTTGCATTGTCACTGTTCTTTAAAGCAGTAAGTCTGTGCAATTCCTTTCAGGTAGTTCAATCCCTCCATAAGAATTGCCGAATATACCTTACTATAGCACAGTAATTCCCTGTAAAGACTCTGCTATTCCAGACAAAGGACTTGGTTTTTCTCTATGTGGAAACTGTTTTGCACCAGGCTCTCCAATCCATTTCCTCCTGTGGTTGTTCTTTGTGCACATGAAGTGCAGCTTTATCTTAGAGAGTTTGAAATTAAGATTAAATATCCCACTTTAAGACAAGTAGTAGGGATTCATGTTTTTGTAGGTCACCAAAGTTTTGCAACTTTATGTTTCCAAGCATCACCTTCTGCATTGAGACAGCTCTGAAGATTAGTTTCTTCAGATTCAGATTAACTGATTTCTCAACATCTCCATACAAAAAAATTGTATAGAAAATACCTGCTCAGCAGTGGGTTTTCTTCTGCATTGCAGTTGTTGAGCTTTGTCCCCAAGACATTCCTTCTTATAAACCTCAGTTCAAATACTCAGTTTTCCAGTTGGTCTGAAAATAATTAATGGAAGAAAGTAAGTGTTGGGTCTCTTTCTATTTCAGAAATCTGAAGTGACATGCAAGCTCACAGAACAATTTTCCACCATCCCTGAAAACTGCTAATAAGACCTCACTAACTGTCTTGGAAGCAACTAGGAAAGAACAAGGTATGTATCATCGTTAACCAAAGCATTCAGTTTCTACAATAACATAGCAACAGTGTAGCCCCATCAGTACTAGAGCAACTCTGATCCTGATTTAGGAATTCTTGTTATTGTGTAAACATGTTACATGTTGTCATGCTAAGTAGCACTTGATTCATCATTTGGCTATCCTAATTTCTTAGGAAACAGACAAAAGGGAAGGTTATTCTGCAGCAGCAGTTCAAACATATTTTGGCTCCAGACTGTGATGGAGAATTCTAGTGCATTGGATGTGTCATCTAGCAACTAATTTGTCATGTGATTGGTAATCATCTCAAGATTTCTTATAATTTTGAATGTGTGGCTCTTCCAGGCCCCTGAAGACAATGTGTAGCTCTCCTCTATTTGTTTTAGACAATCTGAGCTGAAATAATATGGGAAGCAGTGAAATCATTACTCACCAGCAGAAGGACATTCACTTCTTGTTGGATTAGTCTCTAATGATTAGATGAGAAGAGTGAGTGGAGTGGAGTGGTCGATGGAAGAGTCTCTGCCTTCAAGGCAGAGGCAAGTGCATGTCAGGGGCATGTTTCCTCTGTCTACGGCTGAGCTGATTTCACAGGGTGGATTGTCTTTCTCTCAGTACTTTGCTTCTATATATTACTGATAGCACTCTGATACAAAGGAAGATGAGTGTATGCACAAAGAGATAACATCTTGGTCTTGAGCAGGACTATAGACAGGTCTTTAAGAGTTACACACAGAACAAAATTATATAGCAGGCAAATGTTCTTGAAGAATAACAAGCTCCTTGGCTAGTAATATGAGATGGAGTGTTGTGTGTAATACAGCAGAGGCAGAATTTTCCTTTCTATTCAGTTTTAGCTGGATTATAATTTCAAGGCTTGGCCTCTGTCCATAGAATCTTAGAATAATAGAATGGTTTAGGTTGGAACAGGCCTTAAAGACCATCTCATTCCAACCTCCCTGCCATGGGCAGGGACACCCTCCACCAGACCAGAGTTCTCACAGCCCCATCCAATCTGGCCTTGAACACTTCCAGGGATCAGGCATCCACAGCTTCCCTGGATAACCTATTCCAGTGCCTTACCATCCTCACAGCAAAGAACTTTCACCACGTATATAAAAAGTAAAAAGTCCCTCTCCATCTTTGTTGTAGGCTCCCTTCAGGTGCTGAAAGGCCACAATTAGGTCACCCTTGAAGCCTTCTCTTCTCCAGGCTGAATAAACCCTGTTCTCTCAGCCTTTTTCATGAGAGGTGATCCATCCCTCTGATCGTCTTGGTGGCCTCCTCTGGACTCATTTCAACAGGTCCATGTCCTTCCTGTGCTGGGACCCCAGAGCTGGATGCAGTGTTCCAGGTGGGGTCTCACCAGAGCAGAGCAGAGGGGCAGAATCCCCTTCCTCCCCTGCTGCCCACGCTGCTTTGGATGCAGCCCAGGGCACGTTTGGCTCTCTGGGCTGTGAGTGCCCATGGCTGGGTCATGTCCATCCTCTCATCCCGCTCTCCACCTGTTCATGCCCTAGCCTGTGCTGATACTGAGGGTCGGCATAATGAATGATAAATAAATGAGTCTACAGAAGAGGTACTTAGGGAGATAAGTGATACATGAAACACAAGGGATTTGGGATTCTTAGTTTTGATGTGGGTAAAGTAAAATTAAAAAGAAAAAAAAAAGAACAGAAGAAAAGAAAGGAAAAAGAAGGAAGATCAATATCCTGGAGGTTTCTAAGAAAGGGTTAGAGGTTTCTAAGAAAGGGTTAGACAAATACATGTTGAAGTTGAATTGATATTCCCAGGAAATAAATTAAATTACCTCCAGAGGGACCTTCAAGCCTTAGATTCCTGCAGCACACTTTCATTGCAAACTCCATCCTTGAGGAGACTGTGTGGGAGCAGGTTACCTGGGCCAACATTTAAATTCAACTCCCAAAACCAGACTGTACTGGCCCTGCACCAACCTCTCCTCATCACAGAAGGACAAATACATAGAATGACAAAGGCTAATCTTCACACTGACAACATCAAGGACACTGCTTTAATGAAAGCAAAAGATAAATACTAGATTTTGCTCTCATCCAGGTCAATGTCTATGACCTTCTCTGTATCTGCCTTCCTGCAGACACACTGCTGCAACTGACAGCCCATCTAAACTCCTTGTGCAGGCAAGACTTTGGCCCAGCTGAGTGAGGCCATCTGTCATATCCCAGAGTCAGGCAGTACTGGGTCATACATCCACACCACAAGCATGCTACACCTGGGTCCAGGTACAGAGCAGAGATTCCTGTGTAGGGGATGTGTTTGTGGACACGTAGTGAAGCAAGCAGTTTTCTCCTTGTGTTGTCTCTTTCAGGAGTGTGTTTAGATGCTATTTTTCATTTGTCCAAACATCTCTTCTGACAGGTTTCCTGGAGAGGATGATGCACCAGGAAGGTCCCACAGATGATTCTAAATGCTAGGACACCACAACATGAAGGCAGTGCTTTATGATAAGCACATGCCTTTTCCTTTGATCTTCATTGTGACTTCCATTTCAAAGCCTCAAATCAAATAGATGATTGAAATAGCAATTAAAAAGCAAGACTTGGTCCTTCTCACATTCACAGCTGTGCAAATCTGGTGGAATGCCGGTGCAATTATTCCTATTTAATTGCTGTGGAAATGAACTAAGAATTAAGTCTACTGTATCTATGCCTTTTACAACTGCAAAAAAAGCAGTCTAACACTTCCAGACGTTTTTATGATGAAGTCTTTAACAAAACTACAAAATCACAGCAAATGGAAACTGTGAAACCCACAACAAAGTTTCAGATCAGAGAGCATTCCAACATCAAGTGATAAAATTGTAGTTTTCAAGTGGCTGATAAAGGTGCCACTTATGCTTAAAATAGGAAGACCTGGCAGCACTGCATATATATTTTAAACACATAAAATTCCAGTTCTAAGCAAGTTTTGAGGTGTAGGAGGGAGAAATAATTTTGCATTTTTATATCAGACTTGTCCAAATTTCTAGGGTTTTAGCCTAATCATTTCTCAACAGAAAATATTTGTTGATTATTTGGCAATAGCAGCACATTTCTTCCACTTTTTCTTTTTTTACTTTTCTGTCTGTACAGTGACATGTACATGCATTTTAAATTATGCTTTTCTGTGCAAGGAAAGATTCCCAAGGCAGTTTCTACTATAAATAGACAATGACTGTATTTATCCCTTGTGTGGAGGTGGCAGTTCATAAACATACATGTGTGCTGAATTTGAACTGTGCAACAAGATTGTCCAAGAACTTAAAAATTAGCAAATACTACAATTTTGGGTTTTTTTCCAATTCAAGTTATAAAAACTACTACTACTATATTTAATATTCAGCATGGATTTAAAGAAAGAAAAAGACAAAGGGAAAATATAATGCTTTTGAAACAATGTCATTGATGTTTAAATTCTGTGCACTTTAGCTAGATATCAGTATATGGAAAGGAAAACCCAACCAGCTTGTCTCCAAAGACCCAGAAGTAACTGGAGACTGCACTGAGATGGAGCAGCTGGGAAACAAGAAAAACAACATGAGTAAGGATGTTTAAAAAAATTAAATGTGTCACTGCCAACATCTCTGTAATTTTCTTTCTAAGAGTTTAACATAAGATTATGGCACTTAGGGACATGGTATAGTGGTGACCTTGGCAGTGCTGGGTTAATAGCTGAACTTGATGATCTGAAAGGTCTTCTCCAACCTAAAATATTCTATGATTCTATGATTTTATGATCACATTGAAGTTACACCAGCCTTTCAGCCAGATTGTTTGTGTGTTATACACAAGCGAGAAAACAGTGGAGGTCTTCAGAAGAACCATCAGTGATTTAATTCAAGGAAAATCTACTTCGTGCTTCAGTGCAAGGCAGGCATAAGGAGCAGGTCAAGGACTTCCCTCCTCTGTGTTCCTAACATTCAGTCATAGCAAGCTCTCAGCAGCTCTGGTTAGTGTTGAAACTCAGACTGTACTTCTGAACTGCAGACAAAACACAGTTTTCAAGAGACCTAGTGCATGAGGAGACCAAGAGCTCCCTAAGGCTGGATGAGTACCCCAGGGTCAAGGATGAGCAAGACTCCTGTGCAACCACATGTGTTCACTTTGCTAACACTCACGCACATTAAAGATGACATATTTTTAATTTTCAAACAGAAATCCTGAATCTGATCAACATCACAATTTTTTGCACCAAAAGAGAAACTGCTAATGTGAGCTAAATAATAGATGTTAATAAATTATGAAAATGAAATGTTGCCATTTCAATCAAGAGTCACAACAGGCACATCTCTATTTTCACAGCAATAATAGATTTTCATGGTGATATAAGTGGTTTGCTTCAAAGACGTGATTGTGCATTTTAAGAGTAGGTAGGTCAGATCTGCAGAGAGCAAGGGAATGGTAAGCCTGAGTCAGAAATGTCTTTTCTTGAGAAGGAAGACTCTGATTTAAAGTCAAAGTAAATGCTGAAGAGAATCTAAACAATTGTGGCAACTTGGCTTATTTGTCAGGAAAATTATAAAAGAGAAAAGTACTGGAACTTGGTAGAGCAGATTGTACCTGACTGGGAGGTATTTGCTTGCAGACTTGCCATGGAACAGCTCTTACATAAACAAGAGATCTCCTGTCAACATGTGTGTAGCAAAGCCCATACCTATTAAGCAAATAACATGTGTTTCTAACTAGGTGTTGGTACTTGAAAGTAAAAATGAAGCTCACACATTTCCACAAGATTTCTGTCAAGACATGAACTTTTTAACTGAAAGATACATTGCAATTTATACTACATCTGCATTCAGATAGGCATACGGGAAGTTGGTGAGCAGTGCAAGGAGTTATAGAACTTGGCATTTGTCTTGAGTGATGCATAGGAGTTATGTCTTTTGCTCTTGCAAAAATACTGACTGTTTTGTTAAATCACGCCAGTCATTTCAAATGCCCCTCCAAATCTTTGGTTCTTCTTGTGCCCATTATATATTTATATTGCAAGCTGTTGAGAGATGTGATGAACGTCATCCACTAACCACAGACTCTCCCTGCTTACTGGATGATCTTCAGTGGCAGGTAGTTCAGGAAGGAGCTTGCCGCTTTGTCTTGTTTTGTGTGTGTTTACAGACTCTCAGTACATCCATGACTTAAGTTACATTATTTCAACCAGTTCAGCTAAGTGCACTGAATTGCCAGTTCTAGTCAAATGTTTCCAGGAAATGCAAAGCACAGTTGCCAGTCCATTCAAATTCTTGATTTTGTAAAATGCTTTCAGGTGTGGGGACAGCAGCCAAAGTGGTGCTCCTGCTGTTAATGAGATACCACCTGCAGAAAGCAGTAGTTCTGAAACTTTGTCCCTGGAAGAGCTTTTGGGCAGTTAGTTCTTTACCTGGTCTCAAAAAACAAACCAGCTTTGATCAAGACAAAACTGGAACAAAATACCTTTAGTAAGGTCTCTTCCTAACTGATAAATTTAAAATGGAAAGATGGAGCCAGAGGTCCACAAACCCCTCACTGCTTATGGTGGGGCGTGCATTCACTGACCAGGGCCTTCAACATAGGCTCATGCTAAACAAACATAGTATACTTCACATACACGGGAAGCATTCTTGGGTGGGATCTCTCACAGACTGAGACATTTAGAAAGGAGGGGATAGCTTTTTTTCATCTTTCCTTATAAATAGTGTGCTGTCCAGACACACAGTTTCAGGACATAGCACAACCCATCTTTCTGTCCTTCTAAGAAGGGAAAGACACAAACACCCCCTTGACCCTTGTATCCTGCCCCCACTCTCCCCAAAAGGGAGGTAGCATTCTACTTTTTTGGAAGGACTAATTAGTAGGGAGGCAAGTTTCTGTCTGAGGGCGCAGCTGCTTAGGGAAGGGCAAATGCAGCAAAACTCTACTCTTAAGGTTGTGTGGGCTGGTCCTTGCTAGAGATGTAGCAAAAGAAGTGAATGTCAACACTATCCATGCCCAAACTGACCCTGTGTGTGAATAACATAATGTTATTGCCTTGATACACCAAAAATGGTCCAAAGTCTCATTGTCAAAGGACTCCGTGAGGCTGGTCCAGCTCCCTGAAGGGCAGTGCCTTCCAAGGTACAATAAAACCTTTGCTCAAGGGTTAGGCAATCCTTGCAGAGATAAGAGATAGCAGCCGAGTGAAGCACTGGGAGCTGGATGTCAACCAACCATGCAGAGAGCTAAATACAAAGGATTTTTACTGGACCCAGCTTTCCTACAGTTCTACATTATTGGTGAACAGACATTCCTTTTCTGTTTCTGCAATGTGGGCACCTCTGGGGCTTCCTGGAAGGGCTTCAGGCCCCTCCATGGACTTGGAGCCTCATCAGTCCTGGTTCTGCTGCTGGCATCCCAGTGTAAGCATGGAACCCCCCTGAATATCAGGTGACAGAATTTAAGGATGGTGCCTGTCTGAAATTACATGAATCACAATGTCTCTGCCCAGTGTTTGTTGTCATACATGGCTGTTACTTCAGGGATGTTCCTGCTTTGAGACCCAGTGTTTAAGTGATGTCCCAAAGGACACTTCCCTGTGCCAGTCAGAGTGCAAGGACTCAGATCCCAAATTTGCTCACAGCTCTTCTTTTATAGAGGCAGATGAGTAAAACAAATGAGGCAGTTTACTTTCTTTCATTTCTTTGTACTTACAAACTCATGCAGTAAAACATAGGTGTATTTTTCTGAGGCCAGCACATTAGTTTTGTGTGGAAGTACATTCTTTCTGCCTTGCTCTGCTGTTATCAGCAGACTAATTTCAAGGAAGAGCAGGAGTACCTCTCCTTCCTCAAAGTGGGTCAGCTCTGGACATTACGCTGTACTCACTGCAAACTATTCTTTCTAGGTCTTTTCAATTTGTGAAATTCCTATGTAAGGAAAGGATAGACAAGCACTTTATCACATCATAATAACTGGCTTATCCCAAGCCACCTGGCAGACCAAAATCATATAGATGATGTAATGCATGATGGCAGGAGAACATGCAAGAATTATTTACCATCTCTTCCCTATGCTTACTTCAGCTTTAGAGGATTCATCCTAATTATTTCACATATTCATAGGGTTTTCTAAAGGAATATTTGCTAGTATTTCAGAGTGATGCATGCTAAAACAATTCACTTTGAATGAACAAGTCTATGAACTGTCTGTAAATATATTAAACCAACTTGCTTATACTAGAAATAGTCCATTATGAGTGGGTATCTTTTCATGTGCACAGCTGGGAAAAAATGGAAGCCTGATATTTATAGAAGCAGAAGTTCAACACTCACATCTTCAAGATGAGTTTAGCATATCATTTCAAACAAAGTAAAATGGTGACGGAGAGGAATTAAGATCCCACACAGTATCCCATGCAATTCCTTAAACTTCCTGCCTTGTTTTCAGAAGGGAGTCTAGTGAATGGTTTGAATGACAGAAGGGAAAAGGTTGATCCCTCTGGAAGACCATTTGGGAAGACCCCCCACCCATGTTCCCTGTGCAGACGGAAGGAGAAATCCAAAGGCACTCTTGATACCTTTTCCTGTCATGCCTGTGGACAGCAGGACATGTCCATCATACCCACAGCTTACCTTTGGATATGATAATTCATTCTGTGGGGAGACTGAAGGCAACATGGTGCAGTTACAGGGGAAAATTGTGTTCTTCTGCCATTTGCACACACAGTGGCTTCAGAAACTGCAGCTACAGGTGTGGCAGATGGCTGCTTTCTCAGCACCTCATGCTGAGCACTGAGGAACAGCCATATGAGATTGCTGCAGCTTACTGTCAGGGATCTGGAAAGCAAAAATTTCCAAGTTTACTGTTGACAGACAGTCCAGCTTGCCTTGGATTTTCATTGCGACAGCTGTCACTGCTGTAAGAGGTGAAGCAAAGTGCAAGGCTTTGCACTGTGACATTCTCGGATAATCTGCCTAGCACAAGGGTCATCCCAACCACTTGCAGTGAGATGGGTTTAAGTATTAAAGCATGGCATTTACTACCCCTGTGCTCTCACCACTCACCACAGTCTTTAGCTGCAACAGCTACAGATGATAAAATTGTATACAATTTACCTCTATTTGCATGATCAGTACCAGTAATAACATCTTTATGCTGTTATTCATTCAAATATTTTGAAATGTGTTATACATCACTGCTATATAGAAATTTATCACACAGAAATGAGTTTTTATGGTATGAATCTGTCTACATGGAGAAGAGTGAATGCTCTATACAATGTCTTCAAAAGAAAGCATTAAAAGTTCTTTAGACAGATAAAGACATCATCTTTTAAAATAGTGACAAATGATGTTATGTGTTTCAAAATATTCTTTCTTCACATTTTCTTAGTCTTCTGTCATCCCAGATATATAGCTCACTACCTCTATACAATACCAAATATCCTTGGGAGACTTTCTTGGAGGATCTGCAGGACATTCAGGGATCAGGGTGCGATACAAATCTTCCATCAATAGAAAACTGTATTCAATTTGAAGACTTCTTTCTCACAGTGTCTGGCATGCATTTCTGAACAGGTAAAACGTGTCTTAATGCTAATTAGGAAGCCGCTTTGCTGTATGATGTCTGGTACACACTGGTCTAGAGCAATGGTGGAGAATATCCACTCCCAATCATCTAAGCCAAACCAAAAAAAAGAAAGATCACATAGTTAAGAGCTGACTGTTAGTCAGAAGCGGTGCAAGATGACCTGGAGATCTTCCTCTCTCTCCATGGCTTACATGAGCTAATGTAATTGGAGCTGCCATTCACCGAGTCATGTTTTTGAGCTATGATTCATTTCCCTGTATCCAGTGGTGGCATTAATGTTGATGCAAACAAAAACTGCCCAGGCCTGAATTAGAATTTAGAATTTGGATATCTGGTATGAGGGACATTAAATCAGGAACACTATTGGACATCTGTCTTCTAGCCAGGAAAGTGCAGAAGACTTGGTACTCCTTAGTCACAAAGGATTTTTAAGTTACCAAAGACCAAATTTTGCACCTCTTTGAGGAATGTTGGGCAGAATGTTAACTGTAAGGTTAACAATGTCACTGTAGAGATAATATAGTAAAAGTGAAATAGCCTTTATAGGGATTGACACTGCATTTTTTAAAAACTTTTTTTTTTTTTAAGAGTAGAAAGAACATCAAGTGCACCTTAGAAAACTCCTGAGGCGTTTGACTTGTGGGATAGCTCCAAAGACAGGGTGCAACAGACAGCCATTACTACTGTGGCCAGAAATCAAAATAGACTTTGTAAAAAACTTTCTTTCTACTCAGGAAAAGTCTGGAATTAAGTCAGTTACCTGCAATGAAGAAGACTGCCATGTGGCAGTCCTGGAAAGCAGATTCTTTATGTGGAAAGGCCTGTTTTCAATGACAGCCCCAATGACAGTAGAGTTTTCATAGCGCTGAGAATGTAACCACCAGTTAGTCTTTTGATGGTATATGCATAGGTCAGCCCAGCTGCTTGGTTAGCAGTGAAACAGCTAAGAAACACTGTCACAAAGGACACAACAATACAGGAACTAAAATCCTGCTGCCAGCTAAGAAGTAAGAAGTCCCACAAGGGATACAATGAACAGTGCATTCCGGTAGGTTACTGAAGCTGTTTGGACTGTAAAATCTAGGAGTTCCAGAAAAGGGAACTATAGGGTGGAGCCAAACTTTGGGAAAAGCCTTGGAAGGTCTGGCCTAGAGGAATCACAGGTAGCAAATGGTTTCCAGGTCATACAGAGGTGACCTTGCAAGAGGGAAAGTGAAATGGCCATGACCAAGGAGTGAGGATGGAAATCACCAACCATGAACCACAGCAGGGAGAAACACTTTCCTTTTTTACTTTCTAGACCCTCACCCTGTGAGGCTGGAGGAAGGAAAAGAAATGCAACTTGTCATGTCTGGAGATAGATGACAGAGGGTTGTCTGACAGGCCAAGTCTCCTGATTCTGATTTAAATACAATTATATGCCTTGTGCATGCTAAGCACAGCTCTCCTTCCTATAGCTTAAGTCTCTCCACCCCCTACAGACACCAAGCACAAGCAGCGGCTACTGGAGAGGATGCGAGCAGCAGCACCGATGAGGGGATGGAATCTGGATCCACATAAGAGGCTGGCATTTGCAAGCTGTCATTGAGCCCTGTTGTGAAACTGAAGTATGCATCTCACGGAGCAGGTATGGCTCTCAGTGTGCATTTCTGAGAGCATAGCTGAGATATCCTGCCAGCACAATGTTCAGCAGCAGCAGCAGGATGCTCTGGGGTAACTGGAAGTCAGACTGTGAGCACCACAGTATCTCACTGGACTGCCTCCCCTGTCATGTAGCAGATAGTTACACTATTACTGTGTACCCATTTGTTTTCTAATCCCTTTCTCTGGAGATCTTAGCACTTGCTATGACTCTATGCCTGCAACAAGAGCATGGAAAAGTTATGTGTCTCCTTCTTCCCAATCTGGTTTGCCCCTACAAGCTGCCTAAAGTGCTTATGGTTTGGGAAACCCTGGCCCATGGGTATGAAGAAGGAGGAAGCATTAAATACAGCAAGGTTCAGAAGCTTTTATCTCAGGTGACTTGAAATAGAAAGGCAGCAAATCTACCCTAATTTAGCTCTCTCAGTTTGCTACATTTAAGACCCACTGCCACAAGGTTTTTGTGGACATTGTCTATTTATTGGAAATTGCTGAAAACAGTGAGGTAAGATTCCTGAGAAAGAACTGCTTCCTTTTGCTAAGAAGACAGTATAATAATGTTACACGGTGTTTTACACAGTGTCAAGATTTACTGCTTGAATTTCTCTTTCACTTCTGCTTAATCAATAGTGACGTGCATCAAGGACCCCTAGAAATTCATGCTGAGTCCAAACTGCAGCAATGTTAGTCGGATTGATAACACACAGCTTTTGTATGACCCCATGGTCTTCATGTGGAATTTGAGACCACATCAATTTGAGTTCAGCTCCTGGACAGTTCTCATAATATTTTAACAGATGTATTATTTCTGAAAATTTCCTATCTGTCTGTCTGTTTACCCTTATACAAATATGTGCTTTGATCCCCATGTGAGGTACAGATTGGCAGAGGCAGTAAACAGTCTGACAAGCGTCTTTGCACTTCAAGGAGTTTCCTTAAGGAGTAGGCCATGCCCTCAGCTACTCTAAGTCAGTACCAATCCCCTGCAGACTAGCTGAGCAGCTCTGGAGGAGGAATGGGTTAAACCCTGCTTGAAACTAGTCCCAGGCCCATGATGGTGGTGCTGGCTGTGGACAGGATGGGACAGCTCTGCTGGAGAAGCTGTGTCAGCTTACACCAGCTGGGCATATGGCCCAGGCCTCTCTCTCTTCCCATTTACCAGAAAAACACATCTCAATGTGGAGATAAACCAGAGACCAGAGGGCTTGTGACATGCAGAATACTCTCTCAACATGCGAGTGTATCCTCTCCCTTTACTTTTTGAGGTAAAAAGCTGATAGCTGGGAAGCTTTGTTACTTTGCTACAGGTTCAGCACCCTCCTCTGCTCATCAGTGTCCCTCTGGGAGCAAGGGGAGTTTTCAAAAACTGGGAAGCACACAGAATCCACTGGATTTTTTTGCTTTCATCTCCCTATTCATGCTCCCACTGAAGCTGTCTGGCAGACTGCCTCTGTGCACAGAAGTGGGCAGGGCTACATCTCCTGAGGTGGTCCATCCACTCTGTGCAGACACTGAGAGAGTAACCTCACCATGCACCGCACACTGTTTTGGGGGTCAGAAAGTGAGTTTCATGCTGGTGGCACGATTTGTTCAAGGTCTCAATACTCTCATAATAACATAGCAAATGTGTCTGGAGTTGGAAACAGGAGTGCCTGGTCTAATCCAGTCCAGCAGAGCTCTTGTGCCCCCGGCTCTGAACCACATGAGACTTAACAGACAATCTGACCTGCATCCCTGCTCTGACTGAGAAGCTGATTTTGAGCACCACATTGCAGGTGCAGGAAGATTTTAGCCGTGTAGAAAATGTTCCCTCTTCACTTGATTTCTTTCCTGTGTGTCTTTGTTTTTCTCTTTAACACAAGACATGATCAGTATTTAATTTTTCTCCTTATTATACTCTGCACTGCAGGTCTGGCTTTGCTACCAGTGTTACTATCTGTTACTCTCGGCCAAAAGTTAAGGGATATTTTGCAAAGGGCATTTTTCAAAATACGCTTTTCTGTTTTCCACTCTTCCTCCCTTGAATGTTTTGAAAAGCTCCTGCTCTCCCTTCATAATCCTCTTCTCTGCACCTCAGTGAGCTGGGCTGTTTTTTCTCACAGCAAAGCCCAGACAATGAATACACAGTGGTGAGAATTGGCTGAACAAGAACACTGACTTCAGCTAATGCAGATAGAGTCTGATAAAGTGAAGGTGCTTCTCAGGTGAGGGGAGCAGTGGGTAGAAATATATGTTTGACATAAACCAGGCAGCTATCTGCATGTTGAGCTAATCATCTGGGTTGCTGCGTGATGATCATTATTTATAAGAACAGCACAATACTGTGAAAAGAGGGTAGTCTGTCATAGTTTGTACATTTCCGTGTGGCCTGCTGAGTGTCAGTCTCTGCTTTCTGCTCTGGCACAGTGTCCCGCTGCCTAAAGATGGTGCTGACTCACTTGTTTTTTCTCCTCTAAGTAACACAAATGAGAGGTGAAGCTTTTTTCCCCCCACCCACTTCTTTTGACCTCTTTGGCCCTTACTATAGACGGTTTATCCAGTTGTGCTCTGCAAATATGTCTTCATAAACATGTGTGCTTATAAAAGTGCATGCTTTCACTCCATCATGAACAGTTTATTTGCATACTGGGATTTCACCTGCTAAGTGTTTTTCAATGACTTACATCTGGATGAAATGAGCTACAGGGAGATGAATAGTTTATTTTGATATAGCTTAAAAGAGTTCAGTTAATCTTCCTGTAGGGTTTTAAAAGCATTTTTGAATCAATATAGTGATTTAACTATGCAGCTAATCCCCATGTAATTCTTTGTCAGTTCTGAAACGTATAAACTTTCTTTATTTAATACAGAAAAAAATTATATTAGAAATATGGGATAATGGATAAGGTATTTTAGTCTGCAGGAGGTACAAATCAGAAGACAGACTGATTTCCACCAGCTAAATTACTTGCTCCATTGACTATCTCTTTGTAATAGGCTAAGCTGAAGGCTCACAAGCACAAATTGATGAAACTCAGAAAATAACAAGAAAAGGGGAATGCAAAACCTGTCTGGAAGAGAAAAGGTTTAGGAAAAATGATTCTGGTACCTTGAGAAAGATCTAAAGTAGAGACAGTGTCACTACTTTCCAAGCAGTACAAAAGGGGGTGGAGGCAATGATGACAGTGATGAAAGGACACAGGGTTAGAGGAGAAAACTACTGTCAGTGGACCTGCAGACCACACCAGCGTCCTGGTTCCGGCCAGGATAGGCCTAATTTTTTGCAGTAGCTGGGAGGAGGCATGGCTGGGACATGGAGGTTATTCTACACCACCTCACATCATTGCTGGGGCAAAAGAACTCTCTTCTAGGGAGAAGTGGTTCTGACTGGAGGAGAAAATGTGATGACAGGAGTTGTCTGGCTTCGTCTATTATCAGGGGGTTTTTATATCTTTTCTTATACCTTTTGTTACTGATATTGCTGCTGTTACTGTTTGTTTTCTCATCTCATTGCTGTTCTCAGTAAATAGTTCTTATCTCAACGTGGTTTTTTAGTGGTAATACTAAATTGGAGAATACCATTCCTAAACCACAACAAGCAGCCTTCTCAGTTTTGTCTCAGCTTTCTCATGTTGCCAATGGGGACTTCACCTCCTCTTAGTGCACTGCAAACAGAGAAAAAGGGTGGGGAACAGGTCTTTCCTTCTTCCTTACTCCCTGCAATGTGGCCATGAAGAATGGGGAGAAAACTGTGAAATGTCTGATAGAAATATTTCAAAGGCATGGGCCAAACAGAGAAGATGTAAACACAAACTCCCTTGTCACCTTTCTCAACAGTAAAGCTCCTCTTAGCTTCTGCTCTTCATAACTCTGGCGTCATCATCTAGTTGTCTCCCTTCTTGCAAAGCTACCTCTCTTCACTTTTTTCAGGCTTATCAGCCACTCATTTTATTTTGTTGAAGGACTCGTTTGTCAGTTTACTTCTTAGTATGCATTAGTATGCATTTATTTCAGTTGGAGTGAAATGTCAAAATCTTTAAGTCACTTTTATTTTTTTCTCTTTTGTTTCATGACCTCTCACTTTCCAGTGAAAGTTAGCATTTTTTGAAATTTCACATATTTCAACCAATTTGTAGCTAACTTCAATCTCTTGATGATACAAATTCCCAGTAATTATTCTGAATTTAAAATGTCTGGTACTTTGGGATTTGGTTTGTCACTTCCAAAAAAAATGGCTGAGATTGCTCTTCTGGAATTCCCTGAGTTTCCTCACAGGCAGTTTCAGTCATAGGTTGTCATCAGGATCTGGAAGAGGACTGTCCATTGAGATAATGTGGCTGAAATTTAACATTCAGAGAAGCATGTGTGAATTACAAATTCAAGATTGAATTCCCCATTACTGGATCACTGAAACAATTGCTCAGCTGTCAATTTGGAACAAGAATTGTCATCTCCACTAATGGTTTTCATAGGTAGCCATTCCTGTTGCTTATTTCAGTAAAGTGCCTGTGAAGGTGACATTTGGGTTCTGACAGGCATCCCTTTATTTTTCTTGTTTCAAGCTTCACGATCTGACAGCTCATTTTCAGCCATTAACTGGTCCTGGTCTTCCAGTGTGTCCAGATCTTTTATTACCTGAGAAACAGAGTTAGAGGGTGTTGAGGAAAGCCTCAGTTTCGACATGTTTGCTGGAAGCTATTATGTTCATTCCAGACCATTAAGTAAGGCGTGGTAAACCTAAGGAAATAAAATAGTCCTGCACCTGTGTTTCCAGGTGACATACAGTTTTTAGAGTGTCTGAGAAAATAAAACCAAGCCAAACCAAACCATCCTGCTCTAAAATATTGTGATGGCCATTGAGGAAAAAGGTAATTTCTGCACTATACTTCCTGCTCCTCAGTAGGAATAAAGTCACTTCACTTGGTTGCTCCATTTTTAATTGTCAAATAATAAACACATATATGTCTACACTGGCTGTGCTTTAATAAAGTCATTAATTTACAAAGCAATGTCTAAACAGTAAAACTTAATCATTTATGCATATGAATAGCACCAACACATTGAAGCCTTCTCTAACTCACTTCCTAATGAGCCTCCAAAGCTCTTTTCCCAGGTGCATTTTTCCCAGTTACAGTAGCTGTGCAAATCCTGAGCTCATTTGTATTACCTTCCTGAAGGAAGCAATGCACTGAATATATAATCATTTTAATACCTTCTACTATTTTTTCAATTCCAAAGCATATGTTAGGTCAAGTTTTGTGACTATTTTTTGTTTCAGTGTTACTGTTATTGCGATTCTCATTGCAGGAAGCAAAAAAAAAATTCTGCAGTTGGTGGAGGCTTTGCAGCCCTAGTAATTCAGTTGACTATTCCGAAAGATGTGGTTTAGCATTCACAGCAATAAATGAATGGATGACTTACATACTTGTTATGCTTTAGATTAACATATCAAACTTCAAAAGTTTTGTCTTTTAAGCAAGAGTTGTTTGATTTGGGACAGCAGGAAAGATTGTCTGGTTTCACCCATTTATTGGTTATGTCTTTCTAACAAAACACATGATGAGATGACTGGTGACCTGGTCCCAGTGAACTGTTCTGCATGCCACACATGCGGTGTCTTTGTGCTTTCTTTTGAATTTGTGTACCATGGACCCAAGGGCATTCTTTTGACACCTGCTGCTAAGTGGAAGTTCAAGTAATTTTTCTGACCTATTTTGAGATTGCTAAACCTCATCATCAACTGAACCTGAAACACCTCACAGTTACAAGTCTTGGCATCATGTTCCTGCTTTTAGAAATCCTTGCAGTAGATTGTAAACATTAGAACACAAGGAGGAAAAGTCATTTAAAGACGAATTTGTTTTGAAAAGGGGTGGATGTGACTGGGATTACTTTAGAAAATGAGGAGGCCAGCACAACAGCACTGCAGCAGTAATGTGGCATCAGCTGCCAAACTGTCAGAGGTGGTGGCCAGAAAAGTCTTGGATGGCTTTGGATGTCCAGGTCTAACTGTTTCTGCACTTTGTACCTGCAAAGGCAGGGGAAATGCTGCTGTTAGACAAAGTGGGAAGACAACCAAAGGAGGGGAAGAAGATGTGGCTATCTTAATAATACTGGCTTTCACTGTAATTGCTACCATTTGACCACTTTGCCTTCATGAGGGAGTACTTTGAATAGCAGAGATATTCGGGAGTGTGAGGTACCATGGGACTCCTCAGTGTCAGACAGGACTTCTATTAAAGTAGGTGTGAGGGTGTAGTGTGGTTTGGTTCAAAATATCCATTACTTGCTTATTTATATATTATGCCATAAGAATTAGGAGAAAACAAAGCAGGCACAAAACTTAAAAGAATATAAAGAAGTTTATTAACAGACCTAAAAGAAAGAAAGAAAAAAGTCAGACTAAACCTTCAGAACACTTCTCTGCCCCCCACCTTTCTCCCTTCTCCCACTGACAATGTAAAAAGACAACCCTTGGGATTTTCAGTCAGTTTACCACCTCCATAATAACCTTTTTCAGTTCACTTAGGGAGAGGAGTCTCTCTTGCTCATGCTATGGAGACATCTCCACAAGAAACAGTTCTCTCATGGCTTCAATGTCACAGCCAGACAGCTACCCAGGATGGTTCTCTGCTTGCATGTGAGAGTCCCTTCCCTTGTCTTACAGCTTTCCCCACAACTGCTTTCGAGGGTTCAATCTTGAGCTGATGGGGTACCATTTTAAGGTTGAGCTGTTCAGAAGCAAAGGTTCTCTTCACCTATCTCTGGGAGCTTCTTCATCTCTAGGAACAGAGGTCTTCTTCTTCCCTGGGAGCAAGGGTCTTCATTACTTTCATCTCTCTCTGTTCAAGCTTCTCATCAAATCACAGCTACTTCATCATTTGCTTATTTCAGCACAGGTACTTTTGCTCACAATTGCAGTTTGAACGCTCCACCCCCCCATGCTTTCATGAAATTACAACAGGTACTCTGATGTGTCATAGTCCATCACCATAGCTTTACAACAGAATTTCAGCTTCTAGGCTTGAAGCATCTCCTCTTTCTCCTCTCTCGGGATTTTTCTCAGCTCTTCTTTCTTCACTGACTTTGGTGTCTTTATGGCGTTTTCTTCACGTGCCTTCACCTTTCCTTTTCCTCTGACTTGGGAGAGGATTGATGTCTGCAGGCGTCATCTGTTCCGGAGGGAGCTTACAGCCCTACAAGGGTTAATGTCACCCGGCCCCGCAGCTGGAATTCCCTTATCGCTGTTGGTCACCTGCTCTTTGCCGGGCAGCGGCCTGAGGTGAATTTCGGCCGCACTGGAGGGGTGAGGGCCGGCCTGGCCGAGCCGCGCCGCGGGGCCGCCCGCACGGAGCAGGGCCGCGGTGGAACAGGGCCCCGTGGCTCCGGGGTGGCTGTGTCCCGGCCAGCCCGGCCCGCACTGAGGGGCTGCAGCTGAGATCTCAGCCAAGCCGTGACGCGGGCCCCCAGTTACCTGTCTGAAAGCCAGAAGCAAGAGAGCTTTCCCGGGCTTTGTTCGTTCTTAAATGTGGATCACAGAGGTGTGTCAAGCTTCTCAAGTGGCTTAACAAAGTTGCCAATATTCAAACTGGCCAGTTGATTGGTTCTATTGGGTCTAGAGGAAGCTGTAAGCACCTCTTTGCAAAGAATCACTTCTGTGGCTGATGGAGCCCTCTTTAACTAAAAACCCGAACTATGCTAAACCATGACAGAGGGCTTTTATGTACTTTGAGCAGTGAACATATGGATATGAGATACAGGACCATATCCATAGTTAGGGATTTTTTACAAAGTTCAACTTGTGGTTTCTAGCGATTTTCCATGTTCTTTTAAAGATCCCCTGTGTTCCACAGCCTATGCTAGAACAAAACTTCCATGTGAGTGAAGAACATGACACATCTGCTCTGTGTCAGCAGAGATGCACCTAGAGCAGCTTGGGCCTAGCCCTTGGTGCTGTAGATCAGAAGTTTTCTGATGGGATGGCTACTCTTTCACTCCTCTGCACGGACTTTTTCTGTGAAGAGTGCTGACCACCCTGGCTGACCCAATGTTGGGCTGGATTGACTATGAGTTTCAAAGGTCTGAACTCATCGGCAATCTGTTCTTCTTCTTGCAACAGGTTTCCAAATATCAGTGCCTTCTGCTACAGAGTGTGAGGATGCTATTGCCTGTCTCATGTTCCCATCTTTGTGGCTGACACCATGGCCCCTTCTCTATGTCCTATGGCTAACTTATGCACATATTCACTGTTGTGCTTTGTGGAGTTTTTCAGGTACCTCTCACCCATTCAGGGATCTCAGCTTCTCCTTCCTCCTACCTGGAACTCCCCTTACATGTCTGTGTTTATCCACAGGCCTTTGCCCTGTCCAGCAGACAGCAGTGCAGCACTTCCATGTAAATTATATTACCTAGCCAGCTGAGATACAAGTGCCTCTGCATCAGCAAAGCTGTGGATGAAGTGTCTGTTTCTGCTAAAACCAGGGTAGTTTATGTTTCCAGATATCCACACAGTCCATTATGAAGATTTTTACCTCTTTAGTGCTAGATTTTTCTTCCCTATTTAATAGCTGTCACCCAGAACAGTTAGTTAGCTTAGTCCTGCAAATTTGCTACAGATGTGTTTTAAATCTCACTACAGATTCATGGGAAATTTGTGTTCCTGTATCTGTTTTGGCATGGAAATACCTGATCTTCACTCTGTGAGCAACTCTCAGCAAAAGGGACTATAGTCAGCCACAGATGACTGGGACAGGACAGAGGAGAAACTTCGCTCTGGGTGTTCCAGGTCTGTGGGAAGCAGCCTGAAGATCCTCGCATTGCTAGAGCCTGTGCTGTTTTACTGCTAATGAATAAAGACTTTTATCCCTGGAGTTTGCAATTTTTCCCTTGAGACAGTATCAGCAAGTGGGATTTCAAAAGCACAGGAAATTGCTTTACCCTCCTGCCACTGAAATCACTGAGTGTTTTACCCTTGGGATCAGTAGGAGGAGAATTAGGCCCATACTGAGCTCTTCTGAAAATCCCATTCTTTAATGAAAAGAAAAATGGGATGTTGATGGCTGTGTTCTAAAACCTCTTCATGAAGATGGAATTTTAAAAGCATGGACGGGTGGTGCAATTGCCTGTGACCTGCCATTTCATCCCCAGATGTTAGTTTTTCCTTTGTGAATGATACTTTTAATTGCTTCTGAGATACCATGCCTCATATAGTGAACATTAATGTGACAGAACTGAGACTATGGAAAAACTGGTAATCTATAGTAACAGAATTTGGCTATTCTGAAGCTGTCTTTGTGTTGCAGCATGATAACAGAGAAAAAATAGGCCTATGTTGTGATTAACACTGAGACAGACTAATTGCCCTTTTTTTTTCTCTGTGAATACAGTGGTTAAGTGAGCAGTAGTAGCTCCCATAACAACAGAAAATAATTTTGAAAGAGCATATGTTTCCTCTTAAAATATTCTCAAATGAAGCACACGTTTACATTAATTGAGAAAACACCTGTCTAGGTGAAACTGTTTGGCTTAATTTATGTAGAAATATAGGCTAAGCCATCATACAAGTTAAAAAATTGATGTCCTATTCTTCTGTTATGAAATGGAACAAAATGAATGGCATCCACCCTTTGAGAACACACTACTCAAGACAGTCAGGCGTAATACAGCCCCCACACCCTGAAGGTTTGCTGACAGTATCTGCAGAGTGAAAGATACAAAGTCCCATGTTTATACCAGTTCATGGGTGTTTTGGGAACCTTCATGCTGAGTTGGAATTTTGCTCTTTTCCCCCTACCTCAGTGGACTTCTGCTCAGCAGTGTGGCCACTTACAGTTTTGTTCAGACTGCCTCTCCCTTCTTCCCTCATCTGCTTTGTTCTCAGTACTGCACACTTTCTTCTGCAGACTGCTCTGAGGGTCAGATTTTTGTAATGCATGACTTATGCACCAAGGCTGCATCTGGCACATGTGTAACACCTTCAGTTGTTGTTTGATCACCATTTTCATTTCCAGCTAAAAAGCAATGAGAAGGAAGTTCCATCTCAGTGAAGGTAACCAAGAACTTCCTGGTATCTATGCAATTGCATTCACTCTCAGTGAACAGAGGAAAGAGTTAAGAAAATCCTGTGTCTGACTTCTGATTCTTTTTCAGACAGGTGAGCAGCTGCCCTGGGGAAAGGTTCATTAATGCTGGTAATGTTGAAACAAGACTCCACGTCTTAAATACTCATCTCTGGCCTATCTCTGGCTGATCCTGGACTCTATTTTGTGGAAGATGGCATGTGAATCATCTTTGCATTCCAGCTGTGTTTTGAATGCCTTATGGGTTGAGGCCAGCTCATTAATTTTTCCTGCATGTTCCATCTTACTCTTAGACTGAGCTGTCATGTGTCCCTCTCTGCATGAAGACAACCAACTAAATCCCCACTGCACAGATATACAAATGCATGAGAGCTGTACAGTGTGGTTAAGATTCAGTGAAAAAAAAAAAGCATATAGTAACTTGCATAAACTATAACAATTGCTTCCTTTTTGTAATTTGTTACTCCCCCTCAGTCTATGCCCTAGATCACTGGGGCACACAGGTAGCAACAGGGGTTGAGTGTGAAAGGGTCATGTAAGAAAAGGCTACACTGTCCACTACAAGAGCCAAGAGCTCTGCTGAACTTTTTTTTTTTTTGGCAATATCATTTTGCCAATTAACTTCCTGCACTGTTCTTGGTTTGTACAACTTAACTCTCTTTAACTGCTGTGCCACTGCAAGCCAACATCAAAACAAAGAAACATTTTAACACTGTTTTTAAATGTCTGGGCAGGGTGGTCTCTGCTGACCTCAAGGTGACGGACAATCCACCTTATTTGTAAACTCTGATGTACCAACCACTGAGAAGCCCAAAGGCTTCTTCCTGGGCTGAATAAGATAAATACAGGCAGGAAGTAAAGTCTGCGGCCATTTGTTTCTACACTCACATAGTATTGCAAAAACTTCGACCTCTGGGAAGAGGTCACTGTGGTGCTGAGTTTTGACCGACACGAGATTAACTTGTGAAGAAGGAGAGCTCAGGCCTCCCTTGGCCTTCACAGTTCCCTTCCCTTCTCGTCCCTTCCCTTCTCTTCCCGACCCGGCCCGGCCGTGACGCGTCTGCCGTCTGGGGAAGGGAGCACCAAGTGCCACAAGTAGCACACTCAGCGGAGCTGTGGTTTTCATTCCCAGCACTCGAGGGCAGTGTTGGTTTACTTCTGCAGCAGCCGCGGTCCCACACGGTTGTTAGCCCGTCTCTCCCAACCCCACCGGCAAAAGCTCAGCCTCCCCTAGTACGTGCAGATTTTGGCCTGTTCCAGATAAAGAAGTCCCATTGCTGTGTTACTCGAGTCTGCCTCTTCAATCTTGTCTTCGACCCTTGTGGGGATAAATGTGCTGGTTGCACCAAGAGGAACAAAAACTTCTCTATGTGCGGTGGGGTGTCTTTGAGGACTTTAAATGTTGGCAGGTTTGAAGCATTTAGATTTGCATACAACAAAGGCTTTATTACGGAGGTCACCTGTGCGGATGTAACAGGAGATTTTGAAAATACTGAAGTTTGTGTTAAAGAGAACAAACAGGAGCAATTACTACACGTTTGGACAACTTAACCCAATCTAAACAGTCTTACCACATTTCCCTGGCTACCATATAATAAGGTAGACTATGTGCACGAGAAAATGACAGCCTTGAAATCTTACAGGCCCTTGAAAAGACACTCAGGACCTATGGGCACCGTGAATGCCTTCAAGAGCACATTGTGTTTTGCCTTAAACTTACCTCAGCACCTTTAACTGCTACAGACTCCCAACCATAGGAAGTGCTTGCTGCCCTCATTTCTTCTGGACGGCCACTCTACAATCCTTCAGTCTGGCACGAGACATACATAGGCACAACTGGTCAGCTTTCTCCAGTTGGTACTGCACCATTTCGTGGGGTCTGAAAAAAAAATGAGATACCAAATCTGCTCTCAACTGTCAGAAGGTCAATGGAGATACTGAATCACCCAGTTTTTTGGCTGAAATATGAACAGTCTCCAGGCAGATGTGTGCTATCTGACTTTCCCCTCATATCCATACCTTAGTCACTTTCTCTGTGCTTGGATATTTGCTTCTATTCATGCATAGATGCAGGTGGTGATCTTAGCACTAAGTGACAAAAACCATTCTCTGGAACATGTTTGCTGGGCACCAGGGACCACACAATTATTTTGGCCTTGTTTACTTTTCATGAGCCTTGATTTCAGTTTGAAACCATCCATGTGGCCTTATGACATACACCATATTACTTAGTTTTATTCTTGCAGATGGAACAAAATCTTTCTAACAGTCAAGGAGGCCAACAACTAAAGTGGTATCTGGTGTATTTATTGATGACTTACCAGCAGGAACCACAGGACCAGACATATGCATCTCTGTTACAGCTAAACTGGGCTGAGTGGTCTAACAGATGACACATCAGTCAGATGTTCATATGAACAGCAACATCCAACAAGTTAGCACTATTAACAACACTTCACTCTGCACTCCTTCCTGAAGCTGTTTAAAAATATATGTAAAACTCATAAAATTAAAGTGGAACTGGAGGTCAAAATAAAAATTATAAGGTCAAGCGGGACTTGCTGTGTTTTAAATCTTGAAGGCTGATTTCCAGCCTTCCTAAAAGCTTGGGACTTTTCAACAGTGGGAAAACAGTTAGATGTGACTTACTTTAAGTACAAGTAGAAGCTCTGATATTTTTTTCAGGCAAAGACTAAACTTGGGGTTTTTTTTAAAATAAATCAAATCCTCAGTCTTGACCATTTCTAAAACCAGATATGGACAATACCATCTATTAGTCATGGGGTTTGGAAGTGTGTTACCATAGTGGCACCAGTAAAACTGAACCATGAATCCAAAATACAGTGTTTTTTCACTACTATACAGGAGGAAACATAAGTATTTTGTTCTTCAAAAGAAATCAGGGGGCTCTACTGTTTTGAACTTCTCAGAAGATTTTGGTTCAGACCTTGTGTATATTACAGCCAATAGATTGACTCCTCATGACTCCAGAGGGTAGGGACAGGGGATGATTTTGTTGTCCTACTTATCAAAGGCGTTTGATTTGTCCTCAGCTGTGGGATTTGCACACAGTTTGGACTTGTTGACACTTTTGAAGGAGCAGGGAGCTGAAGCTGCTTTGCCTGGTGCCTGGCTCAGTGAATAAGCCTTCCTCTGGCTGTTCATCACTTCATGCAGTCCACTTTGTGCAATGATATCAGTCCTCCTTTAAGGCACAAAGACTTTTTGCACAAGTTCATGAGACTTTTTCTGATAGTATGACATTGCTTTTCAGACATTGGAATTGATTTTTACCAGCACTAAGCTACTCCATGGGATCAAATGAGTAGCAATCTCCACCTAATCTCACAGCACTCAGAATGTGTCCGTACTGAGAGTTTTCTTTCTTCCTCATCTTGGAGGAGCCTTGTCATGGGCTCTCTGTCTTCCAAGAGTCTTGGGAAGATGTGGCAGTTTCAATCCCACTGAAGTCAGATGTACCTGTGTGTAAGGGGTAGGGCAGGGGGAAGGAGTAGCCTGAGTGACCTTCAGGGGACTTCAGGTCATGCTGCAGCACAGAAAAACTTGTCCTGTATCAGCCCTGATGATGTATAACCTGGAGGTTAAGGCCTCTTAGGAGACATGGCTCAGTAGACAATACCATGGAAACAGAAAAGCTTATCAGCCCTCATGCTTTTATGTCATACATGTCACTACCCTCAGTAATTCTGCTCAGTGTATTGTCCACCAATAAAGTAATTTCCAGGCAACTTGTAGGAGTACTATATATATACTATCATACAAGCAACAGGTGAAGCACTCTCCAGAAAAGTACATACAACTGTCAACATTTGGAAAAGCTGAATTTTTCTGCAGCAGTTTTGTTGGAAGTATCTATCAAGGAATGCTTGGCTTACCTCACGCAACAAAATGAAGTCTCAGAGAAAGCATCTTTCACAGTAAACATGCTGGGAAATATGCAGAGGAGAAAGTGCTGTTCAACCCAAAGGACATACCACCAGCAAAAATGGTGTACGCTATCCTAGGATAAGAAAAGGGCAACAGTGGAAAGTCTTCTGGTCTTGGATGAAAGAACACAGTGGCAGGTGGGCAGATGAGACGTTTCTGCACTGTTAAGAAGGGACTTGATCCCTCACTGAACAAGCATGCCACATGTTAGTCGGCAAAACAAGATGCTGGAGACGTCCTGCTAATCTCCTTTCCAGCGCTGACCAAGTGATTCAGCACATGGAATGTCCTTGTTGTGCGCAAGAATAGCAACTGGAGCACTGAAAGCAACGAAACCTAAGGCTTGTCCAGTAGGAGTAGCTTGAAGACACTGCTGCAGTCCATACTTCCATATTTGTGGGAAGTCCATATTCCATAGTTGTGCAAGTTTCCTGATGCAAATGTTATTTCATACATCAGAAAAATATGAGGCAGTGCTCAAGGGGCTTAGCAGCACAATGTGAAATGTGGGGGTTTTTTTGGTGGAAATGGTTTTGTTACAATGAAAACTGGATGGCAGTCCCAGTGCAGTGATAAACTGTCAAATCTGTGGTGTTACTCAGCCTAACTGGCAAAGACTGGTAAGGATCACAGAATCATACTGGGGTGCTTATCAGACAGCTGCTCCAGCTGTGTCCTGCAGACATGCACACCACTCCTTCCCTCCACCTCTGCTCATGTGACTTAGAGCAGCTGATTAGGTGAGGGGCCGGCCCACGAGTTAATGCAGTCTATCAAATACATCACAAGTCACACCTCCACAACTACATCTATGTATCAGATACATCAGAAGATTCACACACGTCATAATTCAGGTCTTTTAGGCTGCATACATCAATTTCACTCTCAAGGTTAAGGATGCATGTCTGGCCAACACATAAGTGGCCAACACTTAAATCCTGTCCTGTGCACTTCTGGAGTTTCCACTCTGCCTGAGAATGTTTTGGTCCATTTCTTCTTCATTTATTAAGTCAATTTATCATTGCATACTGAGATGCAAGATATGCCTGAGGAAGTCTATGGACTGCTTCCATGGAAATGTCAACATTCTTCATGTTAGTTGATGTGATTTCTTGTCTTTCTAAATGGTGATGGCTGTGTCACACAGCACATAGTGATAATACTCTGGAAATGAGAAAGCTACCATTGAGGACAAACAAGAAGTCCAGAGCCATCTGTCTTTCTGCTTTTTCCCTACTCTTGGTAGCACACGCATTAGAAAACCATCTCTAATACACCATAGGGTAAGATCTTTAGGTAAGTCACCACAGCACTGCTGCAATCAGTTTGTAAAAGTTTTCTTCTGAGTGTCTATCCATTCTAGACAATTTGTCCCAAGTTGAACAGGGCTGGCCTGTAAATTCATAAAACTGCAGAGAGTTTTTGGACTACTGAAGATTTCCTTGGACATCTGCTTCCATATATTCTGAATTCCTGCTGGTAACACTGATTAAGGATACCTGCTTGCCCTTTCATCTTAGATTTTACCTTAGATTATATTTGAATAGCCTTCAACAGATCTGTCTGCTTTAGCTGAAAATTCTACTTCATCAGAACTAAGCAATTCTAACAAAGTTCATTGGGGGAGAAAGGGAAGGCAAAAGAGATACATAAATTAAAAAAGAAAAAAAAAAGTTGGATACATGATCTAGTGAAATGTTTCAATGGGAAATCCACATCCTCTAAAATGAATTTTCATGCATCAAAATTCATTAGGCATGTTGGTATAAGACTGGCTCTTCCAGAAACAGGCAATAAAGAAACTTATTTCCTGGAGTCTAACTGGGAAACATAACCAGTTACTTTCACCTGCAAGTAAATAAGCAGTCTGAACCCAGTTCAACATAACACAGGGAAAACTTAGCATTAGTAGGAACTCGAGTGTTATCAGGTAACGAACAGTGGTCAGAGTACCAGCTTTACACCTCTAGTCTTAAGGAAGAAAAAGAGCTGCAAATATATTTTCTCTGTGTTGAGCAGTGAAAAAAGGTCACTTGATTTTGTTTGTCATAGCAGGCCTCAGTATTTACCTGATTTCATTCCCACCTTGCTTAAACAAGAGCACATGCTTTTCTGGGCCTTCCTAATGACTGTGATATCTGTTCTCTATTGAAGCTGCACCACAGTTCTGGTTCAAATTTATCTCAATTCAGCTTGCAGATTCTGCCCAAGAGACCTCTCTGTCTATGCCACTGCCAGCTCAGAGACCCTGCTACGATCAAATTTCCCATGGATGCATTTTGAGCCTGTTGATCAATCTCTCCCTCCCTTTATGCCCCAGGAGTCTCTTATGTTATTGCTTCAATTTCTAATTGTTCTGAGATTTCTTGCTAGAAGTCTCTGCAGCTGAATGGCATTCACCTGGAAACGGTGCTTCCTGAATTTGTTCCTGTACTCTTTTCACTTGTACCCTTTTGCACTTCTTAAAGAGACACTGCGGGTTCTTTTTGAACAAGACTGGAAGAGCAATATGAATATTATAATTGTTTCCTTGGGGAAGACTGCCTCTGGAAATCAAGATCACTTTTTTTTTGCTATACTGTTAATAATTAATATATTTTGGGGGGTGGGGAGGAACACCTTTGGCAAATCTTATTTTATCTGCCACTTCACCAGATGGGAAATTATCTTCCCCTCACGGTAGATATACACAAGTATTTCTTCTGCACTTAATCCCCCCTATAAATGCAGATAAAGTAATAACCCTAAGCTGCAACTTCACTACAACGCTGGACCACTGTCATTGAGGTTGGTAAAAACATCTGACTTGTAGTCATGTCTTCTGAGTAAAAATCATGCCTGTAACTTTAATGGCAGTGCTTTCTCTTGGGACAGAAGTTGGAATAAATTCCAGAAGTCCACAATTCCTGCTTGCTGAATGACATTGGCTGAGTCTGTGCCTCAAACTTGTAAGCACACTGCTCAGCTTTGAGGACAATATGGTTTTCACATGCCAGTCTTTTTCATGCAGCAGATAACTTTTCTAGGGCATCCATAACCTTTCAACTTTGTTGACATGACTGATAACTATAGAGAGTCACAGAGAAGTTGTGGATGTCCCATCCCTGTCAGAATTCCCTGTCAGAGGACAGAGTGGATGGGGCTTTGAGCAACCTGGTCTAGCGGAGGGTGTGCCTGCCCATGGTGGGGGAGATTGAAACAAGATGATCTTTAAGGTCCCTACCAAGCCAAGCCATTCTATGATTCTGTGAAAATTCAGTCTCTGTACCACAAATGTGGTGAGCTGTCCCAGTTATTTGGAACTCTATTCTTTCCTGCTTCAAGGCCATGCCTCCCATACCTAGCCCTTGTGACAAGCTGCCTTCATAGATAACCCTTTTTTCAGTCACTAGTTTCATGCACAAAATGGTTGTTTTGCAGAATAATTCCCAACTTTAGAGTCCTTGTACATCTTCTCATACTTCTGTTTGTGTCAGGCCCTCTCAGTGCATTGCTGACACCAACAGAAGCATAGACACAGAAGTTGTATTCAGCCACTTTGCTGTGGTGCCCAGTGACAGGACTGAGACAGCACTGAAACATGGGAGGTTCCTTCTGAACATCAGGAAACCCTTTTCCACTGTGAGGGTGACCAAGCACTGGCACAGGTTGCTCAGATAGGTGGTGGAGTTTTCCTCCTTGCAGGTATTCATAAGCTGTCTAGGCATTGTCCTGGGCAAGTGGCTCTTTGGTGGTCATGCTAGAGCAGTGGGGCTGGACCAGGTGCTCTCCTTCCAGTTTCAGCCAGACTGTGATTCTGGATGATTTATTGTCACTGAAATCAGCGTTTCTCTTCTGTAAATACTTAACTTTAGATAACTATGTTATGGAAAAGTTCTGCCTGATAGTTTCAGACTGCTGTATTATGAGCACATCACACATGTAACACACACACATACACACACACATATATGTATATATGTATTGCTTTGAAGTACATGCTGAATTCATACCAAGTAGGGGACAGCACAGAAGCCACTCCAGGTATTTCATGCTATAAATATATTAATATTAATGAAGCAATACTTCTGTCCTTAAAATAGATGGAAAACAACCCCTAGCCATTGCCAGTGTCTCTCAAAAGTTATCTTTAGCAAAAAGTTACAGTTTTCTAGCGTTAAATATTTATAGGCATATGGGAATACCAGTGCTGCCCGTCATCAAGATGGCTTTGAAATAAGTTATTTGAGATGGCAAATCTATATGACAGGACTCAGGAAAATGAAATAATTAAATGAGGTGAAGCACATTTAAAAGTGTAGAAAGAATTTACTGCAGCGTGTAACGGAGCTGTCAGGCAGACTAGATCCCTCACTTGCTGTTACTGCTGCTTCACTGCACTTTCATATGACAAGGCTCTTCTTTTTCTAAGGAGACTGACTGCTGTGTCCTGACTGCATTGGATTCTGTAACAAACATCCTTCCCCAAATGCAAAAACCAGCTGGGTAGTGCCAGGAAAAGTCTTGAGTCTCAGTTAACTTGAGAGACCTGTCAGAAATGAATGCAACTGTTTAAATGATCCTGTCAATATATGCAGTCTTTTTTACCACAACAAGAAGATGGAGTAGGCTCCTGGTGCAAATAGGAAGTTGAGCTCTTATTTCATAAACAAGGGTCTTCAGGGTTTGGTGAGATGTTGAGCTTTTTTAGCTGTCTAGGGCTGTTGGAATGGCTCGACCATGATGCACAGAACATGAGCAGTCAGTAACCAAATATCACCATTTCTCCTTGCAGCCATTTGGGACTAAGCTACAGACTCCAGGACCATAGGGCATGGGAAAAGCAGAGATTCAGGCCAGACAGCAGCTGCTGTAAATGCAATCAGTAAACTGTTGGGCTAGTAACCAAAGGAAAGAGACACAGTGGGCAGCCATTCACAGTGCACAGACTTTGCTCGTTCTGCAGGATCTGAGGACTGTGCTACTATGCCTTCTGAAGCTTCATCTGTCAGGATTAAGTATATGGAAGCAAAGTGTACTCTTTTAACAATGCCATTTTTCACTGTTGACAGATCTTGTCACAGAATGGACTTCCTTGTACTGTAAAGCAGTTGGATACAATGGAGCTAGGCATAGTGTAAATGCCAAGACAGATTACAGCAAAACAGACAATTTAGAAAGGGCTGGACCTTGGCCAGGGAATGCATAGCTGTGATAGGAAGCAGTGGGGAACACCCACAGCTCCTGACTCTTTTCACACCCATCAGTGCCCAAAGGTAGGGTGCAGACAGCTGAGTGCACCCCTCCCCAGAGGAATTGCTGTGCTTTGCCTTTGTAGTGGTCTTCCACACCAGTACGCCTGCCCTGCTCCCCGGGGGCAATGCTGCATGGAGCTTGGTTCAGTTTTTCCCCCCCAGTTCAGCATGGAGCCAAGCACTCAGCCTTGTCTCTGCAGAAACTGCCTGACAGTTGACGCAGGGAGCAAGGCAGCAGTTGAACTTTTCACTCCATTAAGTATTCACACTTTCTTCTCCTGTCTTGCTGTTGTTGTTTCTAAACATGACAAACAATAATCAGAAAACAAAAGCATCTACATTCTCTCCACTGGCAAAGTAGCACATTCACAACCAACATCAAAGGTGGGTTTAGCGATCATTAGTGCAATACTGCACTTCAACATGATCAAAGCAATCAATGCCCAAACACAATAAAGAAGATGGAGCTCTGATTCAGCTCTTCCATAAAAGGCAATGATAAAGCGATCTGGGGAGAGGGTGAAAGCACAGTAAGTATATGAGGGCATGCGGCTGAGATATTCTTTTATATCAAAACAATTTCTCATTTCATATCCAATTATACCTGTGAGCTGTTCAGCCTAAGATTTCTGTCATCTCTGGCTTTCAATTGACATTGCAAATTGTGGAACAGAAAAAACTGCCATAAAGTGTGTCTCAGCTGAAATTCCTCATGAAGTGTGTCACTGCAGATGGATAACTCTTTGAGAGCTGGGATACTTGTGCTGGCCTTACTGATGCTGCCAACCAGCCTCATTCACGTTTGGGTGAGGGACTCTTTAGTTACCACCTAGTCAATGAAAATAGCCCTTTTGCTTTACTGTTTGAATCCCAGAATCATAGAGTGGTCTAGGTTGGAAGGGACCTTAAAGATTGAGTAGTTCCAACCCCCCTGCCATGGTCAGCGGCGCCTTTCAATATACCACGTTGCTCAGAGCCTCATCCAAACTGGCCCTACACACTTCCAGGGACAGGACATCCACAACTTCTCTGGGCAACCTGTTCCAGTGTCTCACCACTCTCACGGGAAAGAATTTCTTCCTAATATCTATCCTAATCTAAACCTACTCTCTCTCAGTTTGAAGACATTCCCCTCTGTCCTTCACTACATGTCCTTTTAAAGAGTCCCTCTCCATCTTTCTTGTAGGCTGCCTTCACATACTGGAAGGCTTTAACTAGATTATCCCAAAGCATTCATTTTTCCATTCCATTCTCTCAGCCTTTCCTTAGAGGAGAAGTGATCCATCCCTCTAATCAACCTGGTGGCCTCCTGATGTCGTTCCTGTGCTGGGACCCCAGAGCTGGATGCAGTGTTCCAGGTGGGGTCTCACCAGAGCAGAGCAGAGGGGCAGAATCCCCTCCCTCCCCTGCTGCCCACGCTGCTTTGGATGCAGCCCAGGACACATTTGGCTCTCTGGGCTGTGAGTGCCCATGGCTGGGTCATGTCCAGCCTCTCATCCCCCAGCACCCCCAAGGCCTTCTCACAGGGCTGCTCGCAATCCCTTCATTCCCCAGCCTGTGCTGATAACAGGGGCTGCCCTGAACCAAGGGTAGTTTCAAAGTTTGAAGGTTCAAAGTAGAAACCTCTAAGTGCAAGGACAATGGACTTTGTGACGTTGGGTATCCATAGCCAGGGTAACAAATGCAATTGAAGGCAAAAGTGTAGAGGTGACATTAATCAAGCCCCTGTAATGGACTGATCTTTTTGTCTCTTGGACTTGTGAAGCTCAGACCACAAAAGTGCATCTTGAAAATCCCATAGGAAGCCCTCATCTTCTGCCTGACTCGGTGCAACTCTGAAATTTTGAACTCAGCTTTGTCTTAAAACCATTGAAACAGTCTCTTCTATATGAGAGACGCATCATTTCAATGCCTTCTATTGCAGTAATGTATTTTCCCTGAATTCATGTTCAAAATTACTGGGGGGGGGGGGGGGGAGGCTTTGAGAACTTGTGGTTTGGAGTTTGGGGGTGGGAGGGGCTTTGTAGGGGGCAGGTTGAATTAATGAGACCTCAGATCCAGGAGTCTGGTCCCTAGGTATGTTGCCTGTGCCTGCAACTGAGTCAGTCTGTCTTCTCTTGTGTAAGCAAAACCGCAAGAGCTTCTTAAGCCTTTCTCTGGAAGACGGATTTTCCACACTCGGAATGGCTTGTAAAGAAGATGCTTTAAAGATGTATCTCGGGGGAAGAATACAAACAAAAGCCCCAGACCCCGGAAAAAGAAAGACATTCAGTGATACTTGGCAAGGCAGGGCACTGGTTTGGAAGTGGCAAAGCACCAAGGAATATTGGCATGTTGTGTTGACAGCAAATGAAGCCAATAAGAGAGGGAAGCAACTGAGTCACGTGTGTTGAAAGAAGAAGCCATGGCAAGTCACAGGGGACACAAGGCGACTCAGTAACAGAGCAGGGATATTCTGCAGGGGAAGGAGATTATTTTGCTTTGAAGGATGAGATGAGTAATAAAGTCTGAGGCAGAGAGGTGCTCAGCGTGTTGGCAGTGAGTGTAAAACTGATGCTGTTGCACTCACTCTCACAAAGCTTCGTCAGTATACACAAGTGAGCTCTTTGTCTGTACCATGAAATGGCTTCAACTGGATAGCATTTCCATTTTTGCTTTATAAATACTCACTATCTTCTGGGTAACAGCAGCATAAGCATAAGTTCTACCTAGTGGAACATCTTTAAATTAGCCTACCTCCTCTTTCAGAAGTAAAATGGGTTTTCTTTACCAAAAGCTTCAAGGTCACACAATGAGTGAGTATAGTGATCTCTGGCTTGTAAGCACGGAGTCAAACATGCATGTAATTCCTGAAAAGAGCACAGTATGCAGGTATGGAAACTTTGGGGGCTGGCCTCCACAGCAGAGGGTGTAAACCAGCAAGCAGAGAGCACACACAGCAAGCAGAGAACACTAGGGAGAATTACAATCTGACCTGAAAGGTACCTGGCCACTTTTTGCTGCTCTGGTTTTCCACTGTGAGTGAGATCCTGGCCAAGCACTGTCTTTGTCCGTTGCTTACTGCTCAGTCCTATTCCTGCTCTTTCCATAACCAGCCCGTGTATTTGGTGAGCATTTGGGGTAGGGAAGTGGAGAATTTTGATCTATAAGGGACAATTACAGCACAGAATCGCTGTTTTAAGTTTTTTAGTTCTTCATTAAAGACAGTGTCTCCTTTCCAGACTTTCCTGTAGAAAAGTGACTCTCCCCTGGGAATCTTGCCTACCAGTGTCAGGTAGTGTGTCCTTCCAGAAAATACTCTCCTCACAGTATTCATTAGGAATTGTCTGCTTAATTCTGTTATCCTCTGCAGGTAATACTCAGTTAATATTTTTGAAATTACCACCTCAGACAGCCCTTCCACATTTGTGGCATGGTGGGATTGTGTCTAGGACTTGATTTCTGTGCAAAACAGTAATATATGCCTACCTTGATAAGACCCACCACCTTTTATGTTCAGATCCTGCATCCAGGCAAAGGCTATATAGGGAAAATTCCTGTTCCTTGCTGCAAGTGGGGAGGAAGAAATGAAGTGCTAGCACAAAGAGTGGCTCATCTTTTTCTTCCTGAACTGTCAGTGTAGCAGAGGCCAAGTGCGTTGGATTTTTGCTGCAGAACAGTGAAGCAATACAACAGACAAGAAAGGACCAGCAATTACCCATTTTCCAAGAAGTGGCTGTTCACCAGCTGCTGTCTGTTTATGAATTTACCTAAAGCTACCTTCAAATTCAGGCTTTCTGTGTGTAGTCTGTTCTCTGCCCAGAAGAATACAGAAAATTTCCCTTTCGGCCAACCATTTTTGTCAGTCTAACCACTACATGAAAATAGTTGCAATAGCTATGGGACAGTTCACCCTTGAAAAGGGTGTATATACAGAAGAAACATTTGGTATGTCCTACAAATACAATAAAGGGGCATGTCTCTCAGGGCTTAGCTCACACATGATTCCATGTTTGTTATGTTGTTGCCCCTCAACGGCAAGGGAATTTGAATAGTATAGGCAGTTTTACACAGCAAGGATATGCAGAGCTTGGCTTCAAGCTTATATTTGTGTAATACCTGAGGTAGTGTGACTGCGGCTGTCAGTGCTCTGAGACAGAGCATGAAGCCATGAGGGAACCTATTTCAACCCACACATTTTCCCAAGTAGATTTTCATGTCCTCTATGAGCAACAGTTTATCTAAATATACTGTTGCTTATTTACGCTGATAGACAGAGATGTAATGCACCCAGAACTATCTCACACAGGCTGAATCCCTGTCCTGCAGGCACCCTCACAGCCAGAGCTGAAACTCTAACTCAGCTGTACGTACATGGCTGTATTTACTGTGGGAAAAGGCACGTCCTGTGCCATCTCTGGCTTTCCTATTTGCCTTTCTGATCTCCCTCAGCTAGGGAGACTCCAATCTGACAGTGGAAGTATGTCTGTCTGTCCTCTGATGAACAGCTGGAGGGAGTGGCCTGGCCTTTCCACACAGGGTTGGAGTACGGATGTGCTCATGTGCCATCTCTGTGCGGATGCTGGGGAGAAGGCCACGTGGAAGTGTGTGTGGGTGGGATGCAAACCACGTGCCAAGCAGCCCCACCACAAGGGAAAGATGTGTATCAGCAGTCGTGGTTCTGCTGGAGAAGAAGAATGCTTTCTCTACAGAAGAAGCAGGCACCAGCTGGGAGTTCCTGGGAGGCAGATGCACTGTGATGGAAGGGTGACACCACCAACAGCAATTGTGCATTATCTTTCAGAGCAGTGGTTTATTTGAAACCTGTTTCCAACTGACCTAACAAATTCATTTTCAAAGCAACAACAGATGGCAGCAGACAGATGGCTCACTAATTTCAAAGCCTTCCAGAGAAAGCAAGTGTCACTATAGGCCTGCACTATCTTAACATTATGAAAGAATGGGATCTTAACATCTGCATTAGCTAAAAATAGTGTTAGGACACATGTTGTAGGCTGGATTTTTGCAGTTATTCTCATGGTTTCCATTGGCATAGCTCCAATCCTCCTTATTCTCCTTATCTCAAAATGGCATTTTGAGCCAACATTTAAATGACTTACTTCATGACTATAGATGTTTTCCCTGCATCATCTTGGTCCAACCACATTGTTCCTTGATCCTTCAGTTTCTTGTCTGCAAAACACAGATAAAAATCCTATACTGGTCCTGTGCTTTTAGACAGCAGACTCCTTTACAGAGTATTTTCCCATATTTTCATATGTTCCTTATTTTTTTTTCACTGATGCTGGACTCTCCTTTGCTGGAACCTTACCCTGTGCAAGAAACAATGCTTAGAGGGCTGTATTCCTTTGCTACCAACTGATGAGTAAGGGGCTTGAATTTTGACTGGTTTTTTTTTTTAATTTATGCTAAGGGTTTGCTTTTCTTTGTTGCAATTTTACTGCTGCCTGTTCCATCCCAAAACTGAATTCATTTGATAGTTTTTCTTTTTTCATTTTCCCCTTCTCTTAGATATTTTACTGCTGCAGCTTTTTGAAAGAATTGTTTGTCCTCCCTTCTGCATCCTCTTCACATGACAGAAGGCCCATTAAATGCTAGAACGAATAATTCAAACATAGGAAGTGACTTCTTCTTTCTGAAGCCAAGTTTCATACATTCTCAGCTCTGACCTGTCCTCCAGAGTACATGTAACATCCTCATCTTTTGAGAAGGTAATCAAACATAATCAAAAGGAATCAAAGGGATGACTCTGTCTTGTCATCTGGTGCATACCCATTAAGCAGAATCAGGAGAGAGAGGCTTGTGGCATAGCATAATTGATCTTTGGAGAGGTGAAGCCATGGTCATGGATAAGTCTCTTATTTCTCTCACTTGAGACATATCACAGCTCAACCCAGTGGAGTCATATCCTCATGAAGTTTGTATAACTGAAAGGAGCACCAGACCGATTTTCCTTGTTCCAGGAAGCCCAGCCCCTCTGTACCATCGCAGTGGTATTTCAGGGATTACAAGGCAGTTTGCTATCCTGAATTTCCCTTTCTCCTTTGCTAGCAAGAGCAAGTTTGACCACTTAGACCTCTTGGCATTACAGAGAAGGTAAGGCTTTGCCTGGTGGTGATGGGGCTACATCGAGCTCAGGGCCAGAACTCCATGAGGGTTTCAAATTTAGGAAGGGTAGAGGTGATAGCGTGTGGGTACTGTGCAGTCAGAAGGAAAGGTATAAGTGTATAGACTAAACAGAGATGAAAAGATCCTCACTGTCATTGAGCAGAAGATGACTCTGAATGCAGAAGGAGAAAGGTCTTGTAGAAAGATGTAAATGAGCGAGGAAAGAACCAGTCCTTAGTATGAAGCCCATAAGCAGTGATGTAATCTTAACAAAGCAAGGTATAAGCTGAGCAGCGAAAAATGGCAATGCCTGGTGAAACTAGCATGCAACAAATGAACTTCAGCAGCTACCACAGGGCTGTTCACTGTTCACTCTTCAGACAGCCCTTGGTGTTAGGTGTTGCAATACAGGCCTCCTGGACACAAAAGGACAGATCACCCTGAAATGGAGCATGGCTAGTGAAGATTGGTCTGGCACAGCTGTGACACAAAGGGGCAGAGGTGCATTAGGATGGAAATTACAGGCCACTTCAGGCCTCCCATAATGTGGAAGGGGTTATATCTGCCTTTTGAGACACACAGGTCTGGGAAAACTCTGGTTCTGCTTGCTGCTGCAGAGAGGATATACAAGCTTAGAAGACAGGAGATGCTGGGAACAATGTCATTTCATTCCCAGCCTTTACCAAAATGTTTTTACTGTCCTGTTGCCTCTCATTGTTTTCTCATCAGGTCTGAGTCAGTAAGAAGTACCCTGCTTACAGAATGTACCCTAAGATCAAACAGGATCTGGGGACTGATTATGTTCCTCTAGCACAGATCTGGACTCAGGCCTACCATTGCTTGTCCAAGTCAAAATTTTGATCCTCAGTTGGTAGCTAGATGATATGGGTGGGTTTCCACTAGAGAGCAATAGTGTCTCCTACACAAAGGAGTCTGCCTTGCCAGTTGAAGGAAGGACTTTTAAAAAAGCATATGAGTAACCATGGGGATTGGCACCAGCTGCTGTAAATGGAAGACACCAGTCCCTCAGAGGACATAAATCCAAACCTAAAAGTACAAGGACTGAGATCACTGTTTCTGGACCAGGAGAAGGCAGGGGGAAAACATAGCAGTCTTACTTTCTTCAGTGCTTTATGCCAGCACTGTATAAATTGCAGTCTCAGCTCCAGAAAATGTTCATCTGTCCCCACATAAGGTGAGAAAATAGAGAATTGACTGCTGGGTCCATCAGAAGGACTGTTGATACAAATATAGCTTCCACCATTAGAAACGAAGTGGGGGAGCCCAGTCACTGCTCTAAGGACTTTAGCAAAAATGATGCAAATGAAGCCAGGTTATTTTTCAAAAAGTATGTCATTGATTTGTTCCCTGAAAATTACATTTCCGCCAGAAGTCTACCTCCAGCCAGAAGCCTTTCCTCAGCAGACAGGAAGCAGGCGCTGGTCTCAGCAGGCACCTGGCTGTGAGGGTAATTGAATAGTACAGCAGAGCAGGTTTGGGACTCATCAACACTCATGGGCTTTAAAATGAGATTACACAGTTCTTTAAATAAATCAGCTATATTCTAGCCTCTAAGAAAAGTGCTATTGCTGGATGAAACTCTTCTGGGTCTTAAACAGCAGTAAAATAGAGCAAACATGTTGTCTCTGCTGCTCAGTGTGGTATTCACCAGTCTTGACCACGTGCTTGGAGGTCTTGTGATCACCACAGGTGAGAAATGGAATTAATTCATGTCATGTGACAGTCATGTTCTCCTGTTAAATCTTCCTAAGAGAGGCTTTAAAGTCTCTGGGTTCAAGACAGAAAGTCAGACAAGAGCTGGACTTAAGATACTCTTCTGTACTTACAGAAGTTATCAATGGTCCTGCACACAGCCAAATGAGACACGAGTTCTTTCCAGTCAATAAAGGTGACTTGTTGGTCATAAAATGCATGTTTTGTGTGTTTGTCCAGAACTTGCCATCAGTCT
This sequence comes from Corvus kubaryi, assembly GCF_017639235.1. Taxonomy (NCBI): domain Eukaryota; kingdom Metazoa; phylum Chordata; class Aves; order Passeriformes; family Corvidae; genus Corvus; species Corvus kubaryi. The sequence goes on from NW_024581072.1 coordinate 3,793,218, forward strand.
TGCTGCCTTTTATTTCTGATAAGCCAGGATCACATAACTCACTGGAAAAGGAATTAGCATGGTGGATGATAGGGAATTTTTATGGTACATTTTGAGGTAAATTAAACACATTTTTGTTTAAATATGAAAGAAAAACTTAATGAACAGTACCCTGGGCAGAGTCATACAGCAACACGAGGTTCTACATGGACTCTGCAAAACTGCATCACAAGTAGACTTTTCATGTACACTCTCAGCAGCACCGATCCCAAGAGTGGCTGCATGGGGCACCTCAGCCCAGCTGTGATTCTATTCCCCAGCCCAGCTCTGCTGTCCAAAGGTGTCCCCTGAGCTTGGGCTCTTCTTGGATCCCATTCCAGGATGGGTACAAGACAGTGCTGAGGTTGTTGATTATCTCATCATCAAGGGAAACTACATTCCCTTCATGAAATTCTTCTGTCTCTGTCGTTCCTGCTTCCAGTCAGATTAACACCTCCTTCCAGATGGGCTTTCTTGCCATCCAAGCCCCATCATACTTTGATCACAAATTTTCACTGCAGTTACAATTAGATTTTCCCCTTCATAGATCAAACTGGCTGATGAAGGGAACTTTTTAGTCTCTTAAAAAATAATCCTGAGGGGCATTTTAAGTAGGGGGACAGAGACTCTGACCTGGATTTTGTGTCAAGAGAAGAGCCAAGGTGTACTTACTTTGCCCGGTACTGTTCAGGAGATGGTCTGCAGCCATTCACAATTTTAGGCCTGGTTAAGAAAAGGGAAGCTGAGGCCAGGCTGTTGGAATTGCTTGGGAGGCACTAGAATACAGCATATGGGAATCAGCTCATGCACAGACAGGCTGTGACATGCCATGTACCCCTGCCTCTGACCCCTGTGGTGTAAAATGGCACTCAGAGAGGCTGTGTGCACTGCCCAAGGTCACAAAGGACCTGTGTCTGAGCCAAAAATGGTGCCCTAGTCCCCTGGGACACCCTACAGTACTAGCCTTCCTGCTATCCTTAGCCTGGCTTTTCTGTGCTTAAACAGTAATCCATGTTCCCATTCCCCTGTAATTAATTAGGAAGAAATAATTTATTCTCTGAGAGAAATAAAATCTTTTTCAGCCTATTGTATGTTTACACAACTATGAATCTCTTGAATAAATTGATACAATAACTATGCTGAACTTTTAAATCCTTATGGAAAATAACCATTCCAATTTTTACGTGTGTATGTCTATTAACTTACACCTCCTCAGGGAAGATGAGAGATGTCAGCTCTGAATGGGCACTGGAGTACTAGGAAGTGAGAAACAGGGCTGCAAGTGCCTTGCTGGCATCATTCATTTCCCTACCACCTTGCAGGAGAGATGATGTCTTGTGTTGCCTGGGGCTGTAATCTCCTCCCTCGCAGGCAGGGGCGATGCAGCCCACGGTGCCCCCAGGCAAGGAACTGATCTGAAAAGCAGTGGGTTTGAAGGGCCCAGGACAGAGCCCTGCCCATGCAGCGATCCCTGTGGCACACACAGGACAGCAGCCATTAAATGCTGTTATCTTCTTCATGGCTGGGCTGATTCCAAAGCTGCTGCATCCTCATCCTTTCAACGGTGTGGTGTCCCTGTGTCGACACGGGTGTGCTGTGCTCTCACACCAGTCGCCGGCTGTCTGGGACCACTAAACTCTCGCTCTGCAGGCTCAGAGTCTGTTGCACTAGCCAGAATAAAAACATCAGTGAAACGGGTGGTGCCACCTACTGGGAATCGAGATTTTTACAGACAAGACCAAAGACTGATACAATGCCATCAGTTAGACTCTCTCCAGGCCTTATCTGACACTTTTGCAGCAAGATGTATATGGAGAGCCCACCGGCACCACTGAAACTCAGAATCTAAATCTGTCTGTTTAGAAATTTCTATGGGGCATCTCCCTCCCACAAATTACTAGTGTAAGAGCACATGGAAGGGCCAGGAAGAACTGCTTCTGGATTTTGGGCCTAGGAGAAAATGTTCATGCTGCTCTGGTAAAGTGGAGATTAAATGCCCTGCAGCTGTAACAGACAGATGTGGGTTGTTTTTGGGGTTTGAAAGGAGAGGCAAGCATTGAGCTTTCAAAAGAATCTTGGAGAGTTTCTCTCTTCTGCTTTTGCTGATGTTGTTCCCCAAAAACTTTGATAGAACACCCTTATAAAACAGTATATAATTTTGTCACTAACCTCTGCCTCAGTACGTAAAGTATCCAAGAACCAGAGAGCTCTGGGGCCTGGGGAGAGGCTTTTTGGAGTCCCCTTTTCTAGACACCTGTATTACTGGATTTGGCCATAGCTTTGGTTATGAAATAGAATGATTCAGACTGCTCAGCAACGCCCATGTCATTTGGAGCAGCAATTTCTCTTTGCTGTTCAATAAAACTCCTTCTTCTTTTGGTACTCATAGCCAAACACCAAGACAGGTTTTGCTGCAGCGTGCTGTCATTTTGTCAGATCCCAAAGTAGAAAGAAGCCATCAATCAGCCATTTGCTACTGGCCTAAGACTGTCCACATTTGATTCACCTCTGATTTCTTGGAAATTATCATGAATGCCTTAGAAAAATCCCTTCTGAACTGCAACTTTCTCCCTTGTAATGTTTGAAGCCTCCCTCCCTGCTTCCATGTGTGGAAGATATTGTCTAACAAGCAAAAAACCAATTAACTGCTAATATTTTAAATGCTGTCTCCAGCAGTTATTTTAGATGAGCTATTTGCTGTATTAGAGCTGCAGGCCCCTGTTTTGCAGTCTACAAAAAGTCACAAATTCATCATGTTGGCCTAGTCACAGAAATTCATCAGTGCTTTAATGCCCTGAAAAATAGACCTGAGACATTTTCAGAGCAATAGGTTAACACATGGTTTGGATCCTGACTTGGACTGCAAGGCAGATACAGCATGGATACATGTAGGTTCACTTCATATCCTAATCTAGGAAATTTCTCTTTAAGTGAAACACAGTTAATGAGGGGACTTGAGAGCAGCCCTTTCCTAGCCTGTGAGCTAGGATGGGCAGACTTCGCCATAACAGGACTTTGAAGCTGGATTTCTTCACTGATGGTCTTCTGTTTAGAGATGGATCATTCATCCCTCTGCTCTCTGTTTTGCAGGGTTTGCTAGGCTGTTTTTTTTTTTTTTTTTTTTTTTTAATCCAGCTGGTCTATCCTTGATGGTCTAATATGTGCCCAGAATAGGGGCTGTCTTGTGTTTGAGTAGAAAAAAAGAAAAAAAACCCAACACTGACTCCAAGAGGTTTTAATTCTTTCTGAGACAAACCTAGATAAAAATTGAGCAGCCCCCTGCTCTGTAAATCTTTCAGTGTTGTGACTTTTTTATGTATAGGTGAGAGAAAAGCCCTTTCAAAAGCTCTAACCTCAAAATCCCAGCCTGAAGTACTAGTGTTCCTGGGAGAAGCCAAAAGCATCTGTAGGGAAATGGCCTTTGGATCTCTCATCCTACTGTTTGATGTGAATGATAATATTTTCCCAATTCCTGTGCTGCATGGCTGTTCTGAGAGATTCAGGGGTTTTTATACCTGAGACTGGTTTTCCTCAAATACTGAAAGGGAGACTTGTAGCTTCCCTCTTGGAAGGTCCCAGATGCATACTCCCATGTGGAGAAACACCCTTAACGTTCTCTGTTTCTTAATCCTTGACTTTGAGAGGGTTTCAGTGAATCCTTAAAAGGAAGAGCTCCAAAAATCTTTATTTGGGAAAGAAATATGATGCTACCAGCCTTAGGAAGTAGAAATATAGTGCTCTTCTGAAAATCATGTGTATGAGGGAGAGGGAACAGGGGTGAGGGAAAGTTCAGAGGTTGAGAAGGCTGGGAAGAGCAAGTGGGGACAGGACACTTAAAATGATTTCCTGGTTAACCATGATATTAGTCTGTGTGCCACAAAATTTCTTTAGGTAGAATTTTAAGTAAAAATATGTCTGAATAATATGTGTGCTTTCTTTCAAAAGGATAAGTAGTCTCATAAAAAAAAAATTGGGTTTTTTTTGTCTGCTAGAAGTGGTTTATTTTCAAACTCTGAGGCCTGATGCCATTCTTGTTTACGCAGCTTTCACATTCATGAAAACTCTTTCACCAGCTCTAACAACTTTGCTCATGACTTGCACCCATGTCCAGCATTCCAGCTAAAGAACAGTAAAAAGATTTAGAGGGGGGGAGCAGGAATAAACCCAGTGGTGAACAAGAATGTCCCCACAAGCTTCAGAACTGGGGCTTAAAGCAATGTAAAGCATATGTCACATCCCTTGCCCTGTAAGCCAGTGACCTCAGAAACTCCAGTTTATACACCTTCACCCTTCATTTGCTAAAAGGAAAGGGAAAAGATTGTCATGGTACATTAACATGAAGGCTATGTGTGCGAGAGGCTCAAGGGAGATTTATAACCTTGGAGCTTTCTTTACAAATAGTCCTTGAAATAGTGGGTTGGGGGCAGGGGGAAGTCAAACTTTCCTCTAGTACCAGATGGAATAAGCAGCTTAGATTTTTTTCTCCTCTTTTTGTGATCCAAGAAAAGGAGAGCTGGTGTTGTCTGAGCTGCCTCACAGAGGCAGTGGTAATATTGACACTATGCTGTTCCTATATATCCCTGGAGTATTTGGGGAGCAGAGGGGGATGTTGTCTCCTCCTTCCCCCCATGAGGAACAACTTTTACTAAAATTTGCTAGGGGGGAGTGGATCTATTCTGAAAAACATGGTATGGGGTATTACGAGCAAAGAGACTTCTGCCACTTTCAAGTGCTTTTGGGACAAGAACATAATCCAGCCCAGTTAAGGCTGAACTTTGCATGCGTGCTGAAGCCCTGCCAGTGTGGCTGGCAACACCACTTTTCAGCAGCAGCCTGGTTATCTGTATGTGCTAACAAAGACCTTGTGCCCTGACTCCAGTGAATGATTAACTCTGTGTCTCTGGTGGCCATGTGGGCCATATGCCTTTGCGGGCTAGTGCTGCCTGCTCTGGGAGCACAGTATTCATTTCCCTTACCTCTCCTGACTCTGCCTGAGATTTGACTTTTGCGCTGCTTTCAAGAAGGCTTCTGCTAAAGGTGGCCTTGTTGAAGAGTGAGGTTTGCTCCACCACACATGGGTGTCACCAGGAGACACAGAAACTTTCACATTTGCTGAGACAAGGGTTATCAAGCAGAGACCTGAGTGCATGACCCTCTGTTCCAATAATGTACTTTGTCATGGCAAATGATCTCACAGGCTGCACAGACTCCCTCCTGCTTATGACTTTGAGTGGCACCTGTACCCTCTTTGATAGACAAGAATTCTCTGGCACAGGCTTACTGCTGGCAAAACTTTGGGGAACACATGGTGAAGAGAGAGCACAACAACAACAACATGAATGCTATATTTGAGTCACACAGAAAAGGACATGCAGGACTTGAGTGATCACAGGAGCAGTAACGTAATACACACCTCGGAAGTGTTCCGCTTTCAGCGGGTGACTAACTCTACTGGATATGGCCCAACAGAGGAGAAGGGAGGCTGCTGACATATATCTACTTTCTTTCCCCAGGTATGCTTTCCTGTAACCACAAACATCATTCAGCAAACCTATGTGAAGCTGTGTCAGACTAGCGACATTTCCATGCTGTACCTGAAAATTATGCTTTGACTTCTAGTACCTTTGCAAAGTAAATATTTGCATAATGTAGAGGAAAGTGGGGAGATCCCAGCCTAAAGCCTTCCTTGCCCCTTCTTCTGCACATACTATGTTTTGGTGTAGCCACACATAGTCCTGCCCATTCCCCATATGGCCATAGTCAGAGCACTCTAGAGACCCTGAAATGTGATTTCTGGTAGGACTGAGGGAGTCAGCCACCTTGGAAACTGGAATTCAGGTTAGCAGCATTATAGGATTTGTGAATATTGTGTTCAAGTGCCAAACAAGCTGGGTTCCAAATGCAGTGGCTTATGGTCTCCTTCGGCTGTGAAGATGCCTGGTTATGAAACTCCACCTTCATGTGAAGCCCCTCGTCTTCCACTGGGTGCTTGGTCCTCGTAGCTCTCCCCATGCACCAATGTCTCTGCCACTTTCCCAGTCTTCAGGGCAGCTGGTAGTCCTTCATGCTCTCCAGTGTTGCTGGGGGCTAGGGAGAAGTAGACATAGTGGTAAGGATGCAGTAAGTCCCTCCCATAACTGCAAAATGGCTTCCAAGGATCTTTTCTGTCCTCTTTCTTTGGAAGTGAGAGCAGCCTGCCTGTCTCTGCACACCCAGCTCTTGCCAATGTACTGACTGCACTGTGAAGGGTGCAGTTCTCTGACATGTCCCATGCTTCCTTCCTGCCACTATTACCACCTGCCAGCACCTCCATCTCCTGGAAAGAGTTCCCTTGTGTGCAGTTTGTGTCTTAAAAACAGCAAAACAGGTGCTTGCCCTTGTTCCCTTGTTCTCCCTGTGTGGGGTTTAGCAGCCTAGGTTGGTTGCAGGAGTCCTGAGCAACCCACTGATGTGAGACTGCAGTATCACAGGGCCAGGTTCCCAGCTCTGCCTCAGCAAAGCACTGGCACCCATGTCTAGATTTTCAGCATGTGAAAACTCTTGTTGGCTACTCGGCATATTTAAGGACTGCAGGGAACCAGGGCCAAGGCCAGGTAAAGCCAAAATCTGTGCTTTTCAGATATAACAGATAAAAAGTTTCCATTTCTGGGATGACGGTGCCAGGCTTGCAGACCTATTCATGCCATCAACTTTTTGCTACCAGGTACAACAACTTGGAAGCGGGTCTATATTAACTCTTACTGTGAAGATGACACTCCTCATACACTAGACCCTACCATGTGACTTCTGTAGAGGTCTGCCAAAGTGGCATGAGATGGAAGGACCTGGAGGGAATAATACTGCAGGCATGCATTGTCCTGAGGTTTGTCAAGCTTGCATGGAGGTAAATAGGTAACAGGTAAAAAGCCCATAGTTCTTGGTGACAACCAGTTTTCATAGAGCAGGCTCTGATAAGAGCTGTGATCTTGAAGAAAACCCTGAAAACTTGATTCATCAGGTACCCAAAACCACAGAAAACAAATTCAACCTGTATTTATTTTCTATTTGGTATTTTCAGGTCTATTCCATGATTTTTCAGGAACGAGAACGATGGACAGATATTGTCAGTACTAAGCTAAAGACTTCAGTGCTGCTAGGCTGATGTTTGTCACACCCCAGCTACAGCCCTGACTGTAGCTGTAGCTTGCCCACGTAGCCCCATGGACAAGCCCCTCGATAGGCTGGCTGAACCTCCCCACAGAAAGAACAGGCCAGTTAAGCAGCTGTGACTTTGATTTCAAACACAACTCTTAGTATTGGCTGACAGTCGAAAGTGCCTTTTGAATGCTGCTAAAACAGTTTCACATGTTTAAGCAAGGGCTTTAGGGATCTTCCTTCCGTAGCCAGCTGCAAAATCTCACCGTCCTAGCTGAGAGTCCCACTTTGGTTTTCATAGGAGACTGCTGCTCTGACTGACCAAAAGTAAAATGCATAAATTTATTTACAGTGGATGAAGGAATTTCTTTCTTTTTTGCAACATCTGTGAACGATCAGCATCAGGATTCTGTCTGATTGCTGGATAGCTAGCAAATCCAAGTTGAAACATCTGTGCATCAGATATGCATCATTGCTGATCCATCTGAAAAACACATCAGATGTCAGTTGATTGATTTGAGCTTGATAGGGCTAGATAACCAAGCAGTAGGAAAAGAGAAACTACATGGCACAGTGAGAGTTGTTCCCCCTGCCCCTCCTTCTTTTCTGCTCTGTATTTTAGTTCCACTGTTTATGTTTTTGCAGTTGTTTTTCTTACATGGTACAGTTACTGGGTTGAAAATGGATAGGAGAATGAAAGCCCACATCTCAAAAATGTGGGAACACATCTGTCCTTGGATAAAATAATTCTATCTGTGACTGCCATCACCAAAACCATAAATGAAACATGTCATTACATCTTCCAGAAACTGCTTTGGAATCTCAGTGGGAATACTGGGGTGGCAATCAGGGATTTTAACATTTTTGGGTGTCTTTTAGTTTTTAAATCATGTTGATTCAAATGCAGTTGTGACACCAGAGATTTTTATTTGAAGCTGAAGTCCTATTTTCTGTCTTCCTAATCCCTGATTGCATGCCTGTATACTGGTCACGACCATTCCTCATTGCTTCATGCTGTGCACTTCCTACAGCACATGCACATGCAGTTACTGCTCTTCTGTCTGCTTCTTTATTGACCTCTCGAAGTGCAGACATGCATGATGATGATTAAGAAAACTCTCATGGTTAGTTTTTTAATGTGGTGTGCAAGGGGATGTAGCCTGGCTTATGACTGTGTATCTGTTGCAGCAACTATAGTATCCCTCAGTATGCAAAATTGGCCTAGACCTGGGGCTTATATTGCCCTTCCAGCAATTAGTGAAGGATTCAGCCATTATCACTTGACTAGCAGGTCTCCAAACACTGCCTGAGAGGAGAAAATGAAAATATCACTCACCCCTACATTGCATCATCATGGGAAGTGATAGCAGCATGTTGCTGTGAGGTTTTCAGGCAGATGTGACCACCCAGACGTGACACAGGCAGCAGGTACAAAGCTAGAAAGTGACAGCTTTATACAGACATCTCTCTGATTCTAACTGCTGTTGATGTGCCACATCTGGGTAGCCAGCAACCTAATCCTCTGCTGAGATCATGTCATGCTCTAGTTTTTTTATGCTGCTCTGAGAGCAATGGGTGTAGAGTGCAGGCAGTACTGGTAAAACCCTGTTTCTGAGACAAAGAGAGATGAATGCTTGCTTTAGCAGCCTTCTGGGACTCTCTGACTATTATAGCTAGCAGAGGGGATCTGCCACACAGTTTAAAATCACAGCCATCAGCCTGTTAAATGATCTTCCCTCTGTAATTCAAGGGTAGCTTGTTAGCACTGTAGTTCAAACTTCCCAGTATGACTGTGATGGCTGGGTAAGTGCTTTGCAGGCTGTCTTTTAATCCTCGTAGGAACAGAGCAGTCATTGAGCAGCTGGCTGGCCTAGCAGATGAATCCTCTCTTCTGTAGGCATCCCCTGCGTGAGATTACAGATGTCTTCATGAGAAAGGAAATCTTCTCCTTGAAGGCTGTAGCTCAGGTATTATGCATGAGCTGTTTTATTTGTAACATGCCATCTGGAGGGAAGGTCTTTCTGCATAAAAAGAAACGAGCAGAAAATCACAAATGGGGAGAAAAGTGTGGATCTCATAACTGTGTACTGCACACTGAAGAAAGTGTGCAAATATGTTTGAGTTAATCTCTTTTCAGTGATGCTGAGTAATGGGACCAGAGATAATGGGCACAAACTGAAACAGAGGAGGTTTTCTCTGACACCAGGAAACATTTTTTTACTGTGAGGGTGACCAAGCACTGGTGCAGATTGGCCAGAGAAGTGGTGGATTTCTGTCCTTGGAGATATTCAAAAGTCATCTGGACTCAGTCCTGGGCAACTGTCCATGTGGCTTTGCTGGACCTTGGCAATGATTCCGTGACAGTGAGTGAGGGTATCTCTTCAGACCAGTCTAATGTGAGTGTGGTCTTTACCAGGTACTGGGAGCAGAGTCCACCAGCTCAGGGGCACACGGCAGTGAAATGCCTTAGCCATGATAATGTGTTAGTAGCAGTGCTTACTCTTGTGCAGCTTCTCTCTGTTGCAGACACAGGAGCACATTAACAAGTACCCACATTTCACAACCATGGGAAAGTGAGGCCTTGGAAAGTAAATATGGGGTCGTTTAGGTCTAAGAGTTCCAGAAGCCAACGCACTAGGCAATACCACTTACTGTGTGAGGTGGTTATGCAATGTTGTCCTAGGGAGTAAAAGAAGCAATGCACTTCAGCTTTTTCTCCTACAAAAACCCTGTGACATTCCCTTTTGCTTCTGTCCTTTATGCCTGGGGGCAGTTTAACTGGTAACTGACAAAAGTGAGATTGCTGAAAGCGTGCCCTGCTCAGATATAATAAATCACATAGAAAAGGAACAGAACTGGAAATGTCTCTGAATAATCAGCAGATGAAAAACCTTTTACAATCTACTAAACTTGAAACACGGGCAAAGATTTGGTCAGTGTTGTTTCAGAACTAAGTAATTCTGTGGTATAAATTAAATAAAAAGCCAGCAAGAACATTTCTCTTCCACTATGTGGGGGAAATATGCTCCAGATGCTTGCAGTCTGTTGGTAACAAGCAGCAGTGTGATGGACTGGATGGATTTTGAAATTATGCCCCTAACTGATCTAAACAAAAAGTAATGATAAAATGTCTAGCAATTGGCTAGGTGGAAATAACAAATGTAATGTGGTAACCCAGGCCTCAGAGATGGCTCTTACTGTGCGTCATTTGGGGCAATTTTCAGAAACTGGACCCAAAACCAGCCCTAATGTTGAGTGATTTATTCTCTCAAGATACTGGTAGACACGGGGAAAATGTTCCAGTGACTGCCTGGTCTAAAACCTGAACCATGGTTCTGAGCATGCAGCACCGGAAATGCAGAAGAGCAACATTACTGCTGAGATAGTTTGCTGTGGAAATCAGCCTTGACTCCCTGCGAGCTTTAAGGATCTTTGCCAGCACCAATAATCTCCTCTTGAGGAAGAACACAGGCACTGGGAAAAACAGTGCAAAGTATTTAAGACATGAAGTTTTTGAAGCTGATACAAAAGTGAATTTAGTTTCAGAGCACCAGCTTTGTGAGATATCAATACCATTTTGCATGGGGTTTCACCCTTCTGATGTTACAGCGGAGTTAGTTTGGAATTCTGGTGCCAGAATCAACCTAGTCTGTGCATAATTGGTGGCAAAGTAAGACGCGGGGATGCTATGCTTTCATAGTTTTTTACTTACAGGGTAGTTCAAGATAACTGTGTCCAGAGTTAGCAGAGGTTTTATGGCTAGAAGACAAGCAAATGTGCACATGGATCGGTGTGGTGACTTGGACTGAAGAAAAGCCCTCTTACTGCTGAGCAGACTACTGCAGCATGGATGTCCCATTTCTCCAGTGGCTTCTGTGGCAATTGACTCCTGCTGGACACATCTGTGCTATTCACACTTGCAAAGGTGCAGCCATAGTTTTTATTGAGACTGAGAACTTTTTCATACTATAGTTATCACATATAACTATATGTTATATAGTTACATAGTTATATAGTTATATAGTTATATAATCAGCAATTTTTATTTTTTTTTTCTATTAAAAATGTCAGTTCTAAACTCTTGGTTTTGCTTATACGAGCACTAGATAATGATTGTGACAGTGGTGGCTGCCACAGATGTATCAAGATGCTTGATTGCAATGCTTCACTTTGGAACACTTTTCATCCTCACTCAGGATGGCTCCAGGACCCTGTCCACCCCAACAGTGCAGGGATCACAGGGACAGGTCCAGGAGTAGCACAGCTGCTTTAGCACAGGGATACAGGGACACACCACACAACCTGGTCCCTGCATATGTTGCCATATGGAGTTGTGCAGCCCTAGCAGCCTTTGCACTAGCTTTGTTATCTCAGCACAACACTACATGTTTATTTGACATCCATCTCACTGTCTGTCAAGGACCCTCAACACTGTACATTTCCAAGCAAACCTGAACACCTGGCTGTTGAACTGTATTCCTCAACTTTTCTGAAAACACAAACTGTAAAAATATGATCCATTCTTTCACAGGGTGTCTTCTATTGGTTAGAGTGAGGTCACCAATCCCAAAAGTTGGTTAGACTCTTCTGACACAGCAAGCAGCTTGCAAATATTAATTGTCCCAGATTTTCACTATATGCAACAAGATCTGCCTATGGAGGTGTGTGAGAACAGATGGGCAGGAAAAATTATTGTGAAAATGCTTCTGGAGACCAGACCCTCTTCTGTGGTGTCAAGCACTGCCTTAAAAGTAGAAGACAAGGGTCGAACCTACACTAGGTCTCCATCCCTCCACTGCAAATTTTCCTGAAAGGAATCAGAGAGCGCAGTCCTGTGGAGATCTGCTGGAGTCTGTCAATAAACGGACCTCTGGGTGAGCAAAAGGATGGTGAGCAAAAAGGATGCATTAAAGCCAGAAGGATTTGAATCCCAAGCAATGAGTGACAAAGTATAATTGTGTCCAGTGATGGCGAGAATCCCAGGAAGTGGGGTGTAAATTATCTGGTTTCCTCCACTGGGGTCTAGCCAAGAATTTAACACTCTTGTTTGCTTAGGAGAGGTCCTGCAATGCTTTTAGTGTCTGTAAGGGCCCCCACACTTCTGCTGTCTCATGCAAATGTGCTGAAAGAACACTTCTGAGCAAGTGTCATGAATCAACACCGGCCCAGGCTCCCCAGGAAAAAAATAGTCCTCCAGTCTTTACTGGGGGTCTCTCTGTAATTTATGGGTGCCTGGAGGCATACTTCTTGAGGAAGAGCAATCTCCTCCTTTCGTTTAGGGTTACAGCCTGAAGGCCACTTTTAGAACTGACAGGGACATGTCCTGTGCCAGCACAGGAAGAACACGTCCTGGCACACTGCATCTCATCATAGTCTCCACTACAGGCATATCCGCTGGTCCTGACGAGCAACTGGAGGGACTTTTCTTGCAGGATGACATTTTGCACAGCTACAGAATTGTTACCACAGAGGTCTATTCATTAAGTGATGATTTTTAAATGTGATTATCTTAGATGGAAAGGTTGACTTGATGTAAGCTTACTGTAAGGAAAATCCCTTTCATCTATAACTGATGCTCTGGTATCCATTTCCATTTAGTCAGCCTGCAGCTAAAGCCTATCAGTGCATAGTCACTTCAGGGGGCCTCACACCTGGGACTAGTGATTTTGCTGTGTGTGCAAGGCACTGAGCCCAAAATCACCAGCCCTGCCAGATCTAAGGTGTCATTCTGGCAGCAATGCCAAGCACGCGGGAGGAGCAAGAGGTTGGGAAAAAGAAATCCTTATTAGCAGAGCATGTTGAGGGTATGCTAAATGCAAACAGTCAGAAAACTTCTCCTTTTCTAGACAGGACCAGGAAAGCAATCTTGTAGGTGATGCAAAAGATAAAAAGGCAATGCAAAGACTGGAGGAGCAGCAGATGCAGCAAGGCTGCTGAGCTGGTGTGCAGAGTGGTCAGGGGGTAAAACAGGTGGTGAATGAAGCCGAGCTCTGGTACCATGGTTTTGTGACATGCAGAAAGATTCTTGCACCCTAGTCCCAAAATACAGAATGAGTATATTGGGCTCTTTCCCCTTTTGTTACCAGGAACAGAGATTCTGCCAGAGTGCATTTGTCTGGATTCTCATCCAGGCAAAAGCCATACACAGGCTGGCATAGGGAACCATCCAGGCTGAGTTCCTACTCCAGACGTATACAGCTTTTAGAGGCCCAGCCTAGCAGTAAAGAAAATTTTGTTCACTTTTAACAATTAACTCACTGTCAAACATTTGGAGAAAAAACACAGCCTCTTCCTCCCTTAACTTCCTCATCTATCTGTTCTTCTGACTTGACAATGACCAGGATGCATCCTACAAGACTTGGTATTCATCCAATAATGTTTTAATAAACTTGTAGACAGGAAATGCTATTGTCTTTGATGCCACTTCTCCCCCAGATCTTCATATCTTTAGGACACAGCCTCTGTATTGTTGATGTTAAAACATTTTCTGTCCACTTCAGTTGTATGACTGCCACTCCATTCCATTGCTGCATCTGTGCAGAGACAGACTGACACATCTAGATACTGATTAGTCTTGCTTTATTGTTTTATCCTTGATAATAGAAGGAAGCACAATCAGGGAGACGTCAGAGGAAAGAAAGATCCCTTAACTGGATTTAAAATGTTATTGGTAACTTTTTTCAATCCCCTATACTGAAATGTTTGGCATTTATAAATCAGTCAAATAGGATCAGGAAGTTGAGTCCAGAAAATAATACTGCCTCCTTATTTCTTGTAGTAGAACCAGTCAAGATTGTTTCCTGTGCCAAACCTAGATGATTTTGTTTGAGCATATGGTCCTCCAGACTTCTGTGCAGAGCTGTGAGAGTTGGTTTGTAATGTAACTGGATGCTTGGTACTAGTCTGCACTCTTTGTGTGGAGTCTAGACATTGCCCTGCTACTGGGTGGTGATGTTGGCAGCTATTGAGCAGAAGGACCCAAAGGCAGATGGTTCATAATGTCTAACAGATATTGAGGCCTGAAGCCTTCCACAGTGGGGAGAATCTCATGAAGATGGATAAAGGGAAAGAGACCATCCTAGGCAACATATGGTGCTATGCTTTAAGATGCATCCATGGAAATCATAATGCTATCTTCTGGTCCGAATGTCTTTATGGATCAGGAGAGGCAAAGAACAATACATCTCAAATCCCTTTATCTGCAGAGAAAGAAGACTCGAGTCAATGTTGAGTGCTGTTTAAAACCCTGTCTTGCACAGTATCTAAATGCAGATCCCATCTGTGCATGGGCTGCAATCCTGATGAGATGAGTCTGTGGGCTTCTGTTACTGATAAAAGCTGATCCCATGGCCTGAGGAGAACAGAGGTGTAGCAGCTAGCTTGGCTGCTTCTCAGGTATGGAGATGAAGTGACCCAAGAGATTTGTAGAAGTCCTGCTTTGGATCTTGCATTTTCTAGCGATGGGTTAAATGTCCCTGTCTGTGAAGAAAGACTAGATTTAGAAGGCCTCATGAAGCATTTAATGAAGGCTTCATGAAATGTCAAAGCTAATTCTAGCAAATGCCTCTGAAGCTTAAAAAATGAGGTTGTGGATTAAAATAGTTGCGGAAAGTCATGGTTATTAAGCAGGAGTCCTGTCCACAATTGGAAGGCAAATGAACAGGGTGGAGAAGCTTCAGTGCATGCGCCTAGGGTCTGGGAAAGAATGGGTTGTCTTGCTAATGGTTTGGTACATATGGCTCAGTACCAGGTCTTTAATCTTCACATGGTGAGGAGATATCCTTAGGAAAGGACTGTCTCCCCAGGAACTTCCTTCCTAAATGTTTTTGCATGTATTCAGTATTAAATACGTAGACCAGTGCAGGTTCAGCTTCCTTTGCTTGTTCTGGTTTGGGTTTGTTTTCTGCACAACAGAGTGTTTGACCAGATTTCAGCCTCCAGTGGAGATCTGTTTCAGGTGTGGTACTGTCCATCTGCTTCAAGTGTGCTTCCAAGAACCCTCCTGGTTTGGAGGAACATGGTCCTGCTGCTTTCATGACCCTGGCAACTCACTTACTTGAAAGACACCACAATGATGAAAAAGTTTGTTTCATGTTACCATAGTGGGTGCAGAGAAGGTAATTTGGCCTATCTTTGTAGCACATCTTTAACACGGGATTTAGGGAGTAATCCTGTGGTCACTGAAATCCTGGACAGAGCTGTCTGTGGAGAGACTGCAAATCAGATCCAGGCTGGCTAAGAAAGTTACACTGCACTTCCAGCAGAAATGTTCATGGTGCCTGATAAGGTTTGGACAATGTTTCAGCTCCTCAAGATCACCTGCTTGGCAAAGTGAGGTGCAACGGCTGTGACTAAAGGCAGTTATTACTCCCCTCCCCACCCCAAAATGCTATTCCAGCAAATAAATTCAGCATTAAGAACTGTCAAGCTAGAGTTATGCCATTTCTTGGAATAAGCAGAAAGCACATTTATTGGCTCTTTTAAATTTATCTTCTTTAATCCTGATGAAGAGCTGTAAGCATTTTCTTCAGTATTTAGTGGGGAGAAAGAAAATTCCCATTTGACAGAAAGCAAAGCAAGTGCTGACTAAAAGAAAATTGCCCATGAAAATAGAGCTAGAATAAAAACTTAATTTCAGCTCTGCTACACTTGATGGGCTGACAAGAAACAAGAATCTTTACAGTCAAGTAAAGGATAATCACTGACAGGCTCATATCCAGCTATTGCGGTCTCTTGAGAGAGCTCAAGGCTAATCCAGAATTGCATGGAACTTTCTCAGTATGCAGTTTCTTTAATTTTCCTGGGACATTTTGCAGATAGTTAAGCAAACTGTCTATGTAAATCTTCACAAGATCTGAGCTTTAAATGCCTTGAGGCAGGGATGGCGATTAGCTGTGTGAGTCTGTATAGCAAATAAACAGCAGGATAAGCAGCGGTTCGCTGCGAGCAAGGACACATTCAAGCGCTTCTCAGAAGGCAGGTCTGAAGGGGTTGGAAAACACATGGGAGTTCTGTGGTGCCACAAATGTCTGATCTGACCTTCACCACCCCAAGGAAAAATTCCACCCCACTGAAGTCAGTATCCTGAAAAACCCCCAAAAATGGTTTCCCTTGTGCTGGAGCTTCACTCTCATGATGCACTCTGTGGCTCTGTTACTGCCTTAGTAAATTCAGGGAGCATTCATCATGTATTTATCTGGTTTAAAAAAAAAAAAAAAAAAAGGCACCTTACATACTGTTAAGACATTTTGTAACAAGTTAATGTTGCTTACATTGTGTCTTCAACTCTGACATGCTTGCTCATATTTTTTAGAGCAAGTTACAAAACCAGGAGAAAATAAGTGTTGTCTCTTGGAAAACTCCTCTCCTCTTTGTGGAAAATCCTTAATTACAGTTGCTAAAAATGAGGATAGCTTTTCTCCCCAAAAGACATCCTGAAAAAAAAAGCTAATTTAATTGATTAACTGAATTCAATGCACATCTACATGGCTTAGATTTCCTTCAGTTGTTCCAGAACAAAGCTGTCCTGATATTTCCTAGAAGACATCAGAAATACACCTATGTAAACTAAAGGTTTTACAAATTTTGGAGCCTTCCTGAGGGGCCCAGTCTTACCAGCTGCTTCCCAGATGGATGCTTATGTACACAGGACTAGGGTTCACCCGAGTTTTCAGGACTGATTCCTCCTGCATCTTTCATCCAACCCAGTGAAGGGCTTGAGAAAGAAATGCAAAGAGAAGAGGGATTGTTGCATCCCTCCTTTCCAAGGCCTAAGCAACTGTTTTTCTGCCAGTAGGGCTGAGAGCCACATATAGGCGAGCAGTGGGGCTACAGTTCCCACAGAGAGAGAGGGACTAAATCCCTGTTTACTGAATTTAATAACATTATGCATTAATCACATTCATTTTTACAATCCTTTGCATTTTTTTCCTCCTAACATTATGAATTACTAACTAACATACAACTACTTTTTACTGTTTTGTTAGCACTTTATTCTCACATTTTAAATAGTTTGGGTCCTGATTGCAATCTTATAAAAATACTTTCAGATTGGGGAAAGTGGTTTGTAAACTGTCATTTAACTCCTTCCAGCCTGGCTTCAAATGATCCTCTCCTTTATTCAAAAGTGCTGGGGCCTAGCACAATTCAGAGCTCCCTGTTATGGTCATGTACTTTCTCTTCACCTCCTTTCAAAGTCTAAGAGATTTATTTTTGTTTAGCTTTCTCTCTCCATTCAAATTGAGATTACTATTATTGAGCTGCGTTTGGAGAACAGAATTCCACTCTTTTCTCTTTATATTTTTGGCTTTTGGCTAACTATGCTTGGTAATTATATGTAACCACTTCACTTTGTAATATATTCCCCATATTTCCCTTCCAGCTGACCTAACACTTTCATACAGTAACATACTACAAAGTTCACTAACCTTTTTTTATCTGGAGGCATAATTGGGATTCTGTGTTCATGAATCTCTGAAGTCCACATCAATCCTTCTAAGCAAACTTCCTTTCAAATGCAGATGGAGTACTTTCTCTCAACTTGATGAAGAAAGCTCCTTTGCTGCTTTATTATGTGCTTTATGATATGTTTCATAATTTTAAATGGTGAGAAATACTCATGCTTGATTTTCATGGTCTTTAAAATCTATTTTGAATTCATGTTCAATAGTGGGTGAATCAGAGCTGACCTGCCTGTTAAAGGACTGTGAATATAATTCTCTCCTGAACTCTGTGCAAACCTCTTCTGTGGCAGCTTCTTTCACTCAAGGTTCACTGTGTTTGGCTCTATGAGGTGGCTTTCTTTCCCACTGCAGGTTAATGTTAGGTAACAAAGGCACATGCATAATCTGGAGGTCTCTCAGGCATGTGTGTGCTGTGTCCCATGTACACATGGATGCGTGCCATCCCAGTTAGCACGTGCAGGAGTTTTGGACTGTGATGCTCTGCAGATCTGTCACCAGTAACACCCACTTGAGGAGACTTGTGCCTCTGACAGCCTCTCAGCAATTTCCACATAAATGCTCTTATGGCCTGGGAAACTGACTGAAGTTAAGCATGGGGGGGGGGGGAGCGGGAAATATATAGCCTGTTTATACACACAGCCCACGACACCTCTTGGCCCCACCTGTAGGCAAACCTAAAGCTTGGGATATGAGTGTGAGCAACTGCCTGTGTGTGGCAGCTGCTTCAACTAGCTGCTCAAACTCTGCTGCTGTAAGAGACACAGCTCCTTCAGTTACCTTGAATTAAGTACCAATTAGACAACTCGGGCCACAGATTGTCTGTGGTCTAAGGCTCTGATCCAGAAAAGCATTTAAGTGTGTGCTTGTTTACCCTTTCTGTACAATGCTCCTAAGCACATGCTTAGATGTAAGGCCATTTTGAAGTCCTATTGAAATAATTTTGCAAAGGACAGCAATAAACAAATCCTGGCCGTTCTACAGAAAGAAATTTATTAAATAAAAAAGTTGGGTTTATCTCTTAGGTTTCTGCTAATAGAGTTAGGGTGTGGCTTTCTACTAAAATGTCACAGTGCAAGTAAAAATTACTTTGCAAGTCTCTTTAAGACACTGCCTTTGTCTTTTCTCATTCCTTATTTTTCATTAGCGATTCACCACAAAGAATGCATTTCCCACCAATTCAAAAATAAGTCCAAGCAGCATGTTAATCTGCATTGCCTGTAGGCCTCCAAGCTGTGTTTCAAAAAGCACTGTTATGTATTTTGCTACTTTAAAACAAAAAGCAAACCAAATGGTCACACAGAAGGTACCTAATCAGTTCTGGCACATCTTTCTGCTATGAAAAAATTATTCTTATTCTCTATAGGTTGATCAGGGTATTGTATGAATGCTATCTGGCTTTCATGCCCAGACATACATATGATCAAATGTATGTCTGGCTTACTGCATTCCAGGGCAAAGGAAATGTTGTTGCTATGTTTTACACTGGGCTGCTAAGAGTGATGTTCGGAAAAGCTGCCTAACTTCCGTGACTGGTGGGAAAAGCCACTATTTGAAGCCCCAGTGTTGAATCAGGGTTCCCTTTTGCAGGGGGAGAATGATGAAGAAAGTGGTACCATCTGCACTTCTTGCTCTGATTGTTATAGAAGTACCTGAATCGCTGGCAAAATGCTAGTACTATTTTTCCCTGGTGTAAAAAAGGAGAATAATAATTAAAATAGTTAGGGACAACAACTACTATTCATTGCATAAATGCCATATCCTTGGTCATATAATGCTCTTTGCTCTAAATTGTTGGCATGACCTGACAAAAGAAGATGCACTTCATATATTACCCCAGTATAATTCTCCTCATCAAAATCCACAATATTCAGAAATACAGTAATGCACATAAAAGAAGGCAAAACAATTAAGGGTTCTGGCTCTGCCTACTATCCTCTGGACGCAGATAATTTGCAACACAAAAACAGACAAAAGTAAAGTAATCTTTTCTTTCTTTGAGCTGATGGGAAGTCTGCCATTTGCCCTGAACCAGAATTTAACCTTGGGGACAGATATCTGGATCTCTGGGGTAGAAGAAGATGTGTTTAAAAGTAAGAATGTGGCAAAGCTAAAAAGACAGTGACTGAGTCTGCAAAGAGCCAGAAACACTGCCTTGTGTTGCTTTGCGCGCTGTATTTTCACGTACACAGCTTTGGAAGGAATGGTCCACATTAATAAAGAAATTATAGTGATCTTTTAAGACCATCTTTGTTCATTCTCTGCACTAAGCCCAAGGGTAGGTCAGGACCACCAGCAATTAAAAAAAATAAACCAACCAAATCAGAAGAAACCTCATTCATGCCCACAGGACAGTGAGCATAATGGTCACTACTAAGGTAAAGATAGTAAAAATACTATTACTGAATAGCATATATGGTTAATATATTAATATAATATATATTGCTAATATCATAGTATATTACTAATATATAGTATATTAATAGATAACATATATTATTATATATAATAATACTGAGAAAAGATGGAAAAATTCTTCATGGACAATGAACTGCATAAAGGCAACACCTTATTCTTCTACTTAAACAAACAGATACTGCTTCGTACAGCAGCATGCCTTTTCCCTTTCATTGGACCTCTACTGTCTTTTTACTTAAGGCTTCAATAGATTTTGGCTTTTTTTGTTGGGAAGTACTTAATTAAAACAAGTAGGGATAATGCAGGAGGGAGTGTTCCATACAATAGCACCGCACACCTTAGTCGGCCACAGATTGTTAGCATTCTATCTTTAAAGGTTTACTCAGCGTAAGCCTTAAAAGTGCTAACAGTTTTGCTATATGTGGATTAATGACACATGCCATAATAAAATTATCAGGAGAAGCTTACTGAGTATTTTGAGACCTATGAAAGCTCATTCTTTTCATCTGCTCTGGATTAAAACCTGGTGTATTTCTGGCTTTTCTCAGTACTTTTAAGACTGTGCGTAACAGCAAGTTGTACTTTTGTGAGGATTTAAATACTAGCTTCCTTGGCACGAACGGCTGAATTTCACTATTAGAGACAATGATACACAAGGATCACACTTAAATCATGGTACTAGTAACACCACGGTCACAGGGTCGGTCCCTGTATAGGCCATTCACTGAAGAGCTGGACTCAATGGTCCTTGTGGACCTTCCAACTCTGAATACTCGGTGATGCTGTGAACACTGCTTGTGCAAAGCACAGTGGACACACAACTTTGGAATGGCCACCCATGAAACAAGGAGTCAAAATAGTTCAAGCCGACGTACAATAAAGAGGCTTGTGAAGAATCACAATCTTCCATTTTATATTCACTTGAAGAGAGCAGCAGGAAGGGCAGAGACAGGCGGGCAGGCCCAGGGCGGGCAGAACCGGGTGCTGCGCTCCCTGCGGGTTCGCGGAGAGCTGCGGGATGGGGGGCGCGGCCGCCCCAGCCCCTCGGGGCCAGGCGAGGTCCCTGCGTGGCATTGCCCGGCCAGCGGCTGAGGGACCCCCCCGCTGCCGCCCCATCGCCCGCCCCCGGTGCGACGGGCCCCGCGCCCTCCCCTTCCTCCCCCCGCCCCGCAGGGGACCTTTTAAGAGGAGGGGGCAGCGACTGCAGGGCTTGGCCGGGGGACCGGGCCGCTCCTGCGAGGGCTCTGGGATTGAGTCGGACGGCCAAAAAAAAAAAAAAAAAACCCAAAACCAAACCAGGGGGAGGAAAGGAAAAAAAAAAAAAAAAAACACGAGGCAAAAGAAGTCAAATAAAAAAAAAAAAAAGTAAAACGGGAGGTGCGGAAGCAGGGAAAGGTGTGGGGGCAAAACAGAAACCGCAGGGGGCCGCGCTCCGCAGGCTGCGCGCAGCGCGGGGATGGTGCGCCCCGGCGGGCTCTGCCTCCTGCTGCTGCTGCTGCTGCTGCTGCAGGGCTCCCTCCTCCTGCTGGCCACAGCCCGGCACGGCCGCGCCGCCGCCTGCCCGCTCCGCAGAAAGGTAAGTGCCGCCCGGGGTGCCCTCCTGCCCGGGGTGCCCTCCTGCCCGGGGTGCCCCCCTGCCCGGGGCGCGCTGCCGTCCGCCCCGCCCTGCCGGCAGCGCGGGGGCGCGGGTCTGGTCCCCTCGGGGTGCGGTGACGGGAGGGGGCGGTGTGCGGGGCTCATCCGCGGCTCAATCCCTGTCAGGCGGGCGCGGTGCGCGGAGCTCGGGCGGCAGGCGCTCGGGAGCAGCACCCTGGCTACCCGGGACTGTGCGCAGGGTGCTGGGACCGTGCACCCATCCCTGGGTGCTGACGGAAGAGCGTGCCGGGAGAGGAAGACCCCGGGGTGAGTCCCAGCGGGATCTTTTGCCTGCGCTGAGTAAGAGCTGCACCGGTCGCCAGAAAGCAGACTGGCCGGGACTGAGTTGCAGCCACCGTCCCACGCAAGGGTACCGCCTAGTCCCACTGCAGAACGCCGAGCATGCTGGAACAGGTTCGGAGCAGCAAATGGCCATTTGGAGTGAAAACGCGGTTACGCATTATTTAGGTTTTGCTCGTCTCCTAAACTTAGCAGCTTGACTGCAGTAGCCAGGAGCAGCATGCGCTGACTTAGCTCTGGTGGGTGGTTGGCACAGCAGAGGATCCCTGCTGCAAGAAAGGGGTGATGTTACGGCCAGTGTGAAGCATGTGTAGAGGGTGTCTGTCATTTCTGTGAAAAATCAGAAAAAGTCGTTGAAGCTTTTGAGATAAAAGTACCAAAAATCATGTAGGAAAAGCCTTCTTAAACTGACTTTGTATTAACAGGCCATCTGTGCTGTCTCTTGGCATCTACTTGGACCTGACATGCTTCTGGGATATGTGTGCCACCACTTCAGCTTCCCTCCCAGGCAGGGTTAACTCCACCAGCACAGCCCTTAAGGAAGCTGGAAGCCCTTAGAAGTAAGTGCAGACCTGCTGCACTGGGGAGGTGCCAAAGCCACAGCAGGCTCACTGCAGGGTAGGTGTGACAAAGTTTTGCAACTGAAGAAGGTCTGCACTATGACTTCACTCCTCTCTCTCACCTGCTCATGCACCTACACATAGCCCTTGGTCTTGGGGCCTTCCTGCCTCTAGGAGCATGCTGGTTCCCCAGGATATCTTCTAGGATCTAGGGCATTATGGAATCAGCCATATGCCAAGCTACATGTGCTTCACTGGAGGTGTCTTCCTGAGTTTGTGTTAAACAGAGCTTAGCCCTACCTTGAGGGACGGTGTTTTTACAATTTGCTTGGAACCAGTTTGTCAACTGGATTTGTAGGTGGCCAGCTGTGACCCTGCCATAAAGCCAGGTCAAGCCTTTGGAGTGAGTGCTCCTTCTCCTTGAGGGCATGAAGTGCAAAAGCCTGTGGGCTGGTATGAAACTACTGCAAGGAGCTAGTGAGAGCAAGGAGAAAGAGGACAGCTCCTGAGAGCCTGAGCATAAGTCATACTTGTGGAAATGGGTAACTTCACAGGTTGGGTGGGAGATGCACGAAGTTTTTCTCAGGAACAATTGAGTGGACTTCTGCCAGTTACTAGCAAGACTGGAGGTGAAATGTGTTAATGATAGGTCATTATCTGCTGATGACTCTGTCATTAAAATGTGAGACCACCTGTAGCTCTGGAATTGGCAGGCCGTTTCCTAGGGTCATTAAGACAGTGGTAGTAACCACACTGTCTAGAAATGGCATCGTCTGCCTTATTTACAAAGCTGTTGAGTTTATCCTTATGAATATTTACATCAACTCCTTAGGAAAAATACACCATCTTGTTTCTGCATCACCACGGATGGCTTTTTAATTCAGTTTAGTTCTTTTCAGGATTGCTTTTCTTGCCTCTCTTAGATCTTTCTTCTTTTTGTCAGGTTGCCTAGGTCTCTGCCATGAAAGAAATGTGTGTGTTGTTGCCTGAAAGAGAGAAATTGCTATTTTAAGGAATGAACCTACAATACTTCTGAGGGCTTTCTCATCATCACTCCAAATTATACTTAAAGCTACAACCAACAATGTGCCTCATCATTCTAGAAAAAAAAAAAGACATAGAAAACAATTAATTTAAGATGAAGTATGCTGGAATCTTTTTTGGCTTGTGTTCCAGATACTAAATAATGTGGTCTGGTACTGCTTTCTTTTTGCTTAACATTGGAGTGTATTAGGAAAAATCAAAGCCAGAATTCAGGGATTAATTGTGGAATGCTTGTAGTTGGTTAGTATTTTATTATGTGTTGTTCCTGATAGAGGGCCAATTAATTTATATGGCTAATTTTCTCCATATACGCCCTTCAGCAGAGCAAGTCATTTGTCTGTTCTTAACCTGTGGCTTTTTAGTTAAAAACTTTAATTTCTGGCACATTGGATGTGTTTTTTTTAGTAGCTGTAGCCTGTGCAGTGTTTATCCCCAAGCAAGTTCTGCTTTAAGTCTTAAGCTGAGTAATGCCGGTGGGCAAAAGCTCAAGAGAAATACTATTAAAAATGTGGCTGGCATTTTTGTGTGCATTACCATCGTTGCATGGGCACATAACATGGTGAGTAAAATCTTTGCCTCGATTAGGTATAAAGAAACATGGCAAGATATGACACCAGGATAGATAAGAGAGAGGGAGAAAGCCATATAGGGAGGGTAATAGTGCTGCCTGCCTGGGTGAAATACTGCATGCCACATGCTTTGGCTTCTGTAGCAAGCAAAAAAAATAAGGCACGAGAATACTGTGGGTTGAGAAATAGTGCAGTTCTGGGCTGAGATTTGGAAGGTGTAGCTGTGAGGCCAAGTGGTGAGTGTTAGAGCTTCTGAAAGACAGTGAAGCTACAGAGGGCACCTACCTGCACAGTGAGTTAGAAACTTTGTGCTTTGAAATGTGTAGTCTACATAGATGAGACAGAAGATGGAAGGTAGTAGAACTCATGTAGAAGGAAGCAGAGCAAGTGTAGGTTGTCCATGTCTGGAGTTCCCATCCAGTTCCTCAGTCTCTGGACCACAGTTTTCTTTCCTTCTGAGCCTTCTGAGCCTTCATTCCCCATGTTATCACAACTGTCCATATTTACATTTTTGTGTAGTTTTTTATACTCCCATGCTCTTCTACATGTTTGGAGTACTGTCTCTAGATGAATTCTTTGTTCCTCCTGGTGTTTTTCTGAATTGTTTTTTGGATGTTTGCCAATTTTACTCGTTAGTACATCATTCAGCCCAATTTGAGCTAGTTTCTCTGAAAAAAAAAAAAATTATGCTTTCTCTGATCTACTTTGGCATTTCTTTTCCAGAAGAATCATTGCTGCCTTGCTTGAAGTGGTGCGTGATATCTGACAAATGCAGTAGTATTTGTGTGTTTGAAGACTACAGGTTGCATCCTGTAATGTTTCTATAAATAGGGCTGGAAAAGCAAGATGTTGGGGCTTGTTAAAACGAA
This sequence comes from Corvus kubaryi, assembly GCF_017639235.1. Taxonomy (NCBI): domain Eukaryota; kingdom Metazoa; phylum Chordata; class Aves; order Passeriformes; family Corvidae; genus Corvus; species Corvus kubaryi. The sequence goes on from NW_024581072.1 coordinate 3,818,225, forward strand.
CAAAATCTGAGGCTTGGGATTTTTTAATCAAAAAGAAGGAACCTCAGCTCCCAGCGAAATACCCTCAATGTGCACCATGCTTTTCCAGATTTTTTGCAATGGCTGACACTGTTGTCCTGTCATGTTGTCTGTCCTTATGTTTCCCCATTGCACCTCAGTGGACAGTGGAGTTCGTCCCCTGTGCAGCCTTCGCTGAGAAGGAGGCTTTCCAAGTCCTGTGTTAGGGAGTGGATCCCGCAAGTTCCAGTGTGTTCTCTGTGACAGTGTCAGCTTTTTCACCTGGGGAGGTAAGGCAGAGGAGAAGGCACCATGCCATAGTGATGAGCATTCAGAAATACCTTGATCTGATGATTCCGCGGACTTTGGTGTGGCAGCAAGTTGGGAGGCCTGTGTTCTCTTCTGAGACTGCTGCTCTTTCTCCTTGCTCAGGGTTTTTTCCTGTGATGGTGCATTGAGTACCACCTCTAAATTTTAAAGTGGAGACACAAATATGCATCTGTGCATGTTGATCTGTTCATGAACCTTCTTGTTGTTACGCTGCTGGAACTGAAATTCCTCAAGCTGTACAGCCCAGCTGCCATAAGCCTCCAGGACAGCACTTTGACTGTAACTTGTTTGTTTTAAAACACTTTTTTTTTTGTTGCAACAGCTGTGTTAAAGGATCCTACTGCAAAGGAAAATGGAGTTGTAGCACTTCTATCTACTGCATGCTCTTAGGGAAGTGATGTGCCACAGTGATGGTGTATGGTGTGATGCTGAACAAGCCTTGGCACTACTCCTGAGCTGTTTCATGGCCACCTAGAGCACTGTTTAACAGCTTCCCTTTTATGGTATTGGGGTGAAATGATGTCCTTGCTTTTCCCTCTCTGAAGCTGTATTGAGACACACGAGAGCTCCAGGAGGTTGCCAGGGAGGTGAGAGTGCCCAGAGCTGCAGCAGGGGAAGACCGACCTGCTCAGGCACACCCAGGGCTTCACCCTTTCCCCTCTCGCACAGAGTGGTAACAGGCTGCTTGCAGGGGTCTGGCACGGAGGCAGAGCAGTGCTGGACTCCAGGCTCCCCTTCTGAAGATAAAGGAGATGCCAAAGGAGTGTGAGGCACTAGCATGTCTGGAGCAGCTGTAGTGCCACGTTTTTAGAGGGAGAGTGAGCTTTGCAAGCATCCCTTGTGCCATCACTTGGCGATGATAACAAGTGCTGATACCCGGAAACTGATTCCGCAGGGTCCACGGAGTTCCCAGTCGGTGGGAAACTGAGCTTTCTCTGTCCTCTCATGCTGGCTCCAAGCTTTCTGTGAAAGAAGGTCTGAATGGTGCTTGGGGTGATTTTGCAAGTTCCTGACTACTCCTTTTGACATGCAAGTGCCAGCAAGAGTGCTCAGTGGCTCTGCTTTGGAACATCTATATCGAGGACTGTGTGAAAATTTTTGCTATGTCTCAGCCTGCTTTCTTCTGTCTGTGGTCTTTAAAGGAAGTCTTTATGTACTCTGTGCCTGATGGCCTGCTTTATTTCCAGTGGTAGCTGGCAGCATTACTCTGCTTTCAGTATCTGATTATGAAAGTTGGGGGGATGAGCAGAGAAAAAAGAACAAAAAAAGAGTATAATGCCAAAAGCCTTTCTAGCTGTGCTGTGTGCAGTAGTCCAGAGCAGCGCTGATGATCACATTAAAGCCTGGTACCAGTCATCAGGGCTTGAGCCTTCTTGCTGGGTTTACTGAGGAGCTGAATTGAAATTTTAAGCTGGCTGGTGACCACTTGTTCTGTACAATTCCTTGCAGTCATAGGTGGTTTTGTGCACTCCCACATACATGATCAGACTTGCATGAAGAGAAGGAGTATTGACCTCCTAACCTCATGCCTGTCCCAGGCGCCTCCTCTCTTTATACTTGCAGTAGATGCAAAGCAGCACTTCTGGTCCTTCCTCCTTGCTGCCTGACCACTACTTCCAGTTCATTTCTCACCACAGTGGCATGTCCTTTCATTTTCCCCTTCTGACTGATGTCAGGGAAGAACCCTGTCTCATTTTCCCTCTTGTTTTACTTCGCATATTCATTCTTGAGTATTCTTCACAGGTCTATGTTAGATTTTTTATTCACCTGTTGCCCTCTATCTTTTGTACCTCCTGGTGCTCTTCATGTTTGTTCTCTCTTCTTCCTATGGTCTTCAGGAGAATTTTTATGTTCTGTATTTCAGGCATTCCAGGACTGTCCTATAGGATATGGAGTTGTAGAATGGTGTTGGCCAGGGTCTGAAGTATCCTTCAGACTCTTGATATGCTGCAGAACAGTTTGAAGAGCCCTTTGGAATACAGCTGGTTTGTGCAATGCTCTTGGGCACGTGGTGCAATTCTTGGGGCTCTCCTGTGCAGCTCCAGGAGTCAGACTTCAGTGATCCCCGTGTGGTACTTTCGGCTCAGGATATTCTATATTCTGTAGTCCATGCAGGTAAAGTGGACTGGTGGTAGCGCTTTGCTGAGGTGCTGCCTGATCTGTGGCCTGGTTTTGATGTACAGAGCTGCTGGAGAAGGTTGTCTGGGATGAGCCATTGCAGAGCACTCTTTAAGATTAACCTTTATGACCCTGAGTCTTCAGTGTCAGAAATTTACGGGCAATGTGCTTCCAGTAAATTCCTCCAAGCAGCCTGTTCTGCATTTGGCAGTCAGGCAGGCTTCTTAGATCAGCACACATGCACAGTTAGCCTCAGTGCTGAGGTTACAGTTATCTGCTGGCTCAAGACTGACCAGATGTTTGAGTGCATCTGGAAGCTTGTTCTCTTACTTAGACATGCAAAGGCTACCTCTTCCTGTCTGTGCAGACAGACACCGTTTGTGTCCATTGCTCCAGTAAGTACTGCTGCAGCAGTGGGTGCTGTGGGTGATGAAGGCTGTGCCTGCTGCTGGTATAAAGTGAGTTGGAAGGATTCAAGCAGGATCTGTATTGTCCCATCTGCTCTTCTGTCCTGTGGGAGCACCACAACCCTGTGTTGAGGTATCCCAGGTGATGCAGTGAGGTACGTTTTCCAGCAGAACAAATTTAAATATGATTCTGTCTTTCAGATGGCTGTGGGTTTTGAGAGATTTTAAAGCTAATTTTAAAAAAGCAGCTTTTTTTCTTCCTCAGTGTTTACAAGTGTATACCATGAAACCACAGGACAAGTTTGGCCTGCAGAATTTTTTCCCTTATTTTCCAAGGTATTGCATGCTCTTCTCTGCTACTCAAGAAAGAGTACTGGGCTGTGAGGGGTCTTGACTGTGTCTCTCTGCCATGTGCAAAACTTTATTTCGACCTGCTCCAGCAAGTCTGTCTGCCAGCCGTGTTTTGTGTTACTCATTTTCTTGGTGTCAGCCAAGCACCACACTCATTAAACCCCCATTCCATGGGATGTGAGAGAGCACTGGAAGGGTAAAAGTGGGAAAAGTCTTGGGTTCAGATAATGACAGTTTAATAGCTAAAGCAAAAGTCGCGCATACAAGCAAAGCAAAACAAGGAATTCAATCACCACTGCCCATGGACAGGCAGATGTTCAGCCATCTCCAGGAAAACAGAGCTCCATCATGCATAGCAGTGACTTGAGAAGACAAATCCCATCATTCTGAATGTCCCCTGTTCTCTCTCTTTCCCCTCCCTGGCTTTTTATGCTGAGCATGATGCCATATAGTATGGAATATTGCTTTGGTCAGTTAGGGTCAGCTGTCCTGGCTGTATCCCCTCACAGTATCTTGTGCTCCCTCAGCATCCTTGCTGGCAGTCATACAACATGAGAAAAGGCCTTGGCGCTGTGCAAGCACTGCTCAGCAATAACAAAAACATTTCTATATTACCAGTGCTGTTTTCAGTATGAATCCAAAATGCTGCCCTATACCAGCCACTGTGAAGAAAATGAACTCCACCCCAACCAAAACCAGCATACTCCACAAGGAAACTTCACCCATGATGCTGTGCCACCTTCTAACTGTCACAGCAGTTTCTTTGATTTGCATTGCTGTGCTGAAGTGAGAGGTGAAAGTGATAGAAATCGTGCTGTCCTGCTTTGCTTCAGCAAAGTGATGCCAATTTTTGACTTGAGAAAAAGCAGAAGTTGGGTAAGTGTCATGCCTGGATCATGGTGTGCTAGGGCTGTGCTCTGCTGATGCTTTTGGTAAATACCCAGGTGATGTATCAGGTGGTATTACTGTTGAGAAGACACAGTGTTACCTTTCAGGAGGAGAAACCCAAAGACAATCTTCTTATGTTTTTATTAGCAAAAATTGAATTTTTACCTCAAGACCTGAGAAAAACAATGGTCAAAGAGGACTTTGTGTGAGCAAAGTCACTTTAGGTAAAGTCCATGCTGGCAAGCTGCTGAGCCAGGTGATCTGCTGGCTTGGCACCATGTTTTCCTTAAGCCCTCTGCTGCAGTGGCCTGGTGTAAAAGTGTGTACTTACTCAGCTGTGTCTCCCTCTCTCCCAGCAAAATGAGCTGAACTCCTTCCTGTGGACAATCAAGAGAGATCCCCCATCTTATTTCTTTGGCACCATCCATGTCCCATACACACGTGTTTGGGATTTCATCCCAGAGAACTCCAAGAAAGCCTTCCAGCAGAGCCACAGCGTGTACTTTGAGCTGGACCTCACTGATCCCTACACCATCTCAGCTCTCACCAGCTGCCAACTCCTGCCACAGGGGAAGAATCTCCAGGATGTGCTGCCCCGTGACATCTACCACCGTCTGAAGCGGCACCTGGAGTATGTCAAGCTCATGATGCCATCCTGGATGACCCCAGACCAGCGGGGCAAAGGGCTGTATGCAGACTACCTCTTCAACGCCATTGCTGGCAACTGGGAGCGGAAGAGGCCGGTCTGGGTGATGCTGATGGTGAACTCTCTGACTGAGGTAGACATCAAGTCACGAGGTGTGCCCGTCCTGGATCTGTTCCTGGCCCAGGAAGCGGAGCGGCTGAGGAAGCAAACGGGTGCTGTGGAGAAAGTAGAAGAGCAGTGCCACCCACTCAATGGGCTGAACTTCTCCCAGGTGAGGCAGAGTGCTGTGCAGGGTGCCAGGCTGGCTGCTCAGGTGGATATCTCAGCAGCAACAGCAAGGGCTGGGGCGCGGGTTAAGTTCTTTGTACCCAGAGACTTGTGTCTGCTCCCTGCAGTCCGTGCCTTTGCCTACATCCTCAGGAGAATTTGCTAGCACAGGAGATCAGGCCAGAGATGAATTCATTTAGGCATGGCCTGGGGAGACCCCTGTTCTCTTCCTTGGGCAGCCGTGGGCATGTTCCACCCTCAGAAGCACCAGACCTTTGGACAGGTGCTCTCTCTCCCTGACTGGGCCCCCCCACAGGAGCCCAGGACAGGCTGGCGCTCAACGTCCAAACTTGGTTTTGTAATAGCAAGTTAAAAAGAAAGAAGTGATTACTTGGGGCAAGCACGGGTGCTGTGAGTAGTGCTGAGAAGTAAGTGCTGATTGGAAAAGTATCACAATGGTTATCTTAATGCCCTCAGAAATAGGGGCCCATCCTCCATGCTGGGAAAAGTATTTTTGTTTGATTTTTGGGGGTCTTTTTCCCTTCCTTTGTTACCAGGTGCGGGTCAGCACAGCACAGCGTTCTGCAGGGAGCTTCACAGACTAGTACAGGCCCTTACGCAAGTGCCTCTGTGTTTGCAGACCTGCTGGAGTTCAGCACTGTTGTTCATGCTGCCAAATGACCTCTGAGTTGTCTGTGTGTTGGATGAGGTGCTCCTCTCTGAACGAAGTACACCAGGCAGCAGTGTCTGTTGTTGTCTCTGCCCAGTGGGATCACAGGCATAATGTTGCTCCCTGACATGGGGTACCTTCACTGCAGGGAGATGCTAGTTTGGGGAGTGGAAGAGGCATTTGTTTAGAAATAGGTGAGACTATGTTTTGCAGCATGCCCTGTAGCAGAAGGTGGGAGGACCTTTAGTCATAGGGCTGGGGAATTTTGACTGATGCCTGACCCTTTCCCCTCCATCGTGAAGCCTGTCCTGTCACTGGTGCAGAGTTTGGAAGGGAAAGAGCAGAAGGGGAGTGCAGCACAGCAAGGGCAGGGACAGCAGCTCAAGACAAATGTCTGAAGTGCTGCTACCCCAGACAGCATTGGTGGGGGGAATAGCACATCAACCCAGGCTGCAGTCCTGCACTTGAGCAGTCCTTAAATGCAGGCAGGGCTTCTGCACTTTTCTCTTCCATTGTTTGGAGCTGGGCAACCTCATTTACATCTCCAGTCTTTTGCTTAACAGTGTGCTTTGAATCTTTATGCTGCTGCTGTTAGCTCACAGCTGACCTGGGAATAGGCTGGGAAGTCCCTTCTTTTCCACCTTGTACCTGGTTGAGGATTTATAAACATTACTGCCCACATTTTAATTTTGCTGATATTGCCCCTATAGGTTATCATCATAGAAGTGGAGGGGGGGGGGTATGAGAATTTTTCTCCGCTGCCTTGTAAGAAAGTGGTAGGGAGACTGAGAAATGTTGATTGCAAATCATGTCCCTGCTAAGCTCCTGCAAATGTTGACTCTAGGCCTTCACAGCTTTCTTCGAAGAGCACTGCTGTTTTGCAGATGGGATAAATACCAAATGATCCAAGAAGCTGCATGGGCAAGGGACACAGAGCTGCAATGTTCAGAATTGCCCAGCCTTCTGAGAAGGCCAGAGAGACAAGAACTGCAGGAGAAACTTGCCTCTGGTTAGGAAAATGACAGCCCATGGTTGCCCCATGGTGAGTGGAGATGTGCATGTGCATCATGCAGGCTGCAGCTCCTCCCATGCCTGCATGCTTAGAGGGGAAGGAGAGCACTGTCCCTTGAGGGAGGAGGTGTGGAACAGCTACTGCACTGCAAATTCACACCTCCACTTCTGCCCACTGCTAGATTTCCAATACAGGCAGCTCAAGGAAAAGGATAACCAGAGGCAGATGATTTTTATTCTTCTAAGCCAATTTCATGGCTGTTTCAGAAACTGACTTGTGAACTCGTGTTTGGTGATTCTGTAAGTCTTTAATTTCTGAGCTTTCTTGTCAGTTTGTTCAGGCAGTAGAGTTAATTGCATGTTTAATATAAACCAAAGAAAGGGTTTGAAATAGGCTCTTTGAAAATTATTTTCTTTGGTGTGCTGCTGTCCAGAAACCCCCAGTGTTGGGCCACTTCTGTGACTGCTTTTCAAACAAGCGAACATACAGGCATAACTTCGAAACTTCTGTTGGGGAAAGCAGAACAAAAAGCATGAGGAATGGTCTAATACTGTACAAGAAATATCATAGAATCACAGAATGGCCTGAGTTGGAAGGGACCTCAAAGATCACCTAGTTCCATCCCCTCTGCCGTAGGTGGGGACAGCTTTCACTAGACCAGGTTGGTCAGAGCCCCATCCAACCTGACCTCGAACTCTTCCAGGGATGGGGCATCCATGGTTTCACCTGTGCCAGTGCCTTACCACTGTCACAGTAAAGAATTTCTTCCTAATATCTAATCTAAACCTACTCACTTTCACATTGGAGCCATTCTCCCTTGTCCTGTCACTACATGTCCTTGTAAAAAGTCTTTCTGGTAGGCTTCCTTCCCATACTGGAAGGTGTGTTATAGGTCACCCCAAAGTCTTCTCTTTTCCAGGCTGAACAATCCCAATTCTCTCAGCCTTTCCTCATAGGAGAGGTGCTCCTTTATTCTAATCCATCTTGGTGGCCTCCTCTGGACTCACTCCAACAGGTCCCTGTCCTTCCTGTGCTGGGACCCCAGAGCTGGATGCAGTGTTCCAGGTGGGGTCTCACCAGAGGAGAGCAGAGGGGCAGAATCCCCTCCCTCCCCTGCTGCCCACGCTGCTTTGGATGCAGCCCAGGGCACGTTTGGCTCTCTGGGCTGTGAGTGCACATGGCTGGGTCATGTCCAGCCTCTCATCCCCCAGCACCCCCAAGGCCTTCTCACAGGGCTGCTCTCTGTTTATCTGTCCATCCCGAGCCTGGATTGATACTGGGCATTGTCCTGACCCAGGTGCAACACCTGGCACTTGGTCTACTTAAACTGCATGAGATTCCCATGGGCCCACTTGTCAAGCTTGTCCAGGTCCCTCTGGATGTTGTCTAGAGAGATGCTTATTTTCTTATGGCAGAATTACAGAGAAATTACTTAGCAGAGAAGCAAGTTCAGTGTTTTCAGTTTGTTTCTGCATAGGGTTTGCTCTTTGTTTCACATCCAAAATGACTGTACTGCCTGGTGAGGTGGACTGCCAAGCCACTTCAATCCATACATTGTTAGTAGCTAGGTCCCTCTTTTGATCCATTCTGTTGACCTTGTTAGTGTATGTTATTGCAGGTGAAGGTCTGGAACAGTGTATTGTTGTCTCCCTGGGGTTGCACAATGCGCAGTAACTGCAAAGTGCAGACAAACCCCAGTTAGCAACTTCCTTCTCCTTGTGAAGAGAGAACAGTAAAAAATGGAAAAAACCCCAAAACCTCCGCACATACAACAGCCAACACTGCCTGTCAAGGGACTCTTTTTTCTTTGGCTTTTTTTACCAAAGACTTTTGGTTTATGGCTCTCTTATTTTACCTGCCAAATCTCTCCGTTTTTGCTCAGCTCAGGCTGGCTGCCCACATTGCTAAATCATGAAAGTATCATTTCTGTTCAGTACACAATGTTGTGTACACAATCTGTGAAATACTTTTACTGCCTTGTCAATCCCTGTCTCTTGTTCCAAGTTCTGTGCAACTTTATTAGTACGGCAACATTAGTTTGTCTCCATGGCCAGGGCCATGGTGTTTATTTTTCCTCTTTCGTGCTGTTTCCATCCTAGTTTGTCTTCCAGACTTGTTCTCCCAGTCCACTGTCTTTGATGGGTATTGCCTCTCTTGTTGCTCTGCCCTGCATGCAGGTCTCATTCCTAGCTGCGTCTGGGCTTTGTAGCTACGTACAATCTGCCACTGCTGACTTCCAGCATGGAGTCAGTCCCTCCCAGCTGTTCTTCTCCAGTTCTGCATGTGCATACGTGTTTGCTGTGTTGGGGGCATTAGTGCTCCAGCCCTAAACAGCTTTGCTGTTGGCTTCAGTAGTATCATGAACATCAGTTTAGTACTGGCTCAGAAGATGAGCAGGTGATGGCCTGTACTGTGCCAGGCACTTGCTTTGATACGCTAAGGTGGTGTCCAGGCTGTATTCCTCAGAAAGTGGTCTCAGCTTGAGCACAAGTAGTTTAGACTTACGTCTGCCCTTTGTGTGGACCCATGGTTAAGTGTGTAAACACTGTCCTGCCATCACCACTTCCTAGCCAAGACTCTGGCCAGTTTGACTTCTCTGATACTGGCACACTTGGTAGAAGGTTCTATTACCTGTTCCTGATCTGAGAATTGTTTTCCCACATGGCTTTCCTGTGGTCATACCTTGTCTCAGCATTCGTCCTACCTGAGCATCAGAATACATTGCTACATATTCAGAAGTAGTCTTCAAAGCTGCAGTAGGAGTCAGGGAGCCACTAAGGGCTGACTGCTTATGAAATCCTGGCTCTGAATCTGGGACTGAGCACTTGAAAGTGTTGTTATTTGCATCTTTCAGCCAGTCCCTCATATAGCTCATTGCAGATAGGAAAGCAAAGTTTTCTACATTGATCATTTTGTATTAATTAGGACATTATTTGTTTATGTTTCTACTCAAAAAACAACCTCTGCAAGCTACAAAGTGCTGAGAGATTCTTGCTTTTCTCTGGATGGCTCCCAGAACTTCCAGGTTCTGGATCACTAACATGACTGTGAGAACTATAGACTCCTGCTTAACAAACACAGCCCTTCTGTCATTTGGCCCTTTCGCCCAAGTGCGCACACATGTTAAGCAGCAACATCATTTTTGCTGCTTAATATGTGTGCGCACTTGGGCGAAAGGGCCACCCTTGAGAAGCCCTTGTATAAAATTGTTATTTAGGAAAAGCCTGTATTTGTGGGGAAAGAAGAAAGCAAAGACTCCATGGCTTTACATGTGTTACATGGGTTGTTGGGTGGTCTGTTTTTTTTCCCATTCTAAGGAAGTGAGAAGTGATGGCTTGAAATTAGGCGCAAAGGATACAATATGAAAGTGCTGAGATTTGAGCTATTCTTCTCGTTCCTATAAAGGGTGTTTTGCTATACTTGGTTGGTCAGTTACAGTAGTTGTCTTTAACTTCTGGGATGATGAGGCTGGATCTGGCAGTGTTTCCATTCACAGGACCTTGGTTCAGGCTCATCTTCGACAATGACAGTAATGGAGAATCTCAAAGAAAGAAAAAGCAAGGAAAGGCACATAGTGCAAGATCTGCAAAGAGTAGATTAGATTCTGTAGTTTAGGTCCAAATTGAAGCAAAGCACAGAGCAGTTGCTTGATGAAGGAGCTGACAGAGGAGCAGAGCTTTTTATTGCTAAACAAGTTGGATGGGACACTGCTTGCATAACATGATTGCATCTGCTGCCCCGAGGGTGTAATTTCAAGACTTATTTGTTAGGACCAGCCTTCTCTCTTCAGGTGATGGGAACATTAGGGGTTTGTGCTCATGAACTGGGGCTGGAACAACTGAATTGATCCTATTTGCATCTTTGGCTGCTGGTGTCTGTGACCTAGATTTGGTTTTGGTTTCAGTTTGTGTGTAAACAAACCTGTAGCCTCCACATGTAGACATCAGGGATGGGGGAATGGGTTGGCTGGTGGGAACCAAAATAACTAAGACTTCTCATTTCTATTGAAATAATTACAGTTTAATTAAGATATTTTTAACTACTTGGCCATTTCAGTGTTCTTCCCTCAGTGAAAGTAAAAGTGGCCTTCAGAATGGTGGGGAGTTTGTTTCAAACAGCCTGGACTCTGTGGTAGGGCTTTGAAATCCCAAACTGGGAACGTTGCTCCTTGCACTTGCACTCTATATGCCTATCAGCTGGCTGGATTTTCCCATTAAAATTGCCCTTAGCTTGGCATATTACACAGCAGAAACAGAAGATGTCAGGTTGCAAACATGGCTTCTTCTGTCCTTGCTGCTCCCATGGATGGCTTCTTGCCTGTGTGTGGCTCCCAGTTTTGCAGTGTGAGCATGCCAGTGCACTTTCCTTTTTACTCAGTGAGCAAGGGCTGGGCAATGAAATGTATGCACTGCTCTGAGAGCACTTGTGACTGGGTTATCCTGCTGTCCTCTGACAAGTAGTGCTAGACTGGTGGGCTGGTTGGCGGTGCTCTGTGTGATGCTTGAGATCCTCCAGCTTTGGGTGAGGACACTTGCTGCAGAGGAGCACAGCCCTGTCAGCAGGCTGAGGGTTGCCAGGCATCGGTGGCCACTCAAGGTAGCACACAGAAGCTCTGAGCTGAATGGTTTTTGGAACAGCTCAGCCAAAAGGAAGGAGTGTGGAGCAGGGCAGAGATGTGGCCTTGGCTTAACTCAGCTGTTCAGGCAGTTGGGTGCCCCTGTGCGAAGCTTTAGTCGGCAGGTTCTCAGTATTGACACAGAATTACAGTGATGGATCATGGTGCTGTGATGCTGTGGCTCTGTTGGATGCCTGATCCCAAGGGCTCACTTCTTATTGCCATTACAGAACCCAAAGCATGGGAATGCAGCTGCCAGCTTTTCCCTTGGACAAAAAGGTTGCAACCAGTCTGGACAACTTAAAGGCACATGCCTGCAGAAGTTGTAGAAGACAGCTTCCTTTCCCACCTAAGAACTGTACTGCAGTCCTGTCACACTCCTGTCCAGTACTGGTGAGATGGTTCTTCTGGCCCAGACTGGATTGCAAGATCCATGGGGATCCATGTTGGCTCCTGCATCCCAACTGACAGCGTTTGACTCATGGCCGTGGTTCTGAAGACTGATTTTTAGTTTTCATCAGCAAATTCAGAACAAAAATGAAGCCCAGCTTTAGTTTTCATCTGTTAGATTTTGTGAGGGCTTGTATTCCACTGAAGAGCCTCTGCTATTAACTCTTAGTACTTGCATGAACATTACAGCTGTAATCAGTTTGTCCTTTAATGTTCTATTTGTTGAGCCTATCCCAGCAGTGCACATTTCTATGTGTTAAATGTTGACTCAGCTCTTCCCAGGCCTAGCAGCATCTGTCTTGTGACATGGCAGTCATGCTTGGTGCAGTGGTATTGTCACTGTCCTCATCTTCCCTCGTTTATGCATCTGTGTTCGGCTGTGGTTCTTTCAGGCACAGTGGTTTTCTGAGCACTCATGCTTGCGGCTGGCAAAGTCCTTTTTACTCACACGGCTTCCCAAGGAAATAAAGAGTGTTACTGTTGTTGTTGGTCCAGTCCCTGACTGCTCCCTGATCAAGGTGAACTTGGAAGCCAATTTACATCTTCTTTCTCATCTGTATTTACATTTTTAGGTCTTCTAAGTATTGTTTCTGTTTCCCATGTCTTTAGTACATGAGGTGTTGGTTTTGTGTTTCTCTAAATTCCTACTGCCATACAGTCTCTTGAGAAAACTATTCATTGATGCTGTTGTCTTTAACACAGAAAACTTGCAAAACACTATCAAGGTTTTTGGAACGGGTATGGTTTCCATTATACTTGTTGACTTAAAATTTCTATATCCTATAATCATTTGCAATAATATTAATGAAGGCTTTTATTAGATAATTTGAAAGATTGATTTGCAAGTAGGATGAGGCTGAACATAGTTTTGAAGATGATTGTTTCTTTTTCTGACCTAAGGCAAAAATGAAAGAGTAGGAACAGTTCTTTTTTTTTTCTAAGAGAGAGAAGATTGGGTTCCTTAATAAAATTCTTATCATCCAGCAAGCTTAGCAGGTTGTCATAGGTTAGCAAGCGTAGTCCCAGAAGGGATGTCCTTGCTAAGGGGTGCTTACAGCTTCCTCTGGGACCTGATAGAACCTATCAGCTGGGCAGTTTGAATATGGACAATTCTTTAAGCCACTTAAAATTGTGACCGCCTTTGTGATCTGCATTTAAGAATAGGCAAACTCCCCCTCCAAGCTCTCTCTCGTTTCCGGCGCTGGCACAGGTGGCTGCAGGCCCCGTGTGGGGGCCAGCGGGCCCGGCCAGGCCCTGCTTGGGCCAGGCTGGGCCGGGCCACGGCCATCCTGGAGCCGATGGACCGGTTCCAGCCGTGGAACCCCCCCCACTGCCTTGCCGTGGGCAGCCGGAGTGGCTCGGCTCCCCCCATCTCCACTGCGATAAGAAAAATTCCAGCTGCAAGGCCGAGGTGAGATTAACCCTTTTATTGCTGTGAAGAGCTGAAAACCTGAGGGAAGAGAGAGAGGAGATGCTTAAAGCTGAAATTCTGTTGTGAAGCTATGATATATCAGAGCATCCCGTTGTAATTTCATGAAGATATGGGGGGTGGAGTGTTCAACTCGTGAGCAAAAGCACCTGCGCTGAGATAGGCAGATGCTGACGCAGCTGTAATTTCATGAGAAGTTTGGACAGGGAGAGATGGACCAGATGAAGACTTTTGCTCCAAACGGGAAAGGAGAAAACCTCAGTCCCTAGAGATGAACCAGATGAGGACTTTTGCTCCAAATGGGAAAGGAGAAAACCTCAGTTCCTAGAGATGCTCCCAGAGATAGTCCTAAAGATGAAGATGAGGAAGACCCTTTGCTCCCAGGGAAGGAGAAGGGCTTCTGTTTTTTTGTTTCTGAATGGCTCAACCTTAAAAATTGTACCCCAAAAAACTTCAAGAGTGGACCCTCGAAAGCAGTTGCGGGAAAAGCTGCAAGTCAGGGGAAGGGACTCACGTGAGCAGAGAGACTCCTCTTCCTAAATGGACTGAACAATATTTGGAAGTGGGCGGCTGTCTCGTTGTGATACTGTTTTCATAGCACGAGCAAGAAGAGACTTCTCTTTCTAAATGGACTGAACAAGGTTATTATGGAAGTGGTAAACAGACTGAACATCTTACGGATTGTATTTTTACATTGTCAGTGGGCAAAGGGAGGAAGGTAGGGGGAGGAGGAGAGTTCTGAAGGTGGTATAATTTTTTTTTTCCTTCTTTTAGGTGTGTTAATAAACTTCTTCATATTCTTTCAAGTTTGGTGCCTGCTTTGCATTTCTCCTAATTCTTATCTCACAGAAGATAAACAGTAATGAGTATTTTGGACCAAACCACTACACTAAATTGGTGTTTCCGCCCGGTTACAAACCGAACCCGCGACACAGGTATACGCACATCCACACCAGACATCATCCATTTCCAGCATGCCTGGATGAAAGATATTCGGACACCAAGGTGCGTAAACAGTTTTAAAGGGATTAGACAGGTGGATGAAGAATAGTCACACCAGGACATCACATACATGTCCCAAGTGCCCTCTCTGGCTCAAGGCGTCCCTCATCCCTGACAGCCTGAATTGAGGGCAGGTGCGAGTGGAAGAGTTGGTCTGTAGGTTGTGGGCTTCTGCTCCACTGGGCAGATGTGGAAAGCTTATTCCCAAAATGTATGAGCTGTGCTTGGAAACTGATATGGAATGGGTCAGCAGAACCAAGCTTGGCAGTGTCCCTGCTGGAGCTTTCAGATACCCACATGTTCTCCCATTTCACAAGACTTGCCTTTCTTGAGCATGCAGCGGTCACACGTGAACAGACAATGTGGGGAGCAGTTGGCTGTGTAGTCTGAAACCAGGGAGAGGTTTAGGAAGGTTTATCCATGGATCTGGAGAACAGTCCTGTCAATTAAGATGAAATGTGTAACGGTGTTTAGTCCGCAATTAACTGTGAAGCCAATCTTGTCCTGTAACTATTTGACGGAAGACTTAGGTAGCTGGCCTTGTGCATTTCTCAGTCTCTTTGTTCTTAACAAGATGGGCAGGATTGCTAGCCTCAGACAGAACTCAGATTAATCTTTGACAAAAATAGATACACTGACCTGACTTCTGTGAAGTCAAGTCTGGTAAATGCATTACAAGAATGTTCTAGCAAGTAATATTTTTTTTAATTGCAGATTTTATGTGGTGGTGTGTGACCTGTTTTGCTTTTTGAGTTGTGTTCATTAGCAAGACATAGTGTTAGAGACTGATTTGCATCTTACTCACTCAAACCCTTCATTTCTATGTGGATTACTCATAATTTATCAGTGTGTCCCACTCCCTCCATGTTCCCCAAACAGCACCATGTGGGAAAAATATACATATTTTAGGACCATCAGGCTGTCAAATCTCAAATTAACTGGGCTTGCAACTATGCATCAGATCTGGCTGAATTTGCTGCAAATAAATCGGTGCTTCCAGGTGCTGCTTGATCCAGCCATCTCATTCTCTCCAAGGTAACAGCTGAGGTTCTGTCTGCCTTTGCTGAGTATGTCTGATGCTGAGGTATGGTCACACTGACCACTTGTAATAGCTGTAGGGAGAAGCCCCACTGACACATGGTTTCTGGGGAGAATATCGTGCCTTGTTGCTGTCTTGAGAGCGCCCCAATGTAGAGTTAGCCCCTCCGCTTTTCAGAAGTGGCACTTGTTGGCTCATTGGGATGTCACACAGGATGAGCAATCCTGCCCCACCAAGGACATGAGTTTTGTGTTGTGCTCCACTTGGCTGAGTGGGGAGCCCATGCAAGCCTTTTTTCACTTCTGCTTGAGACAAGTCAGAACAGGATGGCATCATACAGTTCCTTGGCTTTGCTCTTCTGTCATCTTTCAGCATTTTGAAGAGCTTCCTCCAAGCTCAGAGGAAGTGTTTGGGTTTCTCAGGGAACATGTTGTATAAAGATGCTCTAAACTAGCGGGAGAGCTGCAGCCCTGCACTGGTGTGCTGCTGGATGTATCCTAGCACAGTGTTGTTGAGGATTCTGGTACTGACACTACAGTCCTCAGTTCCCCTGATTCAGTGTAGGCCACATTTTCAGTTGAATTAGGTGAAAGCTTTACCTTTGGGATACTGGATTAACTGCTTAAAGATTTTAACCACTGAGAAAATTTGAACTTTCATCTAGACATTGTCCTAAACATCTTCCTGCCTGTCCAGCTGCAAACCTTTGCGTCCTGGCTCCTGCATGTGAGAAATGAGACAACTCTTAAAAAAACCATTAATTTATTGAAAACAGAAAAATTGAAAAATTACAGAAATTAGAAAAATATAAAAATTTGGGATCCTATGGCTCAGTAGATGGTATGCCCCAGGAGCACAGGGATTTGAGATCTTTTGGCTGAGACAGCACTAGACCTCAGGTAGAGAAAAAGAACTTGCAGTGCTGGGCTGGCTTTTGGTT
Source organism: Corvus kubaryi (assembly GCF_017639235.1). NCBI lineage: Eukaryota > Metazoa > Chordata > Aves > Passeriformes > Corvidae > Corvus > Corvus kubaryi. The sequence goes on from NW_024581072.1 coordinate 3,834,386, forward strand.
GGTCCAAAAGTAAAAAAATTACTAAAGGCTCCTTAAAAGGAGTAAGGCTTTGAGTGCCCAGCACCAACGTCTACCACAGCCAGCCTGCAAAGAGAGAGGAAGGAGGCCCCACCTCCCTGCATCGTTGTTTTTATATTGTCTTTGCTCCGCCCACAGCCCGCCCACAGCCCGCCTCTTCGGTTTAAAGTGATTGGTGCTTTCCCTTTGATAGATCATCTCTGTCCACCAATGGCTCATCGTTGTCAGAGGGGTGGTATTAGTTGAGATAAGGGAGTTGAAATGCCTTCATTAAAATTCAGGTCTTCAGGTTGCCATGGAGCTTGCCTGCAGAGTAATGGCTGTTGGGGCTAAAAATAGCTGCTGGCTGTTAGAATTGGGGTTTTTGGCCTTGGAACCAAAGTGCAAGTAAAAACACCTAAAAAAAAGTATTAAACTACATCCCACACATCTTAAAACACTTGTAAAAATATACATTAAACCCAGGAAAGGTAACTCTTATGGTGTACAGGTGGTTTGAAGTTTGAAAAGAGAGCATTAAGTTGGGGATTTTTAACTGGGGAATTTTTAACTGGGAAGGGTGCAACTTTCTTAATAAACCACTTTGAACAATTGAAAACACTGATAATGGAACTTGATTTTTGTACCTGGGCTGATGGGTTAATTTTAAGATTCAATTTAAAAATATTTAACTCGAAATTAATTAATTAAAGCACTCAATAGGGATTTCATAAATAGGGATTTCATGTATGACACTGCATATGCCCAAAGAACCAGTGTGAAAAGCAGGTTTTGGTATTGGTGTGGACTCATTTTGCAGAGGGGAGCTGGCTAAATCACTCAGATGCTCAAAATCCACTGGTTTCTTCTTACATTTTTACCCCTTGCGTTCTGAAGGGAAGGTTATGTCAGGATCCACTGATAAAGAAAACTAAAGCCGCTTAGCTTTCCATGGTTACACAGGATCAGCACAAAGCTGACTCTCCCAGGTCTTTCACTAGACATCTCACTCAGGGCTATGCAGCTTTGGGAGCTGTATGGTTGCTAGCCTGCTGGACCAGGGCTGTCTCAGCAGGAAAGACATGTCCTTAGCCCCTGCTAGACAGATGGGTTTGCTGCTGTTCTGAGCTCAGTTTCCTGCCTTATCCTGGCCAAAACAGCCCATTCTGCTGGGAATGTGCAGCAGTTTAATCACAGAACCAGAATTTCCAGACTACAGAATATTCTGAGTTGGAAGGGACCCACAAGAATCATCAAGTCCAGCTCTTAAGTGAATAGTCCATATGGGAACCCACAAGCTTGGTGTTATTACCACTGTGCTCTAATGAAATGAGCTAACCACAGGGCCACCTGTGATAGCCAATGCCTGTAATCATACAAGAACCTCCCCGACCATGTATGCCTGAGGAAATTCCTGCCCCTGGAGTTTCAGGGCATCCCCCAAATTGCAAACATACCAAATTCCTTTGTAGCTCTTTGAGAGAGGAACTTAAATCCTGTCACTGTTGGTATATTTGGCAAAATGGTCTCTGGAAATTTTTAGGGCTGAAATTTCTGCACTCAAGTAGTTGCAGATATCCTGAGGTGAGCTATATCTGTACTCTCCTTGAGACCAGAACGGATAATATAGGCAGCTAATGTACCTTTCAGCCATGTGTTGGCCACTGCCTTTCCAGTTTCACAGCAGCCTGCATTTAGGCTTGACCCTGTTAAATGCAGGCATGTCAGGAGTGGTTGGAAGCTTCTGGCAGAGGCATTTCTGCTGAAATAAATCATGCTGTACACGTAAGTCTGAGCTCCTATACAGTCTCTGCTGCTCAGCCAGTGTACAGTAAGTTGTTAGGCTAGGGTAATTTGATCACAAGTTTCACCCCGTATGAATTTTTAAGCCCTGTTTATAGAGATTAATGAGCTATTGTCACAGCTGGAGTCCCATGGGATAAGCTGCATTTTTGTAATGTTCAAAAATAAAGTAGCTACAGCCATGTTTTCTAGTAAGGATGAAGTGGAGAAGGAAGAGAAGATGACACCACGTATATTTTTATTTGCTTTGAAGCTGTTGGTAAGTCAAAAGAAGAAGACATGGAAAGCTCAAGGTTGTAGTTGATCAGCAGTAATGCAGGGGATGGAAGTACCTGTTACCAGTATTGCACAGTGCCTGGGTCAGCATCTCCTTGAAACTCTACCAGAAGAGAGCAAGAGAAAAATTGCACTTCCCTTTAGGGACTTCAGGTATGTTTTCACAGCACTCCAAGAAACCCATTCACCTAAACAACATATGTTAATAACACTGTCTAGAAAGTGTAGATGCTGTCTTGGAGTAATGCAATTTCAGACCTCATCTGGGTTAATAAAAAATGAATTAATCACTGAACTGAAAAGGATGTTTGCTTAGGTACAAATACTCATGACTGAACTTTATTTTTATGTGAAAAGGGAATATATAGTCCTAACCAATAGTATGTATGATTGGTGCTCTAAAGAGGTTCAGTTTTTTGAAACAGAAAAGAATTATAGGCCAAATAAAGTAGAAGGAAGAACTTAAGCATAAAAATGGGAATGATAATTGGGAATTGTTCAAGAGTCCTCATTAGGTCCCTGGGAAACCACAATTCTGCATGCACACAGACAAATTTTTTACTTTAAAAGAAAGCTGGTTTGGTTAACAAAGGAGATTAAAGCAGCAAAAACCCTCAAAATACAATGAAAGGAAAAAAAAGGCAACATAGACAAGTAATCTGCAGGCAAAGGAAGAGAGCTGATGGGGGAACTGAAGGGTACCAGTGAAGAGCCTTTGGGCAGCACATTTGAACAATAAGAAGGGATTCCTAAAATGTATCAGGGCTTCCTGAAATCCTAGCAGTGGTATAGGCTCCATACTGACCAGGAGTGAAAAAGCATACTGAAAAAGCAGTGGCAGAAATAATATTTATTTTGTGATGTTTGGAAAGGAGAAGACTCTGTGTTTGTAGCTTGGTCATAAGAGAATATTCTCTGCTCTGCTCACAAATTACTTGCTGTAATTAGGAAAAATGTTAAATATCATTGTTTTTAAATGTTCAAAACAATGGTTAACTTACAGTCCATCATTTTTAGAGATTAAGCCAAGGAGCTCTTTGAATCATTAATGACACTTGAAAAAATTCAGGGGAGTGGAAAAAAAACTACTGTAAGAGCATTATTCTGGGACAATGAGGGAGTAGCCTGCCAGACTACTCGAAGTTCAGTTTGGTCAGTCCACAGAAAGTCTGATAAGCTCTGCAGCTGGTGAAGAACTGAGAGAAGACGCTATGCTACTGGCCGATTTTCCCTGAATGGGAAACTGGCCTTGTCAGACAACTTCTTCATAGGAGTATGATTTTTGATAATAATTGGTGAGGTACTTATGCATAGCTTTGAAAGCTTTGGACTTTGTTCCCAGTGATAATCTGATATAGGAGTACTCACCAGACAAAATCAAAGTGGCTTATTGTAAATAGCCCAGAGTACTTGTGCATTCTTATGAAACAGCTGAAGATGGGGAGTCATCCTCCACCAGTGAGTAAGGAAGCTAAAAAAAACTCATAAAGAAGTACTGAAGGTGTCTACTCCTGATCCTGCATTACCCAGTGGTTTTGTCAGTGATACAAATGCTGTGTTGGCACAAGCATGGAGATGCTGTGGTTGGAGGGGATGTAAACAACAGGTCAGCTATGGGAGCAGAGCTGAGTGACCTGAAAAGCAGGGATTGTCTGGTGCTGTTCTGTGCAAGGCTCTACATCTAGAGCAAAGCACAGAGGTCAGGCTAGCAAGACTGGAGGCCTTGTCTGGAATATACTGATGGTGCAACACGCTTGGAAGGTATTTGTTAACACAACTGCCAGGCTCAGTAGTTCAGCTGAGAGGGAGCTTGCAGTCCTCAGGTGAGTGGCAGGAGTAGGGGAGAAATGTTCTGAGGACCCTAGTGCGGGAATGCTGCCTAGTCCTGGTGTCAGCACTTCAGAGAGTGTTGAAGAGTTGGATATAGGTCAGAAAAGAGCTACATTATTATTTTGGAACCTGAAGACCATGTGTTTATAACCGGAAAGTAAACAAACTTGATCTGAAAAGTTGTGTCCACAGAAACAGACAAATAATTCCTTGAGTTTGCTTGGGTATTTGTTTTAAGGCAATAATAATTTGTTTTAAGGACAATACAACAATGGTGTATGTCTAGTGGCCTAGATGCTGAGGAAATACGCTATCTGATTCAATAAAATTGGTCTCTAGTGAAGGCAGTTAGCCAGTTCAACAAATTTCCTTAGGACCTAGTGGAACTGCCATCATTTAGACTTCAGGTTGCCACCAAGTATCTCTCTGAAACAAACTCTTTCTAGGTAGCTGCTGATTTGTGCGTGGTATCCATGTACATTTTGATCTGTCTGGACAGTGACTGTCTTTATGCTAATGAAACCAGACATTTTTGTTACATTGAGACATAGGACAAGAAGTTTTTCTAAAACAGAGGTACTGTGACTTCAGCAGGCAAAAATGAGGTTACAGCTGCAGGTCAAAGCTGTGTGCTCTTTGCTGCACATCCTCTGCAAATGGGCTGAGCTTTTAGGAGCATTGAAATGAGTGCCAAGAAGGGAGGTCTTGAGGTACTGGAGGCCTTTGCTAGCCTGTTCTAAATGCTCTCAGGCATCAGCCGTGTGTGCGTGTAAGTGTGGAAGGAACCAAAAGATTTGTGGGTGTGCACTCAGTGCTGCAGTGCCTGTAGAGAAAGATTGTTAAGAAGCAGGCACCACCTCTTCTGTGCTCTGTTAACAGCTTAGCAAGGAATGAAGCCGGACCTTAAAGCCATAGTGCTGCCTGGACCCCACATTCCTGCTCAGGTTAGTCAGGAATGAGCCACTAGAGTTCAACATTGCCTTAACCTCACTAAGGCCCTGCCTTAACCTCAGTGGTTTACATCTGTTCCAGGACACTGTAAAGGGCCTGTTTCTGTCTGGCACAGGGTAGGGGATGGCCCCTGGAATGTAGCAGGTGCAGGGATGCATGGCAGGTGGACAGGGTGCCCTGTGAGCATACAGTGTGACACTGCTCCCCTCATATCCACAAATGCCCTTGCCATACCCTGTGCTGCCAAGTGGGGGGCTGGGATTTTGGTAAGCGATAACAGCCCCAGCTTGTCCTTGATGTGTGGCACTGAGCACAGGGGGCACCAGACAGATGAGGAGTGATTCAAAAAGCACCTGTGTTTCCTGGTCCCCTTAATTCAAGGCTGTCCCGGAATAATAGACACTTTCCTGTGTGCTCTTGTTAAGATGGCTTGAGTTAGTCCCCAGAGCAGTGCTTTGTGGTGTTTAGTGGGACAGCAACAGTGTCAGGGGCCCTGTGATGCACAGAGGTGGGAAATTGTGGCAGCAGTGGTGAGTAGCTGAATTCACTCAGTCCTCTTGTTCATACTCTCAGTATTTCCTCCCCAGGTGAGGTTCATACTGTCTGAGGAAGCTGCAGCGTGTCTACACAGTGGCACTGTAATGAATTCTCTGGGAGTGATCTAGTTTCTTTTGCCCAATATTTGGTTGTTATTTTAGGATTGTCCAGTTTGACAGTAAAAGCTAAAGATTCCAGCTGACCAAAGGAATAGTTGGAGCTCATTACCACTATTGCAAATCTGTTTCCAAAATGTCATTGTGTTGTCACTGTTAGAGATAGCATTGTAGTTAGGTGGGGATATCTCTTCTGTCCTCCCCACTCTCAGTGAGGGTTGGCCAAAGACCATTGCCTTGCTCAGGCAGTTTTCCAACATGTAGTGTTTTGAGGCTATTATGGTGTTTTGAAGAGCTGTCTTGAGTGTATCTGCTCCCTGTTGTGGATTAGGGAAGACGGGTTGCTTGAGTTGCTGGAGCATAATGTTTTTGTAACTTCCAGATATCATGGGCTTGCAGGGGGAAGTTGGTGGCACTGCTTTCATGTTCCATTTACAATGTATGATTGTGCACAGGCAGCTGAGCAGACATCTAAAATTTAGAGGAATTGTGTCCTTTGTTAGGTCAGGAATCTAAATGAATTAGAGTCTGGTTTAGTTGATAAGGTGGTGTTAGGTCATAGGTTGGATCTCGATGATTTCCAAGCTAGTTAATTCTGTGGTTCTGTGTGACTATTGAGACAGGAGAAACAGGTGTTTCCACATACCATCGTTTTTAAGAGATGTATGCTTATCCATAATTGTTGCTTCTATGTATCCTTCCACCAGCAATAGCTCTCTGGAAGGAACCAGCTGGCAGGCTCTTTGCTGAACTCAGAGCCGGTGGCTGTGGTTTGGCAGGGAGTGCAGGACTGGGTGCTGGCATAAAGCAAGTTCTCAGGCAGTGCAGTGGAGTGATGGTGGTGACTCAGTGGTATCTGCCTAGTTTACACAGTCGTGATCCCACGTGCTGCATGCTTTTCTGCTCTTGCTCTTAATATAGATGGTGGGGATCTCTTGAGGGCCTGTTGGTTCAAGCCGGTCTGTAGAACTGCTGCATGGCACTAGACCTCACTAAGTCAGGGCAATTGCTATGTGATGTAGAGACAGAATGGTCAAGAGCTTTAGACAGTGTTAAAAGAAACACTCATGTTCAGTTCTACTTTCCCTTGAGTTGGGTTTTCTTCTTCTCGCCCCATCTTTACAGCAATGTGGTTTAGGGCAGCTGTCACTGCTGATTGCAGAAGTTAAATGAAGTGTTACTTTGTGCTCACGTGGTTGTATTCACAGCCACAACAAACCGCAAGGGGTGTGTGTGTAGCTGGAGAACGGGATAGATAAAAGGATAGGGATTTGAGTTACTCCCATTTTCTGCTTCAGGTGGTCATTCTTCCTTTTGTCCCACATCCAGGGCCATCTCAGCCAGGTCTGGCTTGCCTGGCACCCTGGTACTGTGATACTCTGTATAATCCTGCTGCTGTCACTTTCTCTGCTGCCTTTGAACTCCACAGGCATCAGAAATTCAGTCCTGTTCCTCTTCAGGATGAACAGAATTCTTTCTTCGTCCCCCCTGCCAAATGCTGGGCTCATACTCTTTTCTGGAGTAAGCACAAAGGGGCAGAGCTAGAACTGAGTTTTAACTGCATTCCTGCCTGGCTCCCTGTTACAGTTTAACATCAAAACTTGGCTAGAACTTTGTTGTTTTGGTTTGGTTTTTTCCTTTCATGTATTTTTTCCTGGAATACACACTGTTGTTCACAGTTGGATAGGTCTAACACAAACCAGTAGAGTGCCTGAGCTGTGAATGTAATCAAGCAAGCACTTTGGCTTCATGTTTAAAAACAAAGGCAACCATTAGACGAACTTTCCTGTCTGTTGGGTGACAGGCATCTGCCCTGCAAGAGCATTTCTGCTTCAGCTCCTTGCTGGAGTGGCCACAAGCCTCCTGGAAGTTGGTGTCTGCTGAAGGTTTCCTCCTGCAGCCGCACATGCAGTACGTGTGATGTCTCTGGCAGGGGTCGGGGCAGCAGGTCTCCCCACTGTGCTCCTGGCCTCGGTGTGCATGCACCAGGTGGTCGTCCAGCCTGCCAGGAGGTGACCAAGAAGGAAGCCCAGATTCCTGCCTGTCTGACTGCCATGACTTTGCTACACACTGCGCTGAAAATACCCTCCGGACAGGACTGCATTCCTGGCTGGATTTGTACATCTGCATGCTCTGCAGGTTGCACAGCCAGAGGTGCAGGGAGGGGCGGGATAAGGCTTAGGTTTCCACTCGCTGACAGCCCCTTGTGAAGTAAAAAGGAATGCTCTTCCCTCCAGCTGGAAAACGGAGGCCAGAGCATGGGCGGTTGATGCGAGTTCACCAGGGCATGTGCCGTACATAGACAGTGCCATTCCACAGAAGGTTAAAAAGCTTCCTAGGGTCTGCTGGTGAGAGCTGTGCAGACATTTGTCATCTTCTGCCTGGTAGAGGGAACAAAAATGTGCCTTGTTTCAAGGCTGGGAACAAGGCAGTTGCTCTGGTGCTGCTGCATCTTCTGAGTTATTTTCTCTGCAGCTGAGGTTCCTAGTTTTATATGCTCACCTGCCTTTCTCAAGGACTTTTCAGTGAGCCAGAGGTTCCCCATGTTGCCACACTGTCCCAGGGCACAGTGCAGTGCTTCTGTTCAGAGCCTTTTTCTTCCCCCTCTTTCTCCCCCTTTTTTTTCCCTGTCCCCCATGCCAGGCAGAGGTGCAGTACAGCTGAATTAGGAGGAACATCTGCTTTGAAGCTGGAATCTCATACCAAATTGACCATGATCTTCTTCAGTCCCAGCATCTCTGCTTGCAAATGCCTCCCTCTGCACTGTCAGAGCTTAAGTGTGTGCATTGGCACTGCTGGTTTGCTTGAATTCCTGTTTGTTCTCTGTTCACACTATGTTTTAATCCAGCCTGGCACTCCTAGAAACTAGTCAATTTATCATCCAGGGTCTAGCTGTATGTCATATAATGGAAACCTGGAGATTCACCAACAAATGAGTATTCACATTAGGTATTGTAAGTGTTATGTGAGGTTTTCAAACATCCTGTAGATAGCTTACTCTGGTTCTAATAACATTTGCCCTGGCCAAGATGCTTTCTTCCATCCCCTTCAGTCCCTAGAGGAGAGTAATTGCAGATTAGTTAGCTGATTGCAAGAACTTTATCCTGGCCACAGTGGGTTCTAGCAGAGGATTTTATTGATGGGCTTTCATAGCTGAGAGTTAATATGGTTGGGAAAGCTTTTCTCTGAAAGCTGTACAGCATTTAGTTTAAATGAAGGCAGCAACTGTACTTGCCTCAGACTGATTTGAGTTGAAGCAGTCATCCCTTATCTCTGCTGTGACTTCTACTAAGACTGGCAGAAGAAAATTAAGGTACTGTCTTGTTGCCAGGACTCAAAGATATGAAAATCATGTGAAGTCTCTAGGTCTCAGATAGTGGTGACTGAAGCCAATCCATTTCTCAGCTTCAGCTCCTACCAGGAAGAGGATCTTATTGTTAGTCACATGCCATCTTATTTAGTAATGGCAGAACCATGGTAGGAAACAACTCTGTCCCAGCATGAGTCAAACAGCAAAGGAAATGCGAGTTTAGGCTTCAAAACTGCACAGCGTGAGCAACCGTGGGAAAGTGGGTTGTGAAACGGTTGGTGCAGGAGTGGAGAGGGCTGAAGTCAGATTTCACAAGGACAGAGTCTCTAAGTCTGAGAGATACTGCAGTCATTGAGTCAGTGACAGTGCATGATAAGTAGCTCAGGAGAACAGCTCTCGGTGTTGGTGTCACTGCTTTCCCCTCTGCTTCTCCAAGCCATGCCAGTGGCAGGCACTTAGCATGTCCTGTAGAGGTCTGGTTACTCTTCAAGTATTTACATTTCATGCATGTCTGCTCAAACTCCTTTTATCTGATTTTCAAGCAATGTGTAATCTTGCAGAATTTGGCTCTAAGGCTTTTCAAGGTGGCTGTTCTTACACCAGGCTCTGCAACTGAGATGTAGGAGTGAGTCACTTGTTGAATGTCGCTTCATGTGGCAAATGGAATGGCAACTGCAGAAAGTAGTGCTTAACTGCACAATTAAAGACACAGGGTACAGCTTGTGAGAGAGATGCTTGATGTTCTCCATCACTTTTCATATATAACTTCGGGTTTTAGATGTCCAGGTCTTTTGAGGTCTGCTGTGGAAACCTTGCAACTTGTCTGGGTGAAACAGTGAGGACACTACGAGCCATGAATCCCTTTGCTGATTTGTGGCTAGGCAGGGCTTTGTAGACTTAGTGCATCAAGAAGGGCTTGTGTTGGGAGGAAGCAGACAGGTTAGGGTGTTCAGAGACAGGGATGGGGCCCATTGGATGGTAGCCCATTACGGCTTCTATTTGACTGTAGTCTTATAATGCTGTACAGCAAGTTGTCTAGAGAAATGTGCCAAATATTGCCTAGTACTGCATCAGTAATTATTAGTGGTGTAGCCTATGATAGCAGAGAGTCCTCTTCCTGTGTGGTTGACAAAAGCATTTCTTACCTTTTTCTTTTTTTTTTCTTTGTGCTGAAACAACTAATAAATCTGTCCCTGATGTGCAGCCTGCTACATCATAGACTCTGCTGAATCTAATTTGCAGTTCTGTGCTTCATCTAATCAGACATTACAAGGGATGCTCCAGTTATGCTTTGTAGATCAGTTACCCTCTCCTGAGCTAGCAGTTTACAACTGAATATTGCACAACAAGACAATTTTTGTTCACTTACATTCTTTCCAGTGAGCAGTGAAACATGAAATTCCTGGACAGAGATTGAAGGATAGCAGTTACCACTGTCCCAGCGCAGACTGACTCATTAATGTCAATTTTGCATTTACTGCTTAACTGTAAAAACTAGGAATTATGGTTCCAACTTGTCATTCCCAAATCTAGGGACTGGATTACAAAGAAAACATAGAAGTTACATATATTTCAATGGCTAACAAACTAGAGAAGGGTCTGGTGGTGACAGGCACAGCATAGTGGAAAATACATGCAGAAAGTTGCAGTCAGGAGCAAGGAAGAAAGGATGAGAGGAGGAGCCAGATACACTCTTAGCAGTGGTGTATTGTTAAAAGAGACCGTTGTGTCTTCTACAGGAGAATGAGACACATTAACAGACTTATTTCTCTGTTGTCTCCATTTATCTTTCAAATTGGAAGTAGATAACTTTCCTGGAAATAGGAAGAGAGCACAGGAAAAGGGACTGGTTTGGGACTGGATCTTCAAGAGCAGTTTCCATTGAACCATCTTCCTTGCAATGTGATTTTTGTGTCTGCTGATCTGGACCTGCTGTTAAACGGTGTTACCTGTTCCAACAGGTCGAAGCATGCTAATCAGGTCAGCTGAATTAGTAAGTGTTGGCCTCAAATGTTTTCCAGGTTTTGTGTATCCTCTAAGGTCACTGTTTTCTAGCTTTTGCTTTGTCTGCTAAGAGGCAAGCAGTGTAGTTGTATTTCACTGGGTAGCTGGGATGCAGGGCAGCACTGGATGAGCTGGTACTACAGCTGGTGCGTCCTTCTGAGGCCTGGCTAGCTTCTTATCCAGGTGTAGCCAGGAGGGAGAGTTGAACAAGATGCAGTCCCATAAAGGAGTGAATCAGAATGCAACAAATGCTATTGGATAATTAGCTCACTGTGATAGATTTAGAGGAACAACATGCTGATGTATCCATGTTAACTGTTCGCCTGACGTAATCTAGGCTGGCCTGGACCCTGCATTGCAGTGTAGCATGTTTTGCAAGTGCCCTACCTATGCACAATGAATCTCCCCTTGAAAAGAGATGAGTGTAGAGCACTGATGTTGTTGTAGGACTGGGGTATGTGAAGTGGGAGAGCAGGGATCAGAGTCTCCAAACATGTGCTGTTGGTGGCAGAACACCTGGATGCATAGTCTCTGCTCCCTTACCTCTCCTCTATGTTTATCTCCAGTGATTAGTTCTGACAAATACCAGACACTTGCCACCTGATGAAAATGAAAGAAGGTTGAGCCCAAAGGATGTGTTCAAGGACACCAGGCAAAGCTTGCAAGACAAGGTCTAGAGTAGGAACAGGTATTCAGGAGGAGGAGGTGGAGAGTCTTACTTGCAAGTGGTGGCTGGAGGCAAGTTTCTGCAAACAGGTCCTGTGTGCTACAGGAGAAGTGGGTGCTGTTGTCTTCTGCAGACTTCCATATATCTTGTACAGAGTGATGAGGTGGTGTAGTTCCCTCCATGTCTCACCTAAGCCCCACGTCCTGGGCCAACTCTGTGGCAGCACTGCAATTCCTGATTGCCAGTTCTGTAGAGGGCTTTGACTAGGTTTGATCTGAGGACCTGATGTGAACTCTTTTTCTACCAAAGTTTTGTGAAAAGGCCAGGGAGTCCTAAGTTTGAAAGAAAACTGTGAACATGTTAATGTAATCTTGATGATGATTTGAAAGAGACAATACTATGACTGTTACGTGGGTTTGGGTTTTGTTTGGGATTGGTTTTGGCAAAAGCATTCTTTTCCATTGAAGGATGCTTGGGATAATATGTGAAGGAAAAAGAACCTGGTTTCTCCAGGCTGAGAAATTATAATAGGAAGATCTGGCTTTAGTTACCAGACCTGCCATTGCCTTTCTGCCTCTCCTGTGCCTTCTGTTCCTTGTATAACATCAGGAGTAACAGTGCTGTGCAGGGCTGTCATGGAGATGTTTCAATGAATATGCTGTTCCTGTACTTGGAAATAGCAGTAGCAAAAGAGTTCACAGGAACATAGGATGGTAGCATGCTGCTTCTGCTGTTGGCTTTCCTAAACAAATGCAGCCTGGCCACATGCTGTACTTGCACTCTAGGTTCATTTTTTTTGAGGAATCTTGAGAAACTGATCCTTTCCTAGCCCGAGAATGTAGCTCCCTTATTAGTAACAAGCCATTTCAGTAGCCTTTTTGGGAGGTAGAACTGGGTTGTTACTGCAAAGCAGGCTGAGGAAACGTATGAGGTAGTCTGACTGCTTTGAATGAAGGTGGATTTAGTTCCCCAAGAAGTCTAGGTTTTTCACATGCAGTGAAACTGTGTTAATAAATTAGATTTCAAATATTTTCTTTCAAGAGCAAAGAATGTCTTTTTAGCAAAAAAGTAGAAAGCATGCATCAAGATTACAGCAGATACACTTTTGTGGATGGGTACAAAATCTGTCCTGTAAGCAACAGCCAAATAATTACTTAGGAGAAAAGCAAATACCAGAATAGGGTTCTTTTGCTTACTCTCTCCATTGACCTCTGTTTCTCCAGCAGGAATTAGATTGTCATGTTTGAGAAGATTATATTCTAAAACACAATTACTTCAGAGGATAGTCTTGCACCAGTGACTTTACATACTTTTGTGGAGGTGAGGATAGGTGTTGTCTCTGGATTTCCTTATTTTCAGGGCTCTAGTGAGGCTAAATTGAGTTATTTTGGAGACCGGAACAGTATTTCACACTTCCGTCACCAATGGACGTGTTAAAAAACAGCAGGAGGGTAAGTGCCTTTAGACTGGTGGAGAGGGGGTGTTGGCAGATGCTGCTATGTGGCCTGAAGAAAATGTTGAGAACTTTGTCTCCTGGGTGCTTTGTCTCATGGTTAAATGAGTTCATGCTGGGTCATGGCAACTTTTAGTTCAAGCCTATGTGTCATGTTGATGGGTTTGTGTCTAATGCAGGGGGTGATGTACAATTTCCTGTAGGCTTCTTGCAGTGTGAAGAGCATCCCTTTGCTCCTGGATGTGATGTTTGCCAGGTAAGTAAAATGTATTGGCTCAAGCAGATTTTTAAAAGTGTCAAGTGGTTTACAAGAACAAGTCTTAGTATTAGTATTATGTGGACTCCTATATCCCAGTCTACATCTGAAAATCTTTGCTGGGATAACCTGAAATCTGCATAATTCTGGATTTTTGAAAGAGCTACTTAAAGGGTCCTATTTCTTTTCAGTGAGACTGTTTGTTAGAAGATGTTAGGTCTGAACCTCCTCACTGTTACTTTGCCTGTGTTGTGACAGCCCCGTCATCGACGTCACTGCAGAAGGAGTGTGAACAAGTGGTTTTTCCAGCTGTTTGTGCGATGTAACAGCTCAGATTGCTGGAGGCGAGAAGATTGCTTCTTGCTGGTTTGGCTGTGCTCTCGGCTGTGTTGCTATGTAACAGAGATGCAAAGGGAAAGCACCAGCTTGCTTTCTGGCCTAGAGCAGAGTGGAGATTGTGCTTCCTTCCCAAGTGCTTTGCTGAGTACCTTTTCCATGGATTGTGCATACGGCAAAGATGGCAGGATAGACAAAGGCAGGTGCAAACAAACATCTTTCAGTGATCTCGGGTGGTGGCCTTTTTGGCTTTTTGAAAACATGCATGGTGTAGCTCAGGTCAAGGAAGATTTGAACTTTTTGCACATACAACTCACACATTTTGTTATGATACAGCATTGCTCTCACAGGAAATAAAACAGGAGGAAGACTGACTTGTGGAGGACAAGCCATGTCCTTGAGTTCTGTAGCTTAAAGGGTCTTTCAGGACAGCCCTGGTAGCTGATGCTTATTCTCTCTCCCCACTGGATTGTTTATAGCCACAGGCCAAGGAATCATGTTTTCTCAGGTATGGCTTTCAAAGGTACAACTAAAAGTGTGTGGGAAAGGGTTTCTTTTTCCACTAGAATTTTCTAGGTTTCAGGAAGATATCTCTGTTTTGAACTGCAGTGTGACTTAAATTTTGTGACAACAGGACACTTTTTTGTATCCCCCAAATTTTTAAATTTCGAATCTCATTCTGTTTTTATTGTAAAAGCGAAATTTTTGTTTTAGAGGTACTGACTCACAGTGATTTTAAATTGGGCTGAAAGAGGCACGGGATTTTTGAAATGCAAAATCTTATATACAGGAACTCAACCACCGGTTGATTCTCTTTGGAGAACCAGTTCTGAAAAACATCACTCTTATTTTCAGAAAACTGGATGGGTATGTGTTACAGCGGGGATTACTGTAACACGCATATATCAAACCAGGAGTCCCGTGGAAAGGAAATATATAAGGACAGATCCTTGGTAGGTGTTTCAGAGATGTTTATTTCTCCAGCCGCATGGCCGGGGCTCTCCTGAGGCGCTCCCCTGGTCACGGGACCCGAGGGTCCTTGGCCACACAGGAAAACACAAACCAATGAATGGGGAACGAGGCTGACCAGGGGCAGGGAAACGCCGTGTCTGTGCCCTCAGGGCCCCTCTCCCAGGGCTACATGGCAGGGGCAGGAGACCCCAACAGGTATGCATTGTGCTGACTTCCTGGGCTTGTCATGAAATTCTGATAGCTTTGATTTCCTTCTCCCAGCATTTTCAAGAGTGCCTGTTTGCTTGCTATCTTGGCAGTCATTAAAAGATCCAGCTGTTCTATGCAGATTTCTCATGGGCTTTCAAGTTATTGGTAGTGAAAGGCAGTAGGGAAAGGCTAGAACTCTCTACCTGTGAATTGCATTAGGTTGGACATTAGGAGGAGCTCCTTCATGGAAGGGGTGGTTTGGCATTGGAATGGGCTGCCCAGGGAGGTGGTGGAGTCACCATCCATGGAGGTGTTTAAGAAAAGACTGGATGTGGCACTGGGTGCCGTGGTCTGGTTGACAGGGTGGTGTTCAGTCATAGGTTGGACTTGATGATGTCAAAGGTGTTTTCCAAGCTAGCTGATTCTGTGATTTCTGTGATTCTGTGATGCACGTTCCTGTTCAAGTGGGGGGGTGTGTGTGCATGTGAGCTTGTTAACCTGAAGCAGCAGTGTGGAGGGAGGTCACACGTGTGAAGGGGATCTGAGACAAGGAGCTGAGGGATAGGGTTTGGCAGAGATGTGATTTGTCAAGAAGGATTGGAGTACTGGGAAATCAGAAGTCTTTTTGTGAGACTTAGTATTCCAGTGGGATTCTTGGGTTTTTTTGCCCTCTGGCATAAAGACTTGTGGATGGGACCCATCTGTGGCAGAGAATAATGCAGTCCCTTGGCTGCAGTCTCACTTTCAGTAACCTTTTCTGGTTGCTAGAAATACACTGAGAATATGCCTGTGCTATAGGAACAAGTTGAGTGGCCTCTGAGCTCTGTGGGTATGCATGAATGATTTCTGTTCAGTAACTTAATTAACAGCTAATTCAACAATGACACTTGGTATATTAAGTAGGTTTATAAGATAAACTGACTGATTTAATTAATTTAATAAAATTGAATTTGAAGGATCAATTAAGTGCTTTCAGTTGGCAGTTATTAAAGTTCCCGACTGAGCTGTTTTGCGGACTGCTACTGAGCTCATATGATGTGGATGATTTTATTATCACCAGGTCTCACAATTCTGAGAAAATTGTAACCACCATATGTAAATAATCTCCAAGATGAATTATTGTGTCAGGTAACAAACAGAAACATTTCAGATCTTGTGGGTTTGCTGAGTTTAACAAAATTACCAGGGAAAGTATGCTTTTCTATAATCTGTCTTCTCAGAAATTAATCTTTGGGAAGACTATCCTATTATTTTGATAACTGACTTTCTCTCTGCATACATTTATTTTCACTGCTCTAGATGGCTCTTAATTATTGTGCATACAATATTTGGTTTTTAGCCAATTTTAGGTTTGTATTTGTTGTGGTTTAACCCCAGCCAGCAACCAGGCCCCAGGCAGCGGCTCGCTTATTCCCACATGAGCAGGATTGGGGAGAGAATTGGAAGGGTAAGAGGCAGAAAACTCATGGGTTGAGATAAAGACAGTTTAAAAGGGAAAGTAAAAGCCACACACAAATTCAGTGCTTCCCATGGGTGGGCAGGTGTTTGTATCCCCAGGACAGCAGGGCCCCACTGCACCTTGGGAAGACAAGCACCATGACTTCAAATATTCCCCCTTCCTCCTTCTTCTCCCCAGTTTTCAATACTGAGCAGGATGTCACATGGTCTGGAATATCCCTTTGGTCAGCTTGGGTCACCTGTCCTGGCTGTGTTCCCTCTGATCCTTCCAACCACCCCCAACTTCCTCACTAGCCTGGAAGTATGAAAAGCAGAAAAGGCCTTGGGTCTATGTAAGCCCTGCTCAGCAATAACTAAAACATCTCTCTATTATCAACCCTGTGTGCAGTGCAAATCCAAAACACAGCCCCACACTTGACGCTGTGAAGAAAGCTAACTCTACCCCAGCCAAAACCAGCACAGCAACAGCTGAAACCTTTTTAATAGGGAGACACAAATAGCAAAAAAGACTAGAGGTTGGAGCAACATATCAGTCAATAAAACTCTTGGCTTCATTTCTGTGATCACTGTTTCAGGGCTGATAAGATCTGGTATTCTGGTATCACTTGACAGAGGAAAGTTCTAGGCAAAGTAGACTGACGTAGAAGATGGGGAGTGTTTCAGAGATAATTGGAAAAATAAGCCAACAAACCTTTTAAAAAGCAATAATCCCCAAGTATTATGTCAGTTCAAAATGGAGATGGACCTGGGCAATTCAATTGAAACTATTAGTGTAGGAAATGACAGTTTGAGGCACCTTGCTTGGTTTCGTCCCTGCATTCTAGTAGGGCTTATAAAAACAGAACTTGTTTCCTTTTTGCCTTTTTTTTTGTCTGAATACAGGTAGTATGTAGTATTCTACTTACTTTACTTTCTGAAATGTGACATTTTTTTGAGTGTCCTTTCCTTAAGAATATAGCCTGACGAGTGGTAAGCACATGATGAGTTAGGCATCAAAGGCTGAAAAAACAATCACATTTGTGTTGCGACTCAGCCTTTCTTAACAGTGTGTCTGTCTAGAGTTGCTGTCTTCACACCTGAAGAAGCAGATACTTTATAGTGTGAGAGCATTTGGTTATATCCGCTAAAAAGACTTGCTGAGTCTGCAGAAATTAAATCTGATTTCTCATCCCAAGATAGAAGTAAACCAAAATGATGCATGGAAATGAAGCTAATGGTGTCTTAAATGCAGTGCTGGAGACGGTTACAGTGACCATGGGGAATCCATCCTTCTCCTTTCTGTCCCATCTTAGCTTCACCTCATACCCAACACACTTACTTTTGCAAGCTGCTGTCTTCTTCTTGTGGACCATAACTTGCTGATCCTTTTGTTTGTTAACTACCTTCTGTAGGCAGGATGAACTGTGGTGATGCCTGTCTCTTTCCTCAGGCATCTCTTGTCCTGAATTGATTAAACCAGTATCTTCATCCTTTCCTGTAGCTTCTGTTTCCAAACCTCTGAACAGTTTTCCTTTTCTCCTCTGGAGTCTGAATTTGTTTCTGTCTCTGTAGTGTCCAATACAGGATGCAAGAGACTGGCAGAGGTCTTGACAGGACTGGATAAGACAGCTTAATTACTTCCCAGTTGTTATGTATTACACTATTGGAAACTGCTTGGGCAAAAACATCATGTTGTTGATTCACAAATTTTCTAATGCCCTGCCACCCACAGATTGTGTGATGGTATGGCTACCTTCCCAATAATTCCTCATGTTTATTTTTGTATTGATCCTGATTTTTGCTTCCCACATTTTGATTTGATCCACCTGAGATTATCCTTTCATTTTACCATAACTGTTGTGATATGTTTTGCTATCTCCCAAGAGGAAGTTCTAATGACCTTTTTGACCTTGGAATTCAAAACACCACTGACCAAAAAGGAAAAAAAAAAAAAATCCACCAAAATTTTTCGTAATAAATCTTCATGTACTGAGACAGACACCCAGGAGTTCACAGTCAATTGTAGTATTTTTAGGTCCTTAGCCTATTATAGAAAGGCACATTCTGTTTTCAGTGAGAGCCCCTGTCCTAGGAAAACCTCATAAATTAGCTTGCCTAAACATACTGCCTGATTCTAAGTCTAAAAAGTCCTTTGATTTCAGTGCTCTTTCAGTTTGGAAGCTCAAGAGATATGACAGGCTTGAAACTGAAATTTGTCAGAAATGTTACAAATGAATTGTAATTGTGCATTTATTCCATTAATGTAGTAAAACCCATGAGCATTTGCTGGATAGGAAATAATTATTAAATAATGTCAGGATGTATGAAGAATAAAATGAAATGTAGAAGGTTTATGGTGTTTTAGTTCATTCAGCTGTACCAGTTTGTGCAGTGATCCTGAACGCAGTGCTCGTATCACAGTGTCTGACATTTTGCAGTGCTGCACCAGTCACAAGCTGTGTGTGACTGCAGGCTCCCTAAGCCGTGGTACAGCTGTGCCCAGTAGCACAGGTTGGTATGTGAGCTCTAGCTAAAGGCCATGTTCGGTGTGCATTGCTTGGAAAGAGAAGCAGCAAACGTTTTGGGAGCTCTACCCTAACTAGCAGTGCGTCTGAGATTGTGATATGTCACGTCTGCAGAGGCGGACTTTTGCAGTTAGAAGCTTTAATGCCAGCTGTGAGCCCACGGTCCAAGTTTCTGGTAGTTCCTGGTGAGCTGTTTCAAGAGGCATGGAGCATCCATCTGGTCACTCTGTCACATCTGGTCACATCTGGTGATAGCACTTGGGCTTTTTGTTGGCTGTGGGTTTTTTTCTCCCCTTTCCAGAGTGTCTGCTTTCTGCAGGGCTTCTTTTATGTGTTAGCTGTAGTGCTCGCCAACACCTTTGAAAGACACCCCATGTTTGGTTTTTAAAGAGAATGGGGCAGAGGATGAAAGCCCTCATGACAAAAGCAGAGATATTTTCTTGTGTCAACAGTTGAGAATTTAAAAGACTGTAAAAAAGCTTATTATAGAAGACAACCATGGGACTTCCTCTCTGCTGGCACCCCCGCCCCCTCTAGTAACCTGTAAATGTCTAACTGCCATTCAAAACTAGGATAAAAGTTCCAGAGGACTTAACTGGGTTTAACCAAAACAGTTATTGATGCAGTTGATGCTTTGTTGCTTATGTTCCCTTCCAAATGAGGGAAATTGACTGAACAGATTGGTGCTCATTTAACATTTTTTTTCCTTGACTTGTTAAATTAGGAATTTACTTCTGGGGTAGATAAAGCCATGAACTCTAATGAGTGTGAAAAGAAAATGGACAGAAGCAAGAAATGTTCTAACTGTTTTTTCTGGTGGCCAGGTTTTTTGAAGACTGTCCACCAGCAGGTCTGCCCTGGTGCGGAGTCCCTCGTTATGCACAAATATTCATTGCACCATTTTGCAGCAGGGGAGCAAAAGCTGTGGAGGTAGGAGAGGAAAATGAAAAGAGAGAAGGACTTGAAAGAACAGCCTTGGACTATGTGAGCATGACAGAAAGGCTAAAGTAAGCAAATATTTTTGTTAAAAAACAGTGCTGTTATGGACCATTAGGAAAATAATAGAACTGATACTGATTTAGCCAGAAGCTTACTGATGAGGGGAGGGTGAGAGGATACCTGGTAAAACTAACCATTTTAAAACCAGCAGAAGCAGGCACACACAGCCAAGGCTTCTAAAGGACCTAGTGCAGGATACTACAAACTGCTAGGCAGCCTTTTTGAACTTTCATGGGAAACAAATAAGATCCAAGGAAACGGAACCAGCCAAATGTAGTAACAGTCTTTAACAAGATAAAAGCCATGTCTCTGGAAATTGTTAAACAGAGAGTTGAATTAAAACGCTTTTCAGATGTTACAAAGGTCAAACATGTCAGCACTTATATCAAAATCCGTTTTTCAGCTATTTTGAATTGAAATTGAATTAGGCCTTTTTACTGGTGGAGAATTGCAGACCATTTTGTGCAGTGCTGTTGCAACAATTCCATCAGTACAGAAAATAAATTAGGATAGGCTTTAAGTATGAATTACTTTTATTTCATGATTGCTTGGGTCTGATTTTTGATGATGGTTTGCAAAATGTGCAGTCATTTCATGTACGATTGCCTGGTGTCCCTGCATGACTCTGTCTCACCACAATTTAAATCAACACTGAGCTGCACCAAATACATCTTTGACTCAATGTATGGAGGGTTGGCCCAGTGGCTTTTGAGTTTCATGAAGCCATTCAAGACAAAAGATTGTGCTGACAAAATTTTGTGGGCCTCTGAAGCAGAGCTATGTGATGGCTGAGTAAACTGAAAACATGGGCTTGGATTAACTGAAGCATAAGTAAAATTGTCTGTGTGTTCCATCCTAGATGAAAAATAAAGGTGCTAAAATGTTTTTTTTTTTTCCTGCAGAGAGGTGATACATTCCTAGCAGAGGCTGTGTAGCTCTAGCAGACAGGCTGGAACACATTTATGATCTGGATTGACATTTATCTGACTGTCCTTGCAAAAACAGGACTTAGGAGGAGTGCCACATCCCATTCCTGGAATAGCTTGTTTCCCTAGCCAAGGATAGAGAATGAAGTAGTTGCTTGCCAGGGTGTACAGCCTTCAAGTTTTGTTTTACTTGATTTGAAGTGTTCAGGAATGTGTATGCTGTTGGACATGCTGACTGTGAGCCTGGTGTATGAGTCAGGTTTGTGCCTTTTGAGCAGTGGTGCTGCTATTTTTATGTTTGTAAGCTTGCTCTGCTCTGGTCTGAGCAAGACAAGCAGGACTGTTCTCAGGTAGCAGTTCTGTCCACTTCATCTGAAAGGTCTCTGGGAAGGCATTGTACAGGGGAATTGCAATGGAGGCTGCAGAGGATTGGGATTCTGGGTTTGGTACTAAGCTTTGATGCTGACCAGAGGACATACCAAGGGAGTGAGTTGTTTCCCTCTGATCTCACTCTCACCATTTATGGATGGTTGTGCAAACACTTCCTTCCGCAGTGCTTCTTGTCTTCAGGCAGGGAACCATACTGCTGTGTCAGGAGAATCTGATACATCACTGCTGCAACTTGAGTTTCACACTGAAATATTGACACCTTTTGCTATTGCATCCAGGAGGTATGGGGAGCCTGGTTATAAAAAGCAAATGCAACAGCACTTAGTATGTAACCATCAGGAATGGACCCTACCCTTCTTCCCACCTCTGGAGCAGCAGAAAACTGGGAACATTGAATTGAGTGAGCTCTGATTGGACGTCAGGTTTCCAGCCCACCAGTGGCACTTTGATCGACTATGTGGCTTATTTGGATACTCACACAGTCAAAGTGGATGCCATCAGGTCACAAACAAGCAGAAGGGGAAGACTAAGCCTGGAAGAGGGGGCTTGGAATGGAAAAGGAAGGGAATTTATATAGAGCTTCAGTTTGTGCAGCAGGAAGAAAGGCTTCAGCCAATATATCAGAACCAGCTCAATGTGCTCATATACTGTGAAATCCTATTTTTGAGTGCAAGAAGGCGAGTAGAAGCAATGAAGTGAGACACTAGCAAGTGTTACACCTAATTTTCAGCACTGTTCAGCTGGAAGTCTGTAGCTGGTTAGGGCTGATTTTTTGGAGACTGGTGTGCCTGCACATGACAAAAGGCTTTAATGTCCTCTATGCTTGAAATTCACATGTGCACTCAGTGTAGTTTGGGCTCACAGAGATCACAGTGGGGCTGATGTGCAAAGTATCCAGTGGCTTCTGAAATCTCTTCAAAAACTTAAATTTCCTTTTTACATTACTTCCAAATCTCTCAGCAAGTTCTGGAAGTGTGACCACGTTTCCGAGTTTTTTGGGGGATTTATATGTGTTCGAAATGCAGTTCTGAGGGATGGTGATTTCTTTCCCTGTTTAATCTGTCACAAACAGATGTTATTCTATATAAGGTTTTGTAACAGTTTGGAACAAGATGTTTGTAACAAGATGTTTGTAACAAGATGTTTGATGTGAATTTACTTTTTAGCACCAAGTGTGTTGAACAACGTAATAGATAGGACATGTTCTGAACAGGAGATCTCTGTTGTCCTGTTAGGTTTCTGTTTAGTTTTATTAAATCTTGAATGGTGCAGATCCTGAAAAACTGGCGTGGTTGGAAGAAACACCAGTCTGGTTTTGGTTCATGAGTGGTTTTGTATGAGTGTTCTTAAGGCATTATCTAGGAAGATTCCTACACTAGCAGGGCTCTTGTGGGCTTTTCTTCCCAGATGAAACACTGCTGTGTCTGAAAACAATAGGCAAGAAGTAATACTGACATTTCTCTGTCATCAGTGAGTTCCCTGACCTACTCATGTGTAAGGAGGCAAAAAAACTCCCAAATGTGGGTTCGAGTAAAAAAGCAAGCGAATGCATCTGAGAAAAGAGTAGCTGCTAGAGAGGAAGGGGAAGTTTGGAGTTAGGGTTGCTTTGAAGGGCAAAGGAGCACAGCTTTGGAAACAGACTCCTGACAGAACACAGTGTCAGAACACCGCAGCATTAGGGTGCACTGTGTTGTGGCATACTGGTGTGTGTAGTCCTGGAGAAGGGCTGGATTGGGCTACCTGGGAGCTGTGACACAACCTAGTCGATGGGAGCCGTCACTGCTAATGACTCTGAGAAAAGTGGGAATGACACTAGCTCTCAAACACCACATGTCCTATTCTTAGGAGGCAACTTCATGTCAGAAATTGTTAGTTAGAAAGTTTACAGATGGATCAAAAATATCATCAGGATAGCATTTTTCCTAAGATGATCAAATGAAGAATTTGTAGGAGTACATGTTTATGAGAGTTTTTTTCTTTTGTCTGATGGATTTTGACACAAGTTTCTCAATGCCAGCTTTCTTTTCCTTGCATATGAGTTTGGGAGGAGTATTTTAATCCTTTCACATGTATGAATACTTTAAGAAATCCTGTAGAAGCTTTATGGTGTGGGATGTGTAGAATATTGCAAGGGCTGAGTATTTGCTTTATGTTACTTATTCTGTGTCCCAGTCCGGAGTGAGGTAATCTCTGAACTCTTTTATCCTTAATCCAGTGTCAGAACACTGCATAGACAGAAGGCTTGTGGACCTGCATCTCCGATTTTAATTTAAGAGGCAGAAGCCTAAGGAGGTCCAGTAGGTGTTGCCTGACACTGAGAAGGTGCACACTGTCAACAGTGTAATGATGCAGGAGGGAGGCATACTTCACCAAACCTTTGGGGTGGGTAACAGTAATGAAATTTAACCCAGGACTTTATATATGTTGTGTTCGCATTCAAATTTAAGACTAGACTTTGTAGTGCAAGTCTCATGCCTATGCTATACAGACCTTCTTGAGGGTTTGTTGTTCAAAAAATGGAGTTGAGTCACTTGGGAATGCCTGGGAAAGATCCCATTAGTCCTTAAGTACAGCTTGTCAGAATTTACCTAGCTTGGGCAGGGTGAATATTGTAGCCACTTGAATTATTTTTCCCTGATTACCTGCTGCTTGTTTTGTTTCTGTCACAGTTCTAGCAACTACTCTAGGCAACTATTGTTGTACAATATTGTTTGTTATTTCCAAAATTGAATTTGGACGAAGATGATTCACATCCCATTATACCTCTACAGTCTTTTGCAATGGAGCTTTTTGCTTTGGTGCTGAAAGTTGCAGACCAGAAGTCAATATATTCTTGCATTTTTCCATACAGACAGTTGCTGGTTGATACCAGTTGCACTGTGGCTTTTTCACATAATTTCTGAAAAGCATTGTGCTGTGTAGACCAGGAAAACTACCCAGTTACTCACTTCTGAGGCCAAAGTTTAACATGCCCATAAGATAAATCCTGACGTGCTTTGTTCTTGTTTCTGTTCATTTCATCACACCCCAGAGCCTGCCTGCTTATCTTGGACCATTTTAATCTTGACAGTCAGACTTATGTAATCATGGTGACTTTGTGAAAATTCTGAGCTCTTGGCAGATAGCTCTGCTTTTGTCAGGAATCTTTTAGCAAATGTTTATCCAGGACACTTACCCTGACAGTAAGTGTGTGTGTTGGAACTTCTGTGGGGAAGGTGACCTGCCCTGGCCTTCAAAAAAATTGACTATCTAGGGCTCAAAAGTGCTAAAGAAGACAGGGCTAGCTGTTGGAACACTTGTCTACCTTGTTCACTGAGGTGATCAAGAAATTTTTTAGTTGGTCTAAAAGGTTTGAGTTCAGAGATACTCTCATGGCTTTTTTGCTTCACGAAATCCTGCAATACCTTTTTTTTTGTCCATTCCAAGTGGTAGTGATGGAGGATACCTTTAATAAAGCTTCTGCTATCCAATTTGAGCTAGCATCCCACTGACTTCATATCGTGATTGACTGCAGTTACATTTTGATGATATAACACTTTTATTTTTAAATGTAGGCAGCAGGGGAATCTGAGTAATAAAGACATGTAGTACAGTGGACAAGTCTCAGGGCTAGCAGAAGAAAGTAAGAATCTTTTCTTCTGGCTTTGGATGCATTGAAACTGGCTCAGAAGTCCCCAGGTTAAAATCTTCCATATTTTGACAGCAACAGCTTACCTGATATAAGATGTCTTGCAAATCAGTTGAATTTAGACAGCCACTTAAAATTCCTGAGGGGTTCTTGTTGGCCTGCAACAATCCTTTTCAAGAACAAAACAAAGAGAAAAACAAAACAACCCCCCTCAGATACTTTCTAGTCTTTTGTTCAGAAGTGCCAAACACTCAGCAGCTTCCTGATTGCATTGGCAGCAAATCGGTTTTCCTGGGTCTGAAAATCAAAATATTTTAGATTTTTTTCACAAAGGCAGCTTGGTGTGTTGGCTAAATTGGGACAACTGGTCATTTCCTAATGTGGACAGCCAGGGAGGTGAATGGAGGTGCCATCTGGCAGTGGATCCAGGTGACTCAGTCCAAGAATATCATCTCAGGGGGTTCTCACTGCACAGCTAGTGGCTTGTAAATTCCCATCCGACCTTGGAACGTGCTATTTTTTCTATGTGGCTGAGCTCACAGTTACTATGAAGAACACAGATTTAGGCCTGTGTCTCACTATTTGAAAATTTTGTCAGCTATTCCTCTTGGAAAGCTTTTGCATTGAGAACTTCCAGCCTTTTATCTGCTTGAAACCAGCTAGGGACCATTCCAACAGTTCTTGTTTGAGGTTTTTCTCCGCAAGTCTAACAGTATATAACAACATATAAATATAATGTGAATTCTCCCTTTCACCCCTGTACCCATGGAGAAGGTCATCTGGTGCTCTACTGTGCTCCGTTGGGAAGCCAGAACCTTCTCTTAAAGATGCTTCTAGTGGCCTGCAACATAAACAATGGTTCAAATTTGTTGTTCTGTTTGGAACATCAGCCAAAGTCCTGGCCTAATTGTTCTATTGAGTGGAAAAATATTTTATCAGTGCTGAGTGTTTTATATGGAACATGGTTTCCCAGCTGGCAGAACTTCAAGAAAATCCAAAGATCTTGTTGCATGGTTACCAGAAGATGTATGATAACTGTCTGGGCCAGTTCATGACGTTGCAAAGTTAGGTCGTTTACTCTAGTAACCTTACAGTCTTGATTTACTCATACTTACAGGAATCACACAAGTAATGTTTTGCATCAGTTTTGCAGAGAGAGGGGGAAGCATTCCAACCAATTAAAAATTTGTGTTCTGAAATATTCTAAGTTTCTAAGCCTCATTACTTCTAGCAATCTTCCAAACTGTTGTTGAGTTTAGTCCTCAGCTATACATGGCCTGTGGTAGAGAGTTAAAATAAAAAAAATACTGAAGGCAAGTGGGGACTTGCCTTGGAAATTTTCTTTCATCTAGCAGCACTCCAAAGAGCATCTGTGAGCACTGAGTGAAAAACATGGCGGCTAAATCCCAGGTCATCAATACCAAGTTTATTTAGTTTCTGTAATTGTGGGTCAGGAGGATAAAAAGTTCTTCTAAATGTTGTCCTTGAAACCGTGAAAGGTAGGTAGTCTTTGGCAGTTTTACTACTTTGTCCTTACAGTCACAAACACAGTGAAGTGTCATCATTTCTGCTTTTTTTTTTAATATGCTTTTGACAGTTGGAAAGCCAAATTGTTTCTAAGAGAATTTTCCTCTATGGATGTTAAAAAGTGTAAAAAAAAAAAGGCTGTTTAACTAACCTCAATATTTTAGTTTTGTTTCAACTACATTTAAGAGTATCCAGTGGAAAGGAAGGAGGAGGAAGTGGACCAAAGCAACTATTTTAGTAGAAGATTATTTCAAACAAACAAACAAACAAAACGCCAACTAAAATATCAATTGCAGATGTTGAATTTTGAAAGTATAGCTAGTCTCAGCCCAAGAAACCCTAGTTTCAGGTTTTTTGCTTTGTGACTTGGTTATTCTTTTAATACAGTCCTGAGATGGTTCTGTAAAGTGTTTTATGAAATAAATATTGGGCAAAAGAAAGAAATGATTGCTACTAGTGTACTGTAGAGTTCTGTAAATTGGAAAGCGAGCATAATCTAAGAGAAATCAGGATTGTTAGTAATTCCTTTTCATTTGGATCATTGTTCCCAAATAGGATTTTGAAGCTGGACATTGCTAACTGAAGAAATGCTGAGTAGGAGACAGGTAGGAATTCTAAGTGTAGTAGGTTGTAGATGGGGTTTTTTTGCCTTTGACTTTGCTTCAGGACTGTAGAAACCTGAAATTAGACAAAGAACTAGCCCCCTAGTTCTATTTCTTGGGGTAAAAATGTATCTGGTGAAGATTTGATATGTGAAGGTTTTAGAAAAAAATTTGCTAACATTTAGAAAATCTTTAACAAAGACAGAATTTTTTTAAAAAAAGTTTAATCCATCTCTAGTAATGTGCAAATATGATCCTTGACCAGTTCAAGGATTTTCTGTATGAGAATGCACTTCATGACAGCTTGGGAGATTCCTGCAGCACACGGAGGAATCCCAATAAGCTTAGGTGGAGAGTTCCTCCACTGCAGGTTCATAGCCACATAATTGGCCCTATAAAAGATGGGAGCAAGTTCCAGCAAGGTCTTGGAGGTGTCCAGATGTGAATTACAAGCCACCCTTAGAAAGGGGAACAATCTGTACCACTGCTGGCCTTATTCCACATTCAGCACACAGTGGGGCATTCATTTCTGCTGCTGTCAATGGAAACATAAAAATTACGTTTTACACTGTAAATCAGTGTAAATTACTCAGACAAAAAGCTATGTATTAGTGCAGTCTGTTACAAGTAAATGGGTTGCACTTCTTCCAGCAGTGCTGTAAGTAGTGTTCCTGTGATTCAACATTATCAACCATCCTCCGGCAATAAGAAGAGAATGAAAAATTCATTCATTGCTTCTCAAGCCTTGTTTTTATAGCTCCTAGCTGAAAAAGGGTTGGTTTGTGTATTCCCATTTAAATTCCAGATAACAGCTGAAAAATTTCAGCGTCTTTTGTTTGGTTCTGGAAAGACACACTACAAGAATTTGGCATAAGATGTGTTAGTGTGAGTTTGTTAACAGAGAGAGAGATTAAATTCTTCATATTTTTACCTGTGTCAGCATCTTTGTGTCTGAGTTGAGGCAAACTGTATGTCATCTAAGTGACTTGGATGATCCTGCTACAGAAAAGGTGCTCCTTCTACGAAAATACCCAAATATAAATAATACAAAGCCCATAGGAAATACGTAGCTCATAAACAACCTAAAGTAGTTTCCATTTCCTTTTGTTTCATTGACTTCTATTGTTCGTCTCTTGTCCACTGGGTGGGCACCTTACACAACCTGTCTCTGCTAATGGCTTCAATCCAGTCTTTCTCACAGAAGTGCTCCAAGTTTTTCTCTCCATTACTAAAGCAACAGCTCTGAAAGTGACTTAGACTGCTCTGAAGGCTGCAGATGGTGGGTTAAACCTCCTTTTGCCATTTTCAGCCCATGCCAAAACCAGACTTCTCCCACCTCTGTGTGCAGGCTGGTGTTTGCAGGGCTCCTCATGATAGGTGGTTTCAGGTTTCCAGGCTCTGGCATTGCCAGTCCCAACTTTCTGTTGAAGGCTCACCAGACTTCTAAGGAACTGCATCACACTTGAGCAAGAAATCCTGCTTTCTTCTCAACACTTGGCCTCCTGATCATTACCATGACAAAGGAGGATTATTGACTTTGATAGTCATGATGCTTTTGATTTAAGGCCTGCTTTGATTTGGGGCAGTAGTGTTCATTGGCCCAGAGAAGCAATGGTCTCCTCCACCAATGGGCAGGTGAAGAGCAAGGAGAGAAACATGCTTTTGAGAAGGAGGAGAAAAAGGGAAAGAATTGGCTGAGGAGGCTGAATGGAAGCTGTAATGGATGCAGTTAGTCTCTGGGAAGGACCCAAAACCAGCCCATGATTCCTTAAGACAATTAAAAACAAATTGTTCGGCTGAACGATCCCAGAGCAAGGAAGATGCTCCCCAGACTATAATTCAAGGGGCTGAATGGCCCTGAAAAACTGAGAGCAGAAAGAAAAAAAACCCTGAAGATGAGGCAAATGATGGAACAGATGTGAGCGCTTTTGTTGGGAAGACTTGGAGGCTAGCGGGATGGCGATAGGCTAATTTGAAGTGAATAATGCCAGGTTCCTTTCATATGCAGAATAGCACTTTGATCCAATGTGGATGAAAGTACTGAAAAGTGGAGAGGATGGCAGGGGGTCTTTTGTCTTTGACAAAAAAGGCATCTGCCAGGCTCTAACTCCCTTTTCCCCACCCCCTTAGCCTAGCAGGCAATTCCAACAATGCTAGCAAAGGGGACAAGTGTCTTCTGACAGCTGAAGAAATCTCCAGGAGGAGAATGAGGTTTGCAGCAATATGTATACTAGAGAGCTTAATCGATTTTTTCCACAGTACAAAAAGGGAGAGGGTTGGGGGAAAACAGAGATCACAGTGAAAATGGGAGGTGGGAGATAAAAAGTCCCTTTCTAATAAACTTGTTACTTTTGTTCTCCAAATACATCTTTTCAGAAGATGCTTTGATGCTAGTATGAATACACTTAATGGAGCAGAGAAGGATAGAGTTGCTGGATGGGGTGTGTGAAATAAGGAAGAATAGTTTTGTAAGGAGGATGAATGTAGAGTGATTTCTGTGGATTCCAGCACAGGAAAGATCTTGGAAGCAGTAAAATAGTGCAATGCAAGAGATATCCGCAAGACAGACACACACTTTCTGTACCACCTGCTGGAGGAGCTCAGATCAACCCAAATTCTTGGGTTTGATTTCTGAGCAAAATTGAAAATTTCTTTTAAACCTTTCCTTATTTGCTGTTTTCTTAACTACTTGGAATTACTAGCAATGAAAGGACTGCAGGATCGAATGGGGATTTAAGAAGGCAAGCAATATTTGTGCCTAGTAAATATAGCAATTTCAGACCAGGTGCTGATCTGCTTCCTGCTTCTCATGCTCTGTTGACTTTCTTCAGCTTTTCACATCTGGTAAACAAGACTGGGATCCAATTTGCAGAGTTCGATGCCTGTGGTCTTCCTTAGGCATCACTTTGCACCTAGTCTGATGTTTTCTTTGAGAAGTAATGACAGATAATGAGTTACCAACTTCTGAGCAAGACCCATCTCAGTAAATTAAATCCTTCAAGAACAGTAGGTTTAGGAATCTTCCCTTTTCCTGAGACCCTGACAATGTTTATCCATTACTATTTACTGAAGATAACCTTCTCACCAGGGCAGAGCTTTAAGCAGCATCTGATACTGCAAACAGTTCCTGCCCCTTTACCCCCACATCCACTTCTCTTTCTGCCGAGGAGTTTAAATTACCCCAAGAAGGTAGGAATGATACAGGAATTGAGAGGAACTACCACATTGCTTTGAGAGGCTGTACACTCATGCTGATGGCAAATTGTAATTCTGTGTGGTTGTTCAGCAGCTGTGCCATCATTCCCCCTTCAGCAGATGCCACCATTCTGTTCAGACCAGCTGATGTAGACAGTATTTTTGACAATAGCATTTTCTGTGCCCCAGCTGTGCAAAGCCTGATGCGTGAATTACTGTAACTCATTAGGGAGGGTTAATTGTCAAGGACGTTGATGCTCTTTCCTCTCTCCCTCACAGCACCAAGGTGGAAGCCCACTCTCTGGGTGGGGGACTTCAGGTGGTTCTTTTGTGGCTTCTCCCTCATGTACTATGTGCGGTGATAGGTTGTAGGTCTAGATCTGAGTGGGGAAGGATATTGCTCGTGGGGAGGTCTGACCTGTCAGGGAACAGCCCTCTGTAGTTCTCCATGCCAAAATAAAACAGCCCATGCAGTGCCACACAAACCACCAATTGGGCCATGGAGTCCAAGGCAGGCTGCTGGATGCTCTGTCCCCAGGCAGTTGTGGTTAGGATGGGATGTAGGAGTCTTGAGCAGTGAGCTGGAACACTCTGTTCTTTGAGTTGAAACATGAATAACCTCATGGTAAAGGGTCTTTTCTGCTTTCCCATTTGGGCAGGCAAGCCCTTCAGCTGCTGCCGTCCTGAAATTTCTTCCTGTGTCCAGTATCAACTCTCACACCTCCAACCAGAAAGGTGTACTCTTAGCAAAGGCCATAGAGCTGCCAAAGCTGCCTCATCAGGGCAGTTTTGTGTCATGCCAGCAGTAAGAGATATGGAGGGAGAGGTGGTGAGTTGCCTCTATTCCCATGAAATGTGTGCAGTGATTCTCCATCACTGTGAATGTATGCTGTGCTCTTGGGGCAGATTTATGTAGCTCTTCACAGCTTACTATGTGCTAGTTTCTTATGGCCAGTGGGTGGGCATGAGGAAGGAAGATGCCTGTGTGGCTTGTCCTGGCTGCTACAGCCCAGGCCTAGTCTGTTTGGAGGCAAGACTGAACCTATTTCACCTGAAGCATGTGGCAAGGGAGGAGGGAAGAGATCTGTGTGGACCTGAGGGTGGCATGCAGAGCAAGTGACAGTAGGAGTACAGGCTGCAGAGATACAGCAGTGAGAAGAAGATTGGCTTTTTTCTCACATCTCACCCAGGCTGGTGTTTTCTCCCCAGAAACCCATTACCCTCTGCTGGTTTGTGTTTGGATGAAAATCAAACAGTAAAGATTGCAAAGCCTCTTTGATATGCTTAATCTACATTGAGGCAGAGCTGCCTGACCAGCTCAGGAGGATGTCACATTTCCTGACTACTCTCTGGACCGAGATTGTCTTGTCATTGTTTCAAAATCTGGAAAAGGACATACTGCTTTAATGGTAAATATTCAAGGAGATGGTGTCAAATAGCTTAAAAATAGGCTATTCCCATGTGTAAGTGCTTTTGGCTGGACTGGTTGTACATACAACATTTTGCTGGCATGACCTAGCAGTCATGGCTGTAGAAATCCCGTATTTTCAGCATGGATTTGGCTTGTCTCTCAGTGAATGTTGTCTGGTCATTAGCATCCACTAGGAAGTCTCTTAAGCCAAACAAATGGAAAACAATGACTTTGGAGTATGATAAACCCCATCCCGCATGCAAACTTTCGTTCAGACATAAAGTAGTTTCAATTGGTTTTGTCCAATTTACTTTAAAATCTAACAGAGGTCCTTTGCAAGATGGCCACTGCTTTGTTTGATGTAACTTGCCTGAGTGTCTGCCTGGAGTTAATATTTTGGCTGAATGCAGTTTGTACCAACAAAGTGAATTCTTCCCCTTTTTACAAACATGAGGTGTGAGAGAATGTTGCTATTCACCCTCCCAGAACTAATGCTACATGATGCACTTTCATATTGGATTACGTACACAGTGATTTGGATCCAAAGAGGTAAGTCTAGCTGTAGTGGAGACAGCATGATTTCAAGTCTGGTAGAATTTGCACCTTTCTGTAGAAGACAGATGGTTGTGCTATGGGAGGGAAATTGCACCTGTTTGTTTCCACATCTGTTCTGTAATCCCAAAATTTGGTTCACATAGTCTCAGTACATTGAGTATGCTTACTCATATGTGAGTTCCATAGTGTTGGCAACTACTTTCAGTTCTAGAGTGACTTGATGGTGTTTGAGGCAAATATCCAGGAGAAGTTAATTACACAGAGTAACCAGAGCTTAGAAAATAACACTTTCATGAGTAATTTTTTTAAAAATTCCAACCAATATATCTGAGCTTACTTCCTTTAAAAACAAAAATAATAGACCAGTAGGTAGTAGGAAAGCTTGTTACAGTTGTCCCGTTTTGGTGTGAAAACTGGTGGTAGCGTGCGTAAGCAGTGTGCTCAGAAGAGATGGTAGTGTTTTTCTTGCCAGGTGCTGAACAGGGGACTGCTCCCTGCACAGGGGACCATACAGCTCCATGTCCCACCAAAGGTGCCTATGGACATCCCATGTTCAGCCTGGGGAGTTTGTACCCCAAGGCTTCTTGCCTTCCTGGGGCTTGGTGACCACAGGCTGCAGTGGCTGGAGCAGCTAAAGAGAGATACAGAGATTCTGCATTGTCTGTTTGGCTTCAGAGACACCTGTTGCTCCAAAGTGCTCTCTTGTCCCTTTTACGTGGCTGCCGTCCTCAGGGGCTGTGCACTGCCCAAGGCAGGGGGCAGCTGGATCTGCAGCCAGTGTCTGGGTCAGGTCCTGAGGCCACTGCCTTGGGAGAGCCCTGCTGTGCTGGAGGTGGAGAGGCAGCCACATCTGGAGGGTGATCTTCTCCCTTTCCGGTGAACAGAAAGGTCCCTGGGGGTAGGAGCTGTGGCAGCCAGATAGTTTGCCTTGAGGCAAAGGGGATGATGGGAGTGTTTGCATTCCCAGGGGCAGGCTGAGGAGGAAGGAATGCTGACAGCGAGACAGTCAGCTGGGAGAGACTGAATGCTGAGCAGCTGCAGGGAAAGCAGCTTCCTGCATCCTCCAACAGCCACCACTCTTCCCTGGCCTGCTCCAGAGAGCCATTCCTGCCTGAAATAGATGCGGTGTCTGAGAGGAGACACAAAGCAGGAAACAACAGCCCATGACTGTTCTAGCAGATGAGGAAGGAAGGTCAAACAAGGATAAGCCATGCTTAATTTAGGTAGATGGCTGAGAAACTACGGGGACAGGAGCCCATCAGGCCTTAGGCTCTGTGGTGGTCAGTCATCTAAGGAAGCAAGATTGCCCCTTCTTCAGCCTGGTCCTTTGTATCTTCCATATTAATCACATCACAGGCAAAACCCCATGGAGTTAAATGTAGTGAGTCCATTCCCTCTGAGCAGCTGGGATCCAAGCTGTGAGTACCTGCGGAGCCATTGGAGGCATGGGTTGGTGATGTCTAGACTGGCAGGCTCAGAGCAGGAGCAGCTTCAAAGAGCCTTCAGCAGGTGGCTGTGTGTCTGTGACCTTCTCATGGGACGAAAAGAGAACTTACCAGGAACTCTGTCTTTTCCTCCCTCTCCCCCTCCCTCAGGTGGTCTTTGCTTTGAATCAGACTCTCTTGCAGCAGGAGAGCCTCCGAGCAGGCAGTTTCCAGATCCCCTATACGACAGAAGACCTTATCAAGCATTACAACTGTGGGGACCTCAGCTCCATCATCTTCAACCATGACACTTCTCAAGTGAGTCTTGCCACCGCAGCCCTTGTACTACGCACATCTCCCTGTAGTGCTTGCCCCTGTCACACTTGTGCTCGTCTCTCCTCAGGCAGGCCCTTTATAGGTGAGGGCCAGGAGCATATTGCTGGCTCCCTGGCACATCTGCTTTCCTGAGCCTCCTATTCCAGGAGTCTGCACCACCTCAACCCCTCTCTTGTACACAGGCAGCAAAGGTGCACCTGGCTTTCCCTTTTGGATGTGTGCTGTGTTCCCTTTAGCATCAAAGCTCTATGAGTTAATAATTTACTTTCTTAAGGAACTTGTGGAATTGCACTAGCTTAGGTATGAGCAAACTTAATGCCAACAGAGAGCAACAGCAGGCTCTCTTGTGCAAGCAGGAACAGAGAAATGCACTCGTGACTTGGACGCTTGTGTAAGGCTGGGCAAGTTAAAAGCTTTTTAATGTCCCCTATCAGTATGATTGTGTGCTGTGGACAAGGCCCAAAGAAGAGAAATGGAGTGAAACAAAGATAGATTTAGACTGAATGTGAAGGAAAAGAGAGTTTCTGAGACCTCACAGACTTGGGTTTATGGAGATGGTTTCCTAAGCAGCACAGTGGAATGCAATACTAATCTTTAAACCATGACAAAATGCCCAGCAGGGACCAATTTGGCCTGTTTGGGCTGTTAGATTAACTAACCTCAGGCTGAGACATCAGGTCTCTCTGTTCTTGTCTGTGAGGTATTGCCTGGCAATTTGTGCACATCAGTGAAAACACAGGCTCTATCCTTACAGTGCTGAAAAGGTAGGTGTTGATACCTGGGCTTTCCTTGCTGAATAACCATTTTCCCATGACCTTTTGATACATACGGTGCAGAGCTGCAGAGTCATGCTAACCCTTGCTTCTCTGGTGCCAAGCTTTGCACAGGTGCTGCTGCCTTCATGTCCTGCACACCTGCCCGCCTGCAGGTGCAGGCATCCTGGTCATTAATACTGCCTAGCTTTTACACCATGCACTCCACACATAGATTTCAAAGGATTTCTCAGAGGAGGCCAGCATTTTAAGAGGATGCAGATGCTGCATCACTATCCTGTGGAGATGTTACAGACTGCAGACATTGCCCCTAGGTCCTGGGAGAGAGCAGCTTGTTCTGAGCAGCTCGTGCATTCTGCCAAGGAACAACTGTCCTTTACTTAATATGAGGGGGCTCCACCTCAGGGCACTTTCCTTGGCAGCAGAGCTGGACATTAATAGTTTGCAACACTGTCTGTTTATGTTTTAAGCAGAATTTCTCAGTAAGTTGTATTTGACTCCATGCTTGCCCAGTAGAGGACTACCTGCAGGCTCACCTTTGGACAGATGCCATAATAGTTTCTGAGTGGCTCCGAAGTCTGTTCATCTGCTGCCGCCTTGCAAGGGAAAGCACCTGGCTTACTAGTGGCTCTGCTCTCCAGAAACCACCGGTTGCAGGCCCTTTAGTTAACTGTCCCCATAACTGAATGCCTAAAGCTACTTGTCAAGAAGCCAGGATTGCTGCAACTGCAGACCCACGTTTTCTCTCCACTGGCAAGAGGTCAGGGTAGTGTGCAGGCACAGCTGTCCTGGGGGCCCCACGGATGCAAGCCAGCATTTTAAAAGATACCGCCAGGACTGGGCAACTGGAGGTGGTAACACTTTATCTCCTGACAAAATCTGGCCCTCTTTCTTTTGAAAAGTTTAGGGATGTTTTTTTAACTAGTTCAAATTGCATAGTTATTCTTTGGCAGCCTGAGGGCTCTGATACCAGTCAAATTCTCTTAGAAGAGTGTAATTATCATTATAGTTATGTCATACCTATGGCAATTTAAGAGTAGTTAAAGGCATTTAGGGGCAAATACTTTCTTCAGCTGAGCAGTCAGGAGTTAGGATCTTCAGTGTGGCCAAATGATAGTATTTGTTGACTCTGAATAAAAAAAAATCCAGCTGGTTGGCTTATGAAACGATGCATTGAGAAAAAATGAAGCACCATGTATTATTTTAAGTTTGCTAAGTTTTTTTTAGCTTGCTTTGGGTTTTGTCCTTTGTACTGGCTATGCCTTGAGGGATGAGGCAGTTGCCACACTCTGTGTGGAGCTAAAATGCCTGTGCATGATGGCTGCCTGTGAAATAAATCCCCCTTTCATTAAGACTTTTTTTTTCTGCCTTAGGTCCCAAATTTTATTAATGCTACACTTCCAGCCCATGAACGCATTACTGCCCAAGAGATAGACAGCTACTTCCGCCAGGAGCTCATCTACAAGCGAAATGAGCGAATGGGCAGGAGGGTGAAGGACCTGCTGCAAGAGCACCCAGACAAGAGTTTCTTCTTTGCATTTGGAGCTGGTATGTGACTGTGGTGCCTTTCAAACTGAACTCATCCTTCCCTTGTCCTTTAGAAGCATTTTGCAAATGCTTGCCTCAGTTTAAAGAAGGCTCAGTATTTTTACTGTGGTGGACATGGAAGTCAGCTTTTCCCTGATAGTTGTTCTCTAGTAGGAAAAGCTTTTCAGTATAGGAGACTGTTGTTCTTCAGTGTACAAGGAGCTCACTGTGCATGTGCTTGCAGACATGTTTGTTGTATGCAGAGGCAGAGATACTGAGTCAACTATAGTGCATGCACAGGAGGAACAGCTCATAGATATACACATGTGTTTATCGTCTGGGTAACGAATGCAAAAGGATAGCAGCAATAAATACAGAGCTGAGACGAAAGGCAGCACATCTGAGGTTGCACCAGTGCGTGAATTAACCTTTCAAGGACACATGCAAAAGAAGGAATATGCCAAATTGTCTGACTCCAAGGGGCTCAATAAATTCAAGGGGAGAAGCAAGGCACAATTTCACCCTTCCTCTTCCTCCTGCATCTCCTTACCTCTTTCTCTGCACTTCCACAAGGAAGTTGTGTCTGCTACTATTTTGGAGCAGTGCAGTGGGCCTGGTTGGGGAAAACCTACTCCATTTTCTGCCTCTTAGCAGCCAGCAGAACTCTACAGGCACATCCAGCAGCACATCCAACTCAATAAGGTTAACATCTACACTTCAGACTAGGGCTGGATGGAGGGTAAAAACAGGATTGTTTTGCCATGGCTCCCATCCTTGTTCTAGCTCCAGGGAAAGGAAGAAGTTAGGATCGGTGTTAGAAAAGAGAGGTGCTAATTCCCAGAGAAGTGTCACATCCCCGCCACCATGAGCCGTATGGCCTTTGGGAAAGGGGGAAAACTGAGACTGGTGTCAGTGTCCAT
Source organism: Corvus kubaryi (assembly GCF_017639235.1). Taxonomy (NCBI): domain Eukaryota; kingdom Metazoa; phylum Chordata; class Aves; order Passeriformes; family Corvidae; genus Corvus; species Corvus kubaryi. Next base: position 3,871,258 of record NW_024581072.1, read on the forward strand.
GTGTGGTTTTCCAGTCTCAGTGCATACTGCTTTAGTGAGGATGGAAAATCTAGACAAGGCAAGGAAAATATTTAAACACTAAAAGCATTTGTATTCAGAGTCTGTGAGAATTTCTGTACTTGTAGCAGGGAGTTATGGTTACAAACTTAGCATAAAAAGGGCCCAATGTGTGAGAGCCAGGACTTCAGGAAGGGTGGCTGACCATGTTTGTTCAGATGTGTGTGAAGATTGTAACCTGCAATCTTCCTGCACTATCTCTGCTCTGTCCAACTCGCTGTCACAAAGAACAGTGAAGCATGTCCTGGTTGTGTGGATTCTGGTCATACCTTTCTGTAGGCTAAGACCAGGACATTGCTGTACTCCACTGCTGAAGTTCTGACCACATTTGAACCTGCTGCACTGATGTTTCTGATGAAAGCATATGCCAGCTGCAAGTCCAAGCTGTGTCTGTTGCAGGTGGCTGCTCTTCTGTCAGGAGGCTAGTCGCGGATATTTGGGCTTTGGTTACTGCATCACAGCTTGAGTAACGAGCAGCCCATGTAAGCAGACACATGTGGATGCATTGTGTCACTCTGAATCTGTCATGTCCCAAGAGCAGGATTCTTTGAGAGGAGGGAGCTTCTTCCCCTCCTTGCACAGACTCTGAATCCCAAGAGCTGCAAATCATGTCTTTAGATCGTTTTGTGTCATTTGTTTCCCCTCCCATTAATTTCTTTCTGTTCCTGCCCTTCTGCCCCAGACTGTCTTCACTGTCATTGGTGTGCACAGCACTGCCCCAGAGCCCAGAAGCACTGCAGGACCAGGACAGATCCCTGTCCTTCTAAACTTCTCTTGTTCCCAACTTTCATGACAGTCCTAAAATCCTTTCCCAGGCTTCCTGGAATCTTGCTTTTCTCTTTCCTTTTTTTTTCCCAGTTCCCCCTTTTCTGTGTCCTGATTGCCAGCATTTCTGTACTGCAGCACTGCCAGGAGCCTTGGGCCTAAATGAATACCCTTAATCTGTGGCTTATGTGCACATGGCTTGATCTCCAAGCACCCGGTGTGCTCTTCTCATGCTTTTCCATCCTACTTTTGAACCCAGACAGCTTCCCTGTCTTCTCTGGGGACTTTGGACTGATTTTGAAATTGTCTCTAATTACTTTCTGGCTTTGATACCAGTCTGTCCTCTGTTCTCATCTGCTCTTCCAAATAGTTCTGTTCAAAGGATAGTGCCAGCCTCCCACATTGAGCAGCATAATTCTTGATTACGCCCTTGTTTGACTGCATCAGGGTTTTTGGTGGGGTTTTGTTTGTTTCTTTATTTGTTTTGTTTGTTTCGTTTGTTTCTTATTAAGCATCTAAATGAGAAGTAGCATCACAGGATATATTGCAGAAAACAGATCAATTTCTACAGATTTCTGAGGTTTCCTGAGTGCATATTGCAATTATGAATGCAGTCTTTCATTGTTTTCCAGCAAGCTAATTTAGCCTTTTGCTTATGCAGATTGCTGTATGTGATAGATAATTATGTGGATGAGTTATTTTTATGCCAGCAAGCAGTGAAGATGAACAAATATCTTGTGATCAGTTTTAAGCATTGCTTGGAATTGTACTGCTGTTAATTACTGTAAAAAGGTTCCAGGAAAGTGCTCACACAAGGCAGGTTAGAATGAGTAGTAGGAAAAGGGAAGAAAAAAGAAAGGCTATAGGAATGGAAATAAGTCATGACTGTGTGGTGGCTTGCCCTCTTCTGACCACCAGTGAAGAAAGTATCTCCTAACAGGAGCTTATAAACTGCAGGACAAGGTTGTATTAAAATGGTAGTAGGATATTAAAGGGTCTCCCAGTAAGAAGGGGAGAGAAGACTTTTAGTAGTTTTCTTTCCAGATTTTTTCACGATGTGTTTTATTTTTAAAACAGCTAGGCTTTTTGTAAGGAAAGTTCAATTTTTCCATTAACAAAAAAACATTGAAAAAACAACTTTTATCATCAATTTTATGGAAACAAGGTCATGGTTTGTGTGTGACTGTGGGATTACATATACCTTCTCATGTTACTTAAAATAATCTTGGTATTTTTATTTTTAATGGAGGAAAATCAGAAAATACTGATTTATTTTATATTCTAACTGGACTGATGGGATGTGTAATACATTGTGCAAAAGAAGTAGTCTTCAAGACAAGTCTATCAAGACCCCTCTTCCTGGGTCTTGATATAGCTTCATGGCTATAGATGTTGACTTCTTATGTGGAATTATGTGTGGTAATTTGGGCCATAATAGATTTGATCATTAGATTCAGCACATTTTATGCCTTTTTTTAATCAATCAGGCAAACTCTCCTTATATTTTGTTGAAAGTGCGTCGCAGTCAGAGCTCATTTCTGAAACTATTTTTGTTTGGGAGTAATTTGCACCAAAATGGAGAACTAAAAAATAACAGATTTTGCTGAAAAGATCCAAAACACTTTGCTTCTGACCAGAGTGCAAACAAGGAGAGTTTCAAGCCAAAATAAGTCTGTTTGAGGGAATTAGAGGAGAGCATGGGAAGAGAGAGTTGGCAATGGCAGCAGCATTCCACTATGTTCAGTAAGGATTTTATATTAATTGTGGACAGGCCTTTATGTATGGTGGCAGCAGGGTTACAAGCCAGGCCTGCTCCCTGTTGCCAGTGGTTGAACTTGTGAAGCAAAGCCAGCTATAATTTTTCACCAGCAGTCTTCCTTCTATACGGATTTTCAATTTCTCTGAATTCTTGAGTGGCACATTCAGGATCTGGATGCTAAGCCAATGTAAGTGATGTCACATGTGATTTCACAGCCAGCCAGACAGGTAATCCCATAGGTTTCTGGTTTGTCTAGGAAGGGAACTCTGACACAGTGAGAGCTGCATTGTCCTACTGTACTGTGGAGAGTTTTACCACTTGTCCAGGTTTTACAAGGGTGCCGCATGCTGGCTAAACCATCCCAGAATCAAGGGAAAGTTGATACTGACAGAGAGCTCTGGAGATTGTCTGGTTCATCCCTCTGCTCAGAGCAGGATCATATAGCACTTTTCCTAGGACTGGAGTATGGGCAAGGATGAAGACTCTGGAATCTCTCTGGGTAATCTATTCTAGTGTTTAATCACTGAAGATACTTTTTCTTATGTTTAAGTGGGACTTCCTGTGTACCAGTTTTTGTCCATTGCCTCTTGTCCTTTCATGGGACACCACTGAGAAAAGTTCTACTCTGTCTATTTTGCAACCTCCTATCAGGCATTTATGGCATCAGTTATAGCCCCTGAGCCTTCTCTTGTCCAGGCTGAATAATCTCAGTTTCTCCTAGTGTGACACATACGCTAATTGTTTATCATCTTTGTGGCCCTTTGCTGCACTCTCTCCAGTGTGTCCACATCTCTTTTGAGCTGGGAAGCTCAGAGCCAGACACTGGACCCAGAACTATGACACCAGGGTTGAGGAACAGGGAAGGATATCTCCCCTCATTGTCTGGCAGCACTTGTGGCTGCCTTTGCCACAAGGACACATTTCTGGCTTAAGGCCTACTTGATGACCACCAAGACAGCACATCTTTTTCTACCAAACTACTCTTCAGCCAGTTGGTGCTCAGCCTGTTAATGGTGCCTGGAGCTATTCCTGCCCAGGTGCAGAACTTGATTTGCTGAACTTTATGAGCCAAATTTCCCCTTATCATAAATCCATACTGATCACTCCCAACCATTGCTTATCCCTGACACATTTGGAAATGGTTTACAGGATAATTTGCCCCACCACCTTCCCCAGGAACAGAGGTGTGGCTGAGCATTTCATAATTCCCCACATCTGTCTTCCTGCCCTTCTTGAAGACAAGAGTTATCCTTACTTTCTTTCAGTCCTCAGGGACCTTCCCCCCCTTGCCACGACCTTTTAAAGGTAGTTGAGAGTGGCCTCTAGTGACATTAAGCAAGCTCACAGGGTTTCTCTGGATGTATCGTATAGGGACTTGTAAATGGCTGGTCTTTTTGAATGTTCCTTAACCTGATCCTTCTCCACCCATAGTGAACCTTCTTTACTCTGAACTTTCCCCCTAGTCATAAGAACCTGAGATTCCTGAAGGCTGGTTTGACCACTAAAAAAAGTAACAAAGACCTCTAGTACTTGGCCTTTTCCTCATTCTTTGTCATCAGGTCTTCTGCCCCCTTCAGCACTTCATTTATATTTATCTAGTCTACATTTTACTGCTGACATGCCAGTAGAGGCATTTCATGTTCCCCTTGATGTTTCAGATTCACCTCTAGGTGGGTTTTTCTTCAGCATGGTCATTTTATTCCATTTTCTTCCTTTAGCTTACTTACAGTTTCTGTTGAAGGGGCTGAAGAATAACAGAGGGAAAAAAAGCATTGGGGTTTTTTTTTATGTAGGAGGAAGCATACTCAGTGGCTTGAGATCCTGACTTTATTCTGACAGACAAGGCCTCAGGTGAAACCAGGTTTCTGGGAGCCAAGTTTCAATTCCCTCTAGTCTCTCCTGCCTCTTTGAACAGTTGAGAAACTCCAAAGTGCCAGTTCATGAATAAGAAGTACAGAGGAATCTAAGATTCCTTATGTCCCTGTGGAAGAAATTACTGACTTCAGTGAGAGAGGCTGGCTGATTTGACAACCTCAGAAGCTGGTCCTCTTAATCTTGAGAACACTGGAAAATTCTTTTTTCTCTCAGAGCTATTTTTCCTTGTTGCTCCTGAAAAAAACACCATTCTGAGCCTTTAAAGTATAGTGGATGTTGGTAAGCCACCATTAACGCAAAGAAAAAAAGGATGTTGGTGAGAACTTCTTCAGCTACCATTTCTTCTAATTACTAAAGGAAATAACAAATGTGTTTATTTGGCATTAGTGAGACCGTATGGAGTCAAACCTCCAGGGACTGACTGGTTTCTTTTCCCAGACAGAATGTGTTACCACCAATGGTTACCCCCGTCTGCTGTAGTCCACCAAATGGCTTCCTTCAGCTTCTCTAGGTTTCAAGGCAATCCTTGTGATGTGAGAGGTCAGTTTTGTGTCAGTCTTAGGTGCCACATGTGTTGGATCCATAGGCTTGTCTAAACCCTTTTCCGTCAATCCTTATTCATAAAAAGAAAAAAAAAAAAAAAAAAACCTGGGATAAAACCCCAAAAACCCAAGAAAACCAAACAAAAAGACCCAAGAAGAAAAACGCAAAAAACCGCTCTCAAAAAAACCCCAAACAAACAAACAAACAACCCAAAAAAACCAAACCAAAAAAACCCCCAACCAAACAAGCAAAAAACCATGAAACCAAAAAAGAATTTTCAGGGTAAAGTGGAACTGTGCTGAGTCTGAGTGGCAAGTTAGGTGGTACTGTTTCCATGTAGAGCTGTTCAGTCTTACTTCTTGAAATATTCTGTTCCATCTGGCATTTTTAGATGTGAAATTAGGCAAGAGGAACAAGGTTTACTGTTGCTGGGTAAGAAAAGGGGAGAAAGGACCTGTCAGGAGTGGGTGTAAAAAGCAGTCAACAGTGCTAAGCTCAGGATGTCTCTGTCCAGCTTATATGTATGTTAATACCTGTAAAACCAAACAAAAACCTGCCATGGGAATATGAAAGTTGCCCAGGGAAATGTGATACCACTTTGAAATTTAGTGGGAATTCAGAATCCACCATGGAAAATTTGAACCTGCCAGTTCAGTACATTTGGAACTGGAGATACAGGCTGCACAGGGAATGTAAATTTAGCCATGCATTATGTAAAAGATTTGAAATGTATAGTGAGGAAGTTCATTAAAAGTCTGTAAGAAGGTGAATATTTGTGGATCCTGGAAGAGGTCAAAAAAAGGTGGGGGGAGGGGCAGGAAGACAACATAGTGATAAAACAGATTTTAAAAACAGATTAAATGAGTCTTGTGGGGCCACCTCACTTCTCCTTGGGCTCAAAGGGCTTGCTGATTGCCTTCGTGCTTCTGTCTCTGGAATGCGGCATCGTTATAGCTTCCTTGGGTGGGAGGAAAGGCTGAGTGCCTGAAGGTGTGCCTGTACCTCTGTAATCTGAGAATGCCAGATACAACCCAGCAGTTTTGAGACTGTTTTTCTTAGTAGCCTCTTTGAGTCTTCAGAATGCTAATGACAGGGTTTATTAGAACAACAACCCCTGAAGGGGAAAGATAATGTTGTGTGGAGGCAGGACCCACATCCAACGCCCCAGGGTTCACATGAAGGGCACTGCTCCTGACATCTCTGACACGTGAAATGAAGAAAGCTTTGCATTTCTCCATTAGAGGCAGTAGCCTCTGTTCTAATATATTAGTGCAGCTGTCAAAATCAGCCAGGCCAAAAAATGGTGCTGTTTCTCCTCAGGTACTGACAGTCTTCCTATCAGTGCTGGGTTGACCCATTACTGCTTTTACTGGGCAGCTAAAGTAGGAAAACTTCCATCATGTAATGTGTGTTTTGAGCTAGGGGGATTTCAAGTCCTTAGTAACTTTTTTGCTGGAAAAGAAGGAGTGGTGTGTGATGTGAGCAGGTCCAATGGCAGAGGTGGCTGTGAGTACTGTAGCTCAGATACGGCACTGGTAATTCCTTCCCTTACTAGTAACATAGTGCTGGGTGCTAGCATAGTCACCTCTGTGAGGGTCTTCTTGTCTCAAAACCATAAGGCTTTATCAGTGGAAAACTCTTAGTAAATGGAGACCCAGTAGCTAAGGCTGCCTTGAACGTAAGCTGTTTCTCTTAACTCATCTGTTAAGAGTTTTTTACAAAATATGGGCATGTAAACTTTTCTTTTATGTTAATTTAGTCATAAATTTGGTCTTACAATCAATGAAAAAGCTTTTTCTATCTTCAATTTTTGGAGGAGATTATCAGGATGTTTGACTTTGCCCAAGGGTAAAAATGGGAATCCCCGGGGATAAAAAATGCTCAAGCTTTACATTTAAGAGGCCTAATTTTCGACAGAAACTGATAGATGAGTATCTTCTTATCTTTCACAAGAAAAATGCCTTCATTTTGGCTCATGCAAATTGTAACTTCACATGTTTCTTTTCCATTAGTATTAGACTATTTTTCCCATGTTGTGCAAGGCTACTTGTTGTAGCCTTGTGCAAGGCTACTTGCACAACATCAAGTACTTTGAGAAGTTATATAGGCAAGTTGATTAGCAAACCACATCACTTTTGAAGAAATGGAAGATTATTCTTTTCTCTCCTGAGCAAATGCAAGCTTGAGGCACTTTCTTTAAGTCTTTTCATGTCTAGGGAAAGTACTTTCTTGGGCATAGAGAACACCAGTGTTCTGCAGTTGTGCCCACCAGATTTTCGTGTTTGGTTTGAGAGTGGTGAAGTATGATCCACTAAGATTTTATACTAATAAAAGATTTCCAGGAAATCATGGTTTTGTGGACAAACACTTATCATGGTCCCAGTAGAATAAAACCTTGGGTTCAAAGTTTATAGAGTAATACCTCATTAATATTACATCTTGTAGGTAATCATAGGAAGAATTTTGTTTGGAGGTCTGCAGTCCAAAAAATATTGGGAGGGCATGGGAGGGCTGTTTGCATGGGATTTGACCTGCAAGCATGCAGAAGTATTGTAATGCAACATCCTTATACTCCTACACCTAATGTGAATTCAGGGATTCTTTACGTTGACTTACAGTATCACTGTGGCCACCTCATCCCCTTCAATCTTTATCATTTCCTTCTCCCTGCAGTACTAAATTTGTGAGAGTACCATCCTTTGTCCTTTGGTTTCTGTTCCGGTACCTGGAGTTTTCTTGACTTGGAAATACTGTGAGAAGCAAGATTTTACTGGATTTAGTATTATTACATGTTTTTCATTTGATATACTGTTTTAACTTAAATGGCAGATTTGGAATTCCTGCCACTTTATGACTGATCCTTGTTTTACATATGTTGCTTGGATTATCTAATGTAACTGTGCAAAATTTCCTCCTCCTGATTCTGAGAGAAGTGAAGTGTGAGTTTGCTACACCTGGGTGCATGGTAGTCAAGCTTGAAAATAGTGTCTTCCTCTTGAAAAGTGTGTACAGAAAGCATGTGTATGAAGGAAACTGATTTGTAGCTTAATTGATCACATCACCTGCTTTCCTTCTTTTGCTTTGGATCATAATATATATTTAATCTAGCTTTTTTTTCCTCCATAATTTTACTAGCTAGGTTAAAATTACTCCAGGTTCTGTGTCCCAGTGTGTATTTCAAAAGTATAACTGTGTTTATGTTAAAGACTAAGATGCGAAGAATGAAAGCAGATGATAATTGCCATAGGCATTTCCAGGAAGTTTCTAAATAATTGTAAGATTTGTACCTCTAAAACTTTCTTGAAAGTATTTGTTTCAGTGGCCCATAGAGTCTCTGGCACTAAAACTCCTTTTGAGTGCTCACAGTGCAAATAAACATCCAGCTTTATGATGTCCCCAGTGGCTGGACTAATTTGTGGTTGCAGTGCTATAATTCTGTGCTTTAGTTGTTCCCACAACATCTTGGAAGTCAGCAGTCCAGATCAGGTTTCCTAACAAACAGTTTGGTGTCTTTACATGTATGTCCAGTGATTCATTGGCTTGGGATGTTTGTAAATGGTGAGATCTTGACGTGCTTCTGGGGCAGATGGGAAGTGCCATCTTTCTTCTAAAGAAAACACAGAATTACGTATGCTTGGCGGTTTCCTTTTTACATGATTCTGAGAGGTCAAAGAACTTTATTTATCTGCTTGGAATAGTCAATTTTATTGAAATTCAGAGAGGAGTATAGTTTTCATGAGTCTTACAGACTTGGTTTCTGTGAAAAACTAAAATTTAGTAACAGAAACAGAACTTTTGTTTTGCAATATTTCCTAGTTCCTTTCACTACATGCAGAACTTCTTCAGACTCACAATGGCTCACATTTAGGTTCAACAATCTCTGCTGAAACCCACAGTTATCTAGGTAAAACTTACCTAACCTGGCACGGTTATAGAAGCAGCTGTGCATGTGCTGAAAGTAAAAGCTGCGAGCAGGAGACACAGGTTTCAGGGCAGTAGTAGCAGCCTGTGTTCTGCCAGATTGGGAGTGGCTACTGAGGAAGGGTCAGAAGCACACAGTGTGTGGTCAAGTCTGTGAGTGCACGCTGGTCAAACTGCGTTATTCTTAGAGCATATTGCCTGTTGTGGTCCCTGCATGCCATCTCCTTTCAGTACAGATTAAAGGCCTGGGTCTTATTTACTCTCCAGTAGAGTGCATGGCTGAGCTGGTGCACACAACAGCTTCTTAGTTTCTCTTTGAGCTTGAGCACAGAAGAATAAAGATTCATGGCTCCCCACCCCCTGCCAGAGTAAATTGACCTCTTGGAGGCATCTCTTCACCTAGTGGTGTGAGGATAATGCAGGGCTGCATACAGAAAGAAAAGAGCAGGCTTTCCGATAGGACAGGGCCCAGGGCCTTTCTTTTGGGGAGCATTCAAGTATGTTAGGCTAAAATAGAAAACAGGTGAAAGAGGCCTGCGCCCTGCCACGTGACTTTCATCTCAGTCTCCCTTGCAGCAGTTGTTGCTTGATTTTAAACCTTGGAGAGTGTATCTTTCTTGTGTTTCTTACCGTTGGTTTTGGCAATCCGATCTTTTGTACACCACTTACTGCTTTTTGTGGTTGTTCCCAGAAATGAGGCATAAGTTCTGACTGTAGAGAGGCTCCTAGTGGGGTCCTGTATCTCAAACCCTCACCCTTCTGCCTTTTTAAATTTTGCGTCTCACTCAGTTGAACCTGTAGCTTCTCTGGGCCAGAGCTCTGTCTCATGGAGCACGAATGGCCCACCTTTTGGATAGTGAATACTGTATCATCTAACCCTTTATGTACCTATAGTGTGAGTGGCTCCTGATTGATCATGTCTTGTGAACAATCTAATATCACATGCCCGTTTGTATTTGTATGCATCTGTTTTACACATATTTATTCATTTGGTCTGTTCTCTTTTGCACAATATTAGCATACCATTTTTCTCTCACATGCAGACATTACTCATTGCCTTGGCAACAATGAGCAAATGTACACATAACTGTGATAAAAAAAGATATTCTTGTCACTGCATTAAATTAAAGAGTCCAGCCACAGAAAATCACTCAAGCAGGTTGACTGACTGAAATGGGATTCATCCATGTGCTACAGTGATTTCCTACATTCCACTCTAAATCACTGCTCTGAGCAAGGATGACTGAAGATTGATGGAGGAGTGGTATGTTTAATGGTGTGGTGTGAGCAGCTGTCTAGTAGCTCACTCTTGAAATGAATGCAACTGTAAGCTCTTAAACTGGCACAAGGAAAATTATTTTAAGACCATACATCGCCCTATAGACTGCTTATCTTTATGCCTTGTCCCTTTCCTCCTGAAATATTTGGATTAGGAAAATATGAGTTCAGAGCCTTGGAACTGCTTTACACTTCTGAAGATGGGATTTGGCTCATGCATCATTGCCTGCATGAGGTGAATGCCTCATCTGAACTTGCAATATACACTGCCTATATCCTTGTCAATTGAGAGGCACTTCTCTACAAGTCCAAGTTGTCCTGCCTCACTGTCTTTTGCAAGGAATGGATCACCCTTTGGAAGCATCCCTTCCTCTGCTGTGTGGAGATAGGGAAGGAGGAGTGAATCCTTCTCTCCTTCCCTTTGCACATACTTCTCTATGTTAAAGGTGAGAAATAGAAACTATTCTGGCATCTTATAAACCTAGTGTTTATTTTACAGTAGCTAATTTTACTCAATTAAAATATTTTATTACAGTCATTCCTGTTCCCTGCTGCAGCTGGTCTTTTTTGCTGACCTGAGGGAATTCTTGGTTAACTGTACCTGGAGCTGAGCCATCGGGAAGCAGCAGATACCAACAGGATTAGGTTAGGTCAATGTAATGGTACATAATCTTTACTCATTCTGAAGACAAAATTTGAGCTGAGGAAGTGGGGCAAAATCTAATTACTGTGTGAGAAAATATGGTACCCAATGGATGTGCGTTGCAGTGTTTGGTTAAAAGGTTTCATTTGAGCTAGATTTGTTTGTGCTCTTAGGCTCTGAGGGAAAGTTCATCTTGTGCTCAAATGATACCATCCAACTGTCATGCCTTAAGCTGGTACATCATGAGCACTTTGCTGTTGTGGCGTGAGAAACTGGAATTTTTGTGCTCCAATTCATTCAACCCCTTTTGGAATGAAAAGTCATGAATCCATTATATTTAGTCTCCTGATGTTCTCAGCACTGTTAGATTCTGTTTCTAACTTCTTGCTTTCCCTGGCTACTAGAATCATTCTCCTGGTTCTATTGCCATATATTTATGAACAATATTATCAGAAAACAGTTTTTTCTGGAGTTACTTATCAATTTTAGCACTGTGTACAGCTACAGAAGTAAGGGATCACTCTAATGAGTAATTTGCCCAAGGCCAATTTTAATTAATGTAGGCTGTTAAAGGAAGAAATGTTTTATGAAAGCTGAATCTGTGCAAGACCTTTGTTCTCTCTTTGTTCTCTCTTTCTTCTGCTTCTTAGCAGCCTGGTCTCATGACATGTTAGAATGATGGTGGAAGACATTCTGTGAGCAGAGCATTGCTCCTGCAACCTTTGAGTAGTCATTTATTCACTATCGTGCCAAAATACAATCTTACCAGCCACCACATCTGTCTGAGAATGTAGGGGAGATGTAAATCACAGAATTAGGGCAGAACTATCTAAGTCCTTCTAAAACTAAGTCCTTTTATCAACACAAATGAGGTCAAGTATCTGGCCCTGGTGGCATATAATGAAGAAATGAAAGAGGTTGATCGAAGTCATTGGCTTTCAGAGTTATTGTCTGTTCTTTGCAGTTGGATGATTCTTAATCATTTAAAAATTGCTAGTGATGTTGAGCAACAGCTCTGTGTCTTTATAATGCTGGAGAATGTTAAAATGTGGCTGGATTCTGACCTTCTTTGCATCACCATCAGTTGTACACTCACTGCTGCTCTTGAACAGGGGTGTCCAAACTTAATCTCTTATTCTCTCAAGTGATCCACAATGGCCTGATAATCACAAAGTCAGTTAGGTTGAAAAAGACCTCTGAGATTATAAAGTCCAACCTTTGACCAGTCACCACCATGCCAACTAGACCACGGCACTATGTGACACATTCAGTCTTTCCTTAGCACTTAAACACTTTCAGGGATGGTGACTCCATCACCTCCCTGGACAGCCCATTATGCAACAACCTGTGGAACCAGCGTAATTGCAATCACATCTGCATTTTAGAAAGGCAGAATGTAGTAATTGAAGTGACCTTGGGAAAGTTCAGCAATCACTCATTAGAGATCCTGTGTTTCTGGTGCATCCTGGTGGGGAGTGATAAAGCTCTGCCTGCCTTCAGTGTGGCACACCTCCTGTGATGAGGAAGGACTTTGTTGTCCTTCTCCCTCTTTCCCTGTGGTTGGTGAGTTCTGATGTCATTTTTCTTTTAACTGCAGGTCACTTCATGGGCAACAACACAGTGATTGATGTTTTGAGGAGAGAAGGGTACGAGGTAGAACACACTCCAGCTGGACATGCCATCAACAAGTAATGCATGCTTTTACCTAGCTAAGCAGCCATTGGGAGAGTGGGTTTGTAAACAATTATGAAGTAGTAATGGCAGCTGGAACTATAACTAAGAGTGAGCTAGGCTCTTTCTCTCCTTCCCAGCATGAAGGAGAAAAGTTTACTTTTATCTTCCATGAGCTAGTTTGGAAAGGGGATTTTACTTGGTTTTGGCTTGGGTTTTTTTTTGGTTTTGTTTGTTTTCTGGGTTTTGTTGTTGGGGGTGGGGATGTTTGGTTGGTTGGGTTGTTGTTGTTGGTTTTGTGGTGGGTTTTTTGTGGTTTTGGGGTTTGGGGTTGTTGCTTTTGTGGTGGTTTTTTTGTGGTTTTGGGGTTTGGTGGGGTTTTTTTTGGTTGTTGTTAATAAAATGTCCACCCTTGTAAGTTTTTAACTCTTAAATGAACAGCCACAGAGTATGCATGCTTGGTTCATCAGATCTGGATGCTGTCTTGTACCACACAGGCTTCCAGGTTTCTCTTTCCTCTCTTTTATGTGTTTGACTGCCCTGCCTTTTAATAATCTCCTTCTTTTATACTGCTATTTTTTATTCTTTCTGTTTACTCTCTCCCAGCCTGGAATCTGATTGCCCAGAATCTTTGCAAGTTATCTCCATGACTGATTGTTCTCATGTCCCCTGCTTTCTTCTGCATTTTTAAGCTAAGGTACTTGTTGTTCTGGTTCATCCTGCAGCTGTCCTTTGGGATATACCCTTCCTGCCTCTGTTCATCTCCCACTGGATGCTTTTATCCACCTCCACGGTTTCAGTAACTACAGAATGCCAGATAATCTCCTCCTCCACTCTACCGAGAATTACCTGTGCTTTGACTCACCTCTTCCTGGAATTCTTGCGACCAGCTTAGGGTCTGCAATCTTTGCCTTCCCCTTCTCCAGACTCTTATCAAACATGTAGCTGTTAGATGTACTCACTCTTCACTGCTAAAAGACCACAATGGAGAAAACTGGAAATTGATCCCAGTTATGGTACCATTTCCCTTTTATCTTCTGTGCCAGGCATACTGTCCCTGTTTACATCTCTGTTGCTCCTCCCCTCTGTTTCTCATATGGGACTCTTAGGCAGGATTATCACCTTTTGACAGGATTTGTGCAGAGGGCACAGTGTAGAGTCTTGTTCTGTGCCAAGGGCTCTACAGGTGTGGTGCAAATTAGTAACAGCTGTTTTTCTCATACTCTGGTTGCTTCATCTTTCTCTTTATACCACCTTTGCTGTTGTCTGAGACTGTGAGATTGAAATTCTGGCATTGCAAAAATTCATGTTTTTACAGTGGTTCTAGACAGGGACATACATCATTAAAATCCAGTGTATCAGTGTTTGCAGGGATGATTAAAAAAAAAAAAAAAGACAACAAACCCAAACCAGCCTTCAATGATATTTTCATGTTGTTTTTTCATTCTTAGCTTAGGTGTTCCTAAAAACAGCTGCAGCAGCTTCTTAAAGCTTAAAGAAAGATAGCTTAAAAGCTACTTGAGAATAAACAAGATCTGATACTGCTCTGTAAAGATGTAGCTGTAAGGGCAGACAAGTGAAGAAAGGAGGGATAGATTTCCACTTATCAGGAAGGTTGGTATCAAGGTTACTTGGAGTAGCTGGGCACCCAGTTCCCTAACCATATTATGGGAGTTAGTTGTGCAGCCCCTTGTGACTTTGAAAGCCCTCAGTTAGGCATCAGTTGCATCTTAAAGCCCTCTGTTTAGCTTCAGTTGCATCTTCAACCTCTTACTAGGACTATTGGACAGAACATCTTTCTTGGCGTCTTGATATTAAACCTGAGCAAGAAGATGGCACTTCACTGTTAACATTTCTGGATGACTTGGAAACAGATATAAAAATAAGACATAGGCTTCAAGAAAAATATGGGTTCAAGGGAAAAGAGTATTTAAGGTGAGGGAAAGACTTACGGCAAGAGTGTCAGAGTCCTAGAGCTTGGAAGGAAGCTTTCACTTGATTGCTGTCCTGGGCTTGTTCTAAGAGCAAGTAGCAGAGCAGTCTGTGACAGTAAACGCAGTGTTGATCACATAAACATGGAACTGTATCCAGCTATTGTCCAGTATAGTGCTGCACACAGTCCAGTCAATGCCTGTGGACTATTTGACTGTTCATAATTGAGACAGGATAAAAATGCCAAGTGGCTGAACTGAGACAGAGAATTTAAATGACTGCTCTGGTATCAGACACAGTAGGGATATTAGCTAAGAGGTCCTACAACACAAGAAGGAGGAAGTCTGAAGTCGTCTCCTTGCCTTGCAACATGACATTTTGGCAGCACAGTCTGCTGCTTCCTGTGCTCTGGCTAAACAAAAAGTCCTGTGTGAGATATATTGTATATATCTGTGTGTGTAGGAACCAAGAAGGATGCAGAATCATATTGCTCATTTTCCTGTAGCAGGCAGGGCTGCCTGAGGTGTACTGTCCATCTGCAGAGCAAATAGGATGAATGCCCCTGATTGGAGACAGAAAGGTTCCTTCTCCCTGGTGTCTCCAAAGTAGGGAAGGCAAAAGAGGTGCTCCAAGCAGTATTGCAAAGGACAGTTTATAAATAATACCACAAGTTCAATCAAGCTCCTTCTGACTTACTTTGGTCTTTAACTGTTGTTCCTGATTTTAGAATGCAGTTATATATTGTAAAATACTCAACACAATCACAGCCAAAATTAAGGTGCTTGCTGACTCTTCCTTAGCTGCTGTGCCGGGAGAGGGAATTGGCCTGGGGGGGGAAGAAGTACGAACTTTTGAATCTGTGTCCCTTTTCCAGTGGTTGATCAGTCGGTCTCTGGAAGAATTGCTTGCAGGAAGTATTGCAAAGCAGGTTTTGTATATGGATGTGTCTGAGGCCACACCTGTCAAGAGCAGATGTCTAGCCATGCAGGATGCAGGTCATCCTCTATTCGTAGCAATGCTGAGCCTCCAGCATGGTATGGCCATGGGTTCAGTAGGGAACACTGCAGGCAGCATGGCACTCTAATCTACAGAGGAGGGGTGCTGCCCACGCCATGACTTAGTTAAGGAACAGAAACAGTGAAGAGAAATGGTGGAAAAGGGAATCATAGGCAGAAGACCTTCAAACAGATTAAATCAGGTCACTGGAGAGAGCTAATGGGGGATCACTCTGTAAGGTGGAGTTGAAGAGTGGGCGATGTGAAGTAGCTGAGGAGGGAGAGCTGAAGGGTCATGACAGTTCAGAGGTGATAAAGTGTGACAGAGTGTGACACCACAATGATTTTGAAAGAGATTGATAGCCCAAGGTCCATTCTGCAGCAGTCTCTCTCAAATAAACTTCAACATGTGATCAGTCTGATTTTCCTTGCAGTAAATAAGACAAATTATCTTTGTTTTCCATATACTTTCCCCACGTTCCAGTCCACAACTTCATTTCCCCTTCTGCAGGAACTACTCTCTGTTTGCTATCCAGTAAGCGTGCATACAGTAATGGGCTAACTTAAAAACTGTACCCATGCTGAAAAATGTTTCCTTCCAGACCTCCTTCTTTTCATGCCGTTGGAAGCTGAAAAAGGAACACAGTTCTGGGAAAGTTTCATTGATTAATGGCAGGTTTCTGCTTGGTGGTCTGTGGTTTTCTGTTATCTTTCTGAATTTCAGCCCAAGCCAGTCTCCACTTCCGCTTTGTTACACAAGACTGTTGCATCTCTTCTCTTTATGAAGTAGCCATAAAGATCAGACAGATGTTCCTGATAGGTCCTGTGTATACACAGAGTGGATTGAGTTTGTGGGTTTGTCCAAGATGCTCATAGACAAGTAAAGAGGGGAAATTGTTCCAAACAATGAGAAGTGTGGGCTGGAAAAGCCATGAGTGAATAGGACCCTGCAGACTGCCTGCCTTAGAATATAGATGAGATGTTGCTTGCTCTAAGAATAAAGAAACAGAGCTTCAGTGATCAAGGTGGACCTGATTATTGTTTTCTTCAATTTATCACCTTCACAGGAAACTGAGTAGTCATAGCCCTTAGAGCTTTTTCTGGGAGCTCAACTTTGAGTTTCCAAGATTTGCCTTATGAGGCAGTTTGTACATGCACATAGTCTCAGTGATGTATCTCACTTGCTGGAGCTCCTTTGAAATTCCCAGTAATGCTGCCAGCCTAATACAGGATCTGGGCAGCTGGAAGGCTAAGGCTTGACTCCCACTCCCTCATTACTTGCTATAAACGTGTGCAAAGCTCAGCTCTGCTTATGAGAGAGATGCAATTCCTCAGTTTCCTCCCCTTCAATGTGGACCTCCATATTTGTGCATAAAACCCACGAAGATCACCATTTCATGTTCCTTGGTGTGCTTTATCTGAGTGGCAGGGCAGCATTACACCCTTTTGCACATCAGCTTTAGAAACCAGTGCCACAGTGGTGTGTTGAGCTCTGGTCTCTTATGTGTCAGACATGTCCCCTGACGCGATGTTTTGTAAAGGCTGTGCATTCATTGCGTTGTACCATCTGGCCTCATCAAAGAGAAAATGAGAAGGGAGTGAACTTGGTGGTGCCAAAACTAGTCTGCTTTCAGTTGATGCAGACTACATGGCCCAAAGGATTCCTTAATCATATAATCATAGAATGTTAAGGGATTGGAAAGGACTTTAAAGATCATCTAGTCCTAATTCCCCTAGACCAGTCTAATAATAATTAATATTGACGCCTCCCACTAGGCCAACTTGCTGAAGGCCTTATGCAACCTGGCTTTGGAAAGTGCCAGGGTTGGGGCAGCCACAGCCTCCCTGGGCAACCTCCTCTAGTATTTCACCACCCTCACAGTAAAGAATTTCTTCCCAACACCTAGCCTAAATTCACCCCTTCTTCAGTTTGTATCTGTTACTCCTGTCACTACAGTTCCTGACAAAGAGTCCCTCTTCAGCTTCCCTGTAGGACCCTTCAGATACTGTGAGACTGCTAGGGGGTCTCCACACCGTTTTCTGCAGGACGAACAGATCCAGCTTCCTCAGTCTGTCTTCACAGGGGAGGTGCTCCAGTCCTCCTACTACTGTGCCCTCCTCTGGACTTGCTCCAACAGTTCCGTGTCCTTATGCTGGGACCCCAGAGCTGGATGCAGTGTTCCAGGGGCGGCCTCACCAGAGCAGAGCAGAGGGGCAGAATCCCCTCCCATGCCCTGCTGCCCACGCTGCTTTGGATGCAGCCCAGGATCCCATTGCCTTTCTGGGCTGTGAGTGCACCTGGCTGGGTCTTGCTGGGTTTTTCATCCACCACCACCCCCAAGTCCTTCTCCTCAGGGCTGCTGTCAATCACTTGTCCACCCAGCCTGTAGCTGTGTCAGGTGTTGCCACAACCCAGGTGCAGGACCTTGCACTTGGCCTTGCTGAACTTCATGGGGTTTGCACAGCCCCACCTCTCCAGCCTGTCCAGGTCCCTGTGGATGACATCCCTTCCCTCCAGTGTGTCGACTGCCCCACGCAGCTTGGTGTTGGTGGCAAACTTACTGAGGGTGCCCTCAATCCCACTGTCCATGCCACTGACACAGATGTTAAACAGTGATGGTCCCAGTACTGACCCCTGAGGGAGGCCACTCATCTCTGGTTTTCATGTGGACAAGGAGCTGTTGACCACAATTCTTTGTGTGCGGCCATCCAGCCAGTTCTTTATCCACCAAGCAATCCATTCACCAAATCCATGTCTATCCAATTTGGATACAAGGATATTGTGTGGGACAGTGTGAAACACTTTAAGTCCAGGCAGATGGTGGCAGTTGCTCTGCCACATCCATCGATGCTGCAGCCCCATCAGCGAAGATCATCAGATTTAACAGGCGTTGTTTGCCCTTGGAAAGCCATGTTGGCTGTTACCAAGCACCTCTTTGTTTTCCATGTTTCTTTGTTTTAGCATAGTTTTCAGAAGAATCTGCTCTGTGATCTTGCCTGACACAGAGGTGAGATTTTTACTTTCTCCATTTTAAAAATGGGGGTTATATTTTCCTTTTTCCAGATGTTGGGAACTTTACCTGAGCGCCACAAGTTTTCAAAAATGATTGATAGTGGCTTAGCAAGTTATTGCCAGCTCCCTTAGAACCCACAGATGGATCCCATCAGGCCCCATGCACTTGTGCACATTCAGGCTCCTTAGATGGTCTTGAACCTGATTTTCTCCTGCTTTGTACTTAGGGTCTTCATACTCCCATTTGCCTTTCCTAACTTGGGCAGCTTGGCTGGAACATTTGTGGTTGAACAGTGAGATATAGAAGTCGTTGAGAACCACGGTCTACTCTGGGTCCAGTGTGCAACCAGGTTACTGCTAATGGTATATTAGGCCTTTCCCTTCAAAGACGGTAATTTTCAAAATGTGTTTCTGTAGCCATGACCACAGTCTGTGGGCTAGCTTGTTTCTTACCTTCTCCACCAGTCAGAGCTGCTGGTCCAGAGCTGGCTTTATCAGCTGGTGTGCTTTAGTTGTTTTGGATGCTGCTTCCCCTTGTCCCCCAAGTTACTTTACTCTGGGCAGGAAGTGCTGAAAGGAATAATCTGGTCTGTGTTCAGACTAGAGGAGTGTTGTTTGACTCTGACTTAGAAGTGATTCCGTTTTTGTCTCTTCCTAGATATGCAAGCTTATTACCAAGAGTTATTCCACCCTTATCCAGACTGCATTCTTTCCTCTGATACAGACTGCCTCTTTTCCAAAGACTTTTTTTTGTTAAAGAGCACTATTTTGATCACAAAACCAATATTGACTTAAGGAAGAGGGAGCAGGAATACAAGGCAGAGAAATGAGTGTCCAGCCAATATGTCAGGGATAAACACCTATTTTAAATGTATGTGCCTTGATAGTGTCTGAATCAGGATTTTGCCTCAAAGCCCTTTCAATGTTGTCTGTGTTCCCTCTTTCTTCCAGCCGAAGACCTCCTAAAACCTTGTTAGCCTTTTCATCATCACACAGTCCCTATGTTGTATCCCATGAGCTCCCACTGCACCCCCAGAAGGAGGAGGAGGAGGAAGAGTTCCTGCCTCACCTGCTCTTCCCTGACAGCATTGATGTGCTCATGAAAGTAGACAGGAAGTACAAAAAGAAGAAGAAAAAGCAGCAGAAGAAGCAAAGACTGCGACAATTCAACGACCTCTGGGTTCGCCTTGAAGAGAGGTAACTAATGGCGGAGGAGGGGGAGGATGGCTTATCATGCAAACTGGACTTTAACTTAGACTGTTTAATCCAGACCCTCAAGCTTCTGCAGGGGTAGATATATCCTGTGGACAGGATCTGACCTTCTCCACTACTGTGATTCTTTCTAAAACATTTGCACAAGGCTGCTTGTGCTTTTAGTGGCAGAAAAGCTTTCTTTTTTTTTTTTTTTTCTTTGCATAGTTAGATTTGTGGAAAATTAGGTATAAAACAAGTGGCAGCCTTGTCTAGATCAGTCTGCATTTGGGCTTGAGGGATTGTGAACATACGGCAGTGCTCTCTGTCATGGAAGGATGGGTCCAGTGGTATATGGTACAGATCAAAGCCTTGGACCATTATGCAAGAGCTGCTGCATATGAGGAAACTACCATCCCTGGCATATGTTCTCTTTGCACTTGGGCAATATTTTGTGCAGTATTTTCAGTCTCTGTATTCTTCAGTCTGAAAAAGCATGATAGCCTAATGGATGACAGAGCTTATATAAAAAAATCAGTGTGTTGTGGGGCAGAGGTTCACATATACCCCTTACTTTTCATCCAGAAAAGCTTGCTTACCTACAAGAGCTACAGCAGCCTGCAAAAACACACACACACAAAAAAAAAACCCCACCACAAAAAAAGCCAATTTCTCTCTCACTACCTATACTTGGGCCTGTGGCTGAATGTATACCTTAATGTTTCCCTCCTGTCAGATAATACACGTGCCCAAATCTACTTTTTTTTGTACTTTGTGTGTCTGACTGTGTCTCTGCCGTACTCAGGTTGAAGGCATTAAATTTTTGTGATACCATAAACAACCAGACAGGTTGGGGGTGATGGAGAAAAGTCTGACAGCTCTTAAAATGAAGTTGGTACATTGTTTGGGTTTTTTCCCTTCTGAAGAATACTTCTTCCTGCTCCCTAAGTTACTGAGTATAGCAGGGTTCTCCTATGCCTTTCCTCTCAAGTCCCTGGATCCTAATTGTACCACTGCTGTGAGTGATACGTGGCTCAAGCTGGCTGCAGGTGAGTGCAGCAGCTGTTGTTCTGTTTGAGGCATTCAGCCACTGTCAGATTTTTTAGACCAGACTCCCTTCTCTGCCCCTTCCTTCAACCTTAGTATAACTATTTGGGAGACAGAGGGAGACAAATGATTGTGTAACCTGTCCACTGACAGACTTATACGCAATCCAAGATTAACCAATATAATAAATCCTATATTGATCACACTTGATTTTATCTCTTAGTGTACCATTTCCTTTCTATTAATGTAGTTGATACTAGCTAATTGTGAACAGATTTTTGGAGTTTCAGTTGATAGTCTCTTTAGTTGAAATGCTAAGGAATGTCTGTCTTAATCTCCCACGCTGCCTCCACAGTGCTATGTTCAGTGTTTCACATCAGTTGTTCCCACAAAGCTCGAAGTCAGTGAGCAGTGACTCTAAGATACCCATGCACTTGCAGTATCAAGCCTTCAGAAGAAGGGGAAAGATGGGAGGATGTGCTACTGTCAGTAAACTGAAGGCACACTAGGGCTGCATACTAGATTTCAAGTACTGCCAGGCAGTAGTGAGGCAAAAGTAAAGCAAATCATGGCAGCCTAGGAAACTACTGCGTAAATATGGGAGCAGTAAATGCTGCTTTCCTTCTCTTCTTTTTATGTTTCTTTTCTTCCCCTACTGTTTAAGTCATCCTTTGTGCTAGAAGCTTACACTGGTGCTAGGTGACAAATGCTTCGTAGGGGTGACTCCTTAGTAGCAGAGAAGAGCTTAAGCATCTGGAGATGGAGATGTTGCATGTCAGTGCTGGGAAAGACAAATGATACCTGGGAGATTGCTGCGCCCTTCCTGCCGACGGAAGGCAGCTGTCCCTCGGGCACAAGCTCCACCCATGCGCTGGGCTTCTGTAAAGCCCAGACTGTCTGCCCGTCCTCTACCACTGCACGCCTGCCCATGTCGCTGCTGGGCTGGGCTGACAGCCCCACCTCGCGGCGCGTCTCTTCCCAAGGAAATCCAGCGCCGCTGGGTGCAAGCTCGCTTGTGCAGGGCATGTCTGACTGGGAGTCTCAGCCCTTGCTCTACGCATTCCTCAGGGTGCACAGACACAGATAAAGCTGTCAGGTTTCTTAGAGATGGGCCATTCACAGCTTTCAGGTTTACAGATGGGCTCCATGACCTTAAAGGTCTTTTCCAACCTATATAATTCTATGATTCCTTCTGTGAGCCTGAAAATGTGAAAGGTGCAGCTCAGTGATTTAATAGTGTGGCAGTGAGCTTATCAGAATGGCCTTGGTTCGTGCCCCTATATGCATCAGCTGGCAGCTATATTTCCTTGATGTGCTGCCAGCTGTCTTCTCTCAGGCTATTGTTCAGATCTTCTGGGGAGCCCTTTGGGTAAGGAAAAGTAAAGTGTTTTTAAAAAGGATACTAATTGCCTTCAATTTCCCAAAGCATTTTTGCTTAGTGGGCTGAAATAAGACAAGAATGGTACACAGCAGCTGGGGATTGGGTAATGAAGAATACAAAGGTTTTTGTATTTGCCAAGTGGACTTGCTTTTAGTTTTGTCCAAATTTGTGTTCAGTTTTACACAGCGCCATGCAGTCCTAGGGAGTATGTCAGTCTTACAGCTGTGGTGTCAAGCATTGCTTTCAGTCCATTGCCAAAAAAAACAACCACCTGTGTTGTACCTGACCCTTCTGACTCTTGGCCTGCTGTGGTGCATGATCTCCCCCAGTTCAGGTCAGTTGGCGTTAGCAGCCTGGAGCATACAAATTTCTGTCCCCCATCATGTATTGCCATAATGGGAGCTCAGCGCATGTATGCGCTAGTTCAGTTCTTGTTCATCACCATGTCAGAGTACTCCCTACCGCTGGGAGATACTCTGGAATGTGGCAATCTAGGCTGCAATTCGGGAAGCCATTCTTCCTCTGCTTAAAGTACGTCATGTAAGCTCTTTGTAATTGCTGACCTGTGGAAGAGATCATACAGTATAGAAACAAGGTGGGTCCACACTAAGATGCATGAAGCATGGCTGAGAAAGATGTACTCAGAAAACAGGTCCCTCACCCCAGCTGTGCTCAGCAAGTGCCACTGCAGTGACACTCCTTTGCAACAACACTTGTTTTATTCTTCTGTATTTTCTACTTAGCTGACGGGGGCTAGGAATATGGTCATCTTACCCACCTGACTGACTGTGGGAGCAATGGGCAGGCTGGGTAGACTTGAGACGGAGCAGGTATTTTGGTACTCCTCAGTCTCTTTACTGTTCTCCCTCGAGTCTGCTTCACAGTTTGGCTGTGTAGCACCCTCATCCTTGTGGGCTGGCATAGGAGCTGGCCACACCTGTGAGGAAGGGAGAAGACAGCACTCTGCCATTTAGGACACAGAGACTTTTGGTCAGTGTGTAACTTGTACAAGAGACCATTTGAATGGACCTAGAAAACTGACAGTGGGTCACAGAGGCTGCCCACCTCCTGCTCTGTGTCTGTTGGGCAGTTGTGGGCTGGGTCAGGACTGATACTCTTCTCTTGCCTTGCAGTGCTACCGACCCTCCTCCCCGGATCCGCATCATTAATGGCTACATCACAGTTGAGCCCCAGCCCCGCGGCCACGGACGGTCCAGTCGCACTCGCACAGACACCAGCAGCGCTCACCAGCTTTCCCATCCTCTCTTCCTTCCACTACTGACTTTGACTTTGCATAAGATAATGTGGCGTTGAAACACAGGGGGACCTAAGCTGCTGGACTCTTGTCTTAAAAATCAAAAAAAGAAACTTATGCAAAAAGAGAAATAGAAGACTATGAGTGAGACACCTGTTCTTTGGGGTGTTCTTAAACTGCCTCCTTTTCCTGAGTCTGGATCATTAACACTATTAACTTGTTTGACCTGCCCAATACAGGAGAAGATATTTTAATGAAAGTGTTATTTATCCTTCTCTTGCAGAAGAATGATTTCATGTTATCCCACAATGCTTTGGGGAGATTATAATGCCGCTATAACATAGCTGTTGTTTAGCTGCTTGAGCCCAACTAAAGTACGTATTTTTCACCTTCAGTGCCTTGTAAGAAGATTTACACACCACTGACTTTTTTATTAGAACAGAATATTTTGATCATATGAGCACAGCTGGGAAAGAGAGGTTGGTATTTTATGTCTCTACTGGTAATGCTTTTAATTCATGCTTGTTAGGGCTCTGGATTACATATAAAGGTTCATGACAGCACCTACAATCGAATAAAACAGTGTAAACTTGTGAACAGAATGTTTCTGCTGTCTGTTTGGTGTTATTTAAGATGGGTACCCCTGAGCCTCCAATGGCCAGACAAGTCTCGTAAGCGCAAATTAATGTAGGTTTAAGAAAAAAATAATTCCGGGGAACTTCACAAGTCATACTGTTGGAGTCTTCCAAAATAAGTTCTCCGGAGGTGATTTTCACAATTAGATTTAATTCTAGGAAATTGTTTCAGATTTCCTACTGAGTTCATTGCTCAGACTTTCCAAACTGTTTTATGTCTTTTGCTGTCTGTGTGAAGTAGATGTGTTGTTGACTGTTGAATGTAAAAAACTTGGAAGTGGTGATGAATTTTCTGTATTTGTACAGGACATCCTCTTGTGATCACACTTACGCAATTTGTGAGCAGTATTTCTCCCCCACCTCTTAGTGGGGTTTCGTTGCCCAGAAAGGTCTCATAAGTTTCATCCATGGGTGAACTTGGAGCCAGTGTGTTGAGTTTAGTAATGTGGAAACATAGCAGTCACCTGCCCCAGTGAGACAACACACCTTCAGGTTTCCCTTACGCCTTTACACATACTTCACTGTTTTTTCCATTGCCTGGGAAAAGTACTTCCTTTTCCTAACGTTCTATAGCACACAGGAGGAGGAACAAAAAGATTCCAGCTTTCCTAACAGGCTTTTCATCTCTTGATCTCAAATTTCAGTCCACCTTCCATGAGGACTGAAGCTGAATACGGCCTCCATTTGCTGAGGAAAACAGAGAAAGGAGAGGCTAAGTGTCACAGTTAACAGCAGCATTATGGGGAATCAAATGTATCTGGGCTGGAGTAGAAGACAGCAGCATCTCATTGTATATTCCTTCTTATAAGAATACTGAAAGACCTCGGGTATCTTTACAAAATGGGTAGGAAGGTGGATCCTGGTAATTACAGGCCAGTTAGCCTGACCTCAGTACCAGGTAAGGTAATGGAACAGTATATACTGAGTGCTATCACACAGCACTTACAGGATGGCCAGGGCATCAGACCCAGCCAGCATGGGTTTAGGAAGGGTAGGTCCTGCCTGACCAACCTGATCTCTTTCTATGACCAGGTGACCCACCTGGTAGATGCGGGAAAGGCTGTGGACGTTGTCTATTTGGACTTCAGCAAGGCCTTTGACACTGTCTCCCACAGCACACTCCTGGAAAAGCTGGCAGGCCATGGCTTGGACAGGAGCACTCTTTGCTGGGTCAGGAACTGGCGGGATGGTTGGGCCCAGAGAGTGCTGGTGAATGGTGCTGCATCCAGCTGTCGTCCAGTCACCAGTGGTGTCCCTCGGATCTGTCCTGGGGTCAGTTCTGTTCAATATTTTTATTGATGACATGGATGAGGGTATTGAGTCCTTCATTAGTAAATTTGCAGATGACACTGGGAGCGTGTGTCGATCTATTAGAAGGAAGGAGGGCTCTGCAGAGAGACTTGGATTGGTTAGATGGATGGGCAGAGTCCAACAGGTATTAAGTCCAAGTGCCGAGTTCTGCATTTTGGCCGCAGAAATCCCCAACAACGTTACAAGCTGGGGACAGTGTGGCTGGAGAGTGTCCAGGTGGAAAGGGAACGGGGGGGTGGGGGGGGAAGGGGGGAGGAGCAGGTGCTGGTTGACAGACAACTGAACATGAACCAGCAGTGTGGCTTGGTGGCCAAGAAGGCCAACGGCATCCTGGTCTGTATTAGGAACTGTGTGGCTAGCAGGAACAGGGAAGACTACTACTACCCCTGTAGTGGTAAGGCCACATCTTGAGTGCCGTGTCCAGTTCTGGGCCCCTCAGTTTAGGAAGAACATTGAGATGCTTGAGTGTGTCCAGAGGAGGGCAGTAAGGCTGGTGAGGGGCTTGGAACACAAGTCCTATGAGGAATGATTGAGGGAAGTGGGATTGTTTAGCCTGGAGAAAAGGAGACTTAGAGGGTGACCTTACCACTCTCTACAACTTCCTGAAAGGTGGCTGTAGTCAGGTGGGGGTTGGTCTCTTTGACCAGGCAGCAACTGACAGAACAAGAGGGCACTGTCTCAAGCTGTGTCAAGGAAGGTAGAGGTTGGATATTAGGAAAAAGTTTTTCACTGAAAGAAGAATCAAGTACTGGAATGGTCTACCCAGGGAGGTGGTAGAATCACCATCTCTGGGCATGTTCAAAAAAAGACTGGACATGGCACTTGGTGCCATAGTCTCATTGAGGTGTTAGGACATGGGTTGGACTTGATGATCTTGGAGGTCTCTTCCAACCTTGTTATTCTGTGATTCTGTGAATGCATTCTGGCTTCCTTGGCTTTCACAGCAGCCAGGCTGATTATGTGTTCTCCCCCGTCTCTCTCTGGTTGATCTTTCACTGGTCATAGACCTGGTGGGTCTGGAGCTTGTTTTCCTTGACCTGAATGTGACCTGAAGGGAGCAGATTGTAGGAAACTTAGAAAAATGCACTGCAGGCCTGACAAACTGGGCACATAGAATCATAGAATGGATTCGTTTGGAAGGGACCTTAAAGTTCATCTTATTCCAACCCCCTTGCTGTGGATTAGGACATCTTCCACTAGACCAGGTTGCTCAAAGGCCCATCCTTGAACACTTCCAGGAATGAGCCATCTACATCTTCTCTGAACAGCCTGTTCCGGTGTGTCATCATCCTCACATACATACTTGCATATTTACCAGCACATCTGGCCACCAAAAATGTCACACCGGAGCATATCCTGTACTTGCTAATCTATGCCTTGGTATTGCTTTTCCTCCCATGTCATTAAGAATTGCATGATGAAGTGTGGCACAGGTCCAAACAGCAACTGGGAGAAAGTGGTTGAAGCAGAGTTTTCATTTCTTTTCTCCATTACAAGGCTGCTGTGTAAAATAGCCCCAGGCTGCTTCTCTTTGTTTTCTCCTCCATGGTTGCTCCTGAGCTTCATCTCTGTGGGGGTAACTGGGTTGAGTGAAACAGCCATCAGTTTTTCTTAAGTTGGCCTGAGGAAAGAGTGGTTATAAAAGACTCTGAAATAACAGAGAGCTGAAGTAGCACTATGGATAATTCAGTTCTGATGGTGTAACTCATTTTGTAGCCTGTTTCCAAGTGCCTGACTGTCAGAGAAATAGGAATGTACTTAAACTGTGATGGATTGTGTGCCTACAGAGGCTGCATCCTGGGAGTCTTTCTGCAAGGTAATCGAATAAAGATATTTTTGAGGGTCTCATGGACTTGGGTTGATACCTGTGAACTAAACTAGACTAAACTAGTGTTTCCAATCCCTCGCTTTCCCTTCCAGAACAGTCATTGCTGGTTGTCCTCTCTGCTCCCCCCACCCAGCAGCAGCTGGGTAGTACCAGCAGGAGGTCAAGGGACCAGCTATCTACAGGTGGACACTGAGTGGAGGAACTGCTTCTGAAGTCCCAAGAAAAAATGGAGCAGAGCTACTGCCTTTTTGCTCAAAGGTAGCTCTGAGGTTAAAATGCTGGGTAAGACCTGTTTTCAGTTCTCTGCTAGAGGGGGTTTGGAGCCAGAGCTCCTCCTGGTGGCCTCTTAACCCCCTGTAGAGAGCGCACTAGGAAGACATCCTCTATGCGGAGGTAGCCTTTTCTAAAGAAATTGTAATAATCAGATATTTATGTTCAGATTAGCAGTAGAATAAAATAAGCCACTGTCTTTTCAAGTTGCATTGCAATAGGTATACAGCTACATTCAGTCACAATTGCAATTGTCCAACTGACTTTTTAGGTCATCCCAGGAAATGCATTTTGTATGTCTGATTTTAACGTAGTGGAATGTTCTAAGCATAAACTCACTTGGCCCATCCCAGAACTTGGTAGCAGGCAAGGCAGTTCACTGATACCTTCCAGTGGTGGGTTTGGACCTCAGTTCCACATGGAAGGCACATGAAGTTTTGCACTGAACTGTTGCAGCAAACTGGATAATTATTTGTCAATACAGCTTCAAGGATATAAACTCACACCTAAGTGCATAAATAGGACAAAGGCCGTTAAAAGTACTGGAACAGAAATGCTACAAGCAACAAGAATCTTGAATGTCAGCCTCCTGCCCTGGAATGGAAGGCAAAAAGATGTGTAACACAAACACAGCAGCCCTCTGTCTTGGAGATTTAATGTTTCCAAGCACTTTGCTGCTGTGCAAACACCCCACCCATGCTGGAGAACTTCATCACTGTGTAGACATCCTGTACCTGGGCTCCTGTGAAACATGGATGTACATGGGCTGCTTGGGTTTTTTGCAGTGTTGTTAGCTTGCACTGCTACCTATGGAACTAGAATATGGTAATGAAAATAGTGCTTTGCAAAGGAACTTGTTCTCTAGAAGGTGACTTGGGACCAGTGTCACTCTGGTGAAGTTTGTTCATATTAACAGTGGTACAAGAAAATATGGAGTCTTTGCAACAGAAATCACCAAAACATTGCCTAGGTTCCATTCATATTTTGCCAAAGGATCATGGGCTGGCAGAAGAGCCTCTTCAAGTTTGCTCAGGCTTTTCAAGCTTGATGCTTAAATTGTCTGGATGTGTGGAAACTTGCACAAAATAAAAGTACTATGATTAGCAGAATTCACTGCACTGTTTATTTATTGCTTATTCTGAGTATAGTTGTTCATTATCTGCTTGGGAGGTAAAGCTGTAATGTTGGAGTTGTTTTCTGTGAAGACCCAAATTTGAGGAAAATCAGTTGTGCTGAGAATTCTGAAAACATCACCCTTTTTTTGAGCCCTAGAACTGAATAGCTGTAAAGGAAATTAGGCAAGTAGAGCAGTTTGCAGGAGAGCTGGCAAATACTGTCTCAACAGTTCATCACCTCGTCAACAGGAATGGAAACTGATAATCCATGAAGTGTTTAGGTGTACCACTGTGAATGAACACACAATAAATTGTGCCCAGGAATCGTGATGTCAATGATAAAGTACAGTACAGAGATTATTTTGCAGCCTGAAAATTGACAAAAAACCCTTTCCAAAATTTCAGTGGCAGATGCTAAAAAGCTGAATATTCTTCAAATACTCAGTGCTTACTGAATTTATCTGTTTAGTCTAGTCTGTTTTCTCTAGTAACATGTTCAAGCTTTACATGGAATTTCTTGCACCTGAATTGCATTAAAACTCAAAATTTGTTTTAAAATTTTTGCATGTTTGCATTTTGACAACTGCATTTCTTGATGTGTTAGTTCTGATTTTTTTTTTTTTTTTAATGCAGGCTAAGTGTGCTGTACAACTGGAGGTTTGTGTCTGTTCTTTATGTGGAAAAACATAATGTATTAGAAGTCTTTGTGGCATGTCTGCCTTGCTGCACAAAGTCTGCCATTCCTGTCTGGGGAATCTGTTACTTCACGATCCCTCGTAGCCAATAGAACTAGGGGTCAATCCAGACTGACTGGTGGACTAGCAAAAAGGGATGAAAGAGGTTTCAGTGAATTTTGCATCCTCTGATATGATGAGGCCAGCCTTCAGGTTGGGAGATCAAGAGATGAGTTAGAATTTAGGCTTGGAATGCGTGGACACATGTTAAGCAGTGTTATAAGTGGCCACCACTCTAGCGCTCCCGTGTTGAGCAGCTCCAGGTCCTGAGGATTCCTCCTGCCTGGCAGGTAGAGCTTGGTCCATGGGCCCAGAAGTCTGTCCAGAGGCCTGTGTCCCAGACTGATGTGGCTGCTGCTTACCCATTTGCAGAATCAACTGATAGCACAGCTGAGCATGTATCCCACAGACAGATACATGACAGACAGACAGAGGACACTGGCACGATCAGCCACACACAGGAGATGCTGCTCTTGATAGCACCCACACAGATGGCTTGCATAAAACATAAGCACAGCCAGCCAAGTCCTCTCCTCCTCTTCAGCTGGTAATGAAAGTTCATTACTGAAAGTGCAGGCAGTCCCCCACCCTACCTCAGTTCATAAGCACACACACAGTCACCGCTTGTACTGGCATGGCCCACCCCTCTGTCTATCCACCACTCCCACCTGGATCCCAAATCCTTTTACATGCTGTACAAGTCTCCTACTCACCATTTCATCCAGTTAACAGATCCAGAATTCACATGCTGGTCTCACAGGTCCCAAACAATCACAGTTACCAGCGCTGCTCCTCTGCCTACTTGGTACCTCTGCTCAGACCCAGCACCTTCTCCTTGCTGACAGGTACAACTTGAGGCTTGCCAGTGAAGTACATCCCACACCTGCACGCAGTGGCTGGGCAGAAGATAGAGACCCTCTTCTGCCCCATGGCAAATGATGCCATGCACATGTGCCTGTGACTTGAGGTCTCACTCCAGCAGCTGGAGCTGAGCCCCTCATCTGGTTTGTTCTCCCTTGCAGTTACTGTTTTTCAGGATGCCCACTGTTCTTGCCATGGTGGCTGGTGGCTAAGACCACTACCCACTATGTTTAAGAAAAGATTTAATAAAGAAGATAGGACCAACTTCATTGGTCAGGCACAGGGTGTGTCCAGACAAGTGTACTAATCAGCAAACCAGTCCCTTTTATAACCACTTCCGGTCTACTCCCTTTCCTTGTTTCTCCCCAGTCCCATTTCACTAAACATTCTTGTGTAAATTTTGCTTAGTCATTCACACCTCTCCCCTTGAACATCTCAAATCCTCAGAATCCTCTTTTTTCTCCTTTCTTATCAATTGCAAAGTGGCCATCTCCAAAGCTGGGCCTGGGAGTTTCTTTCAATCATCCATCAATTAGTAACTAGAAACTTTTAATCTTTGGCATCATCTCTCTTATCTGTTGTCTGTCAGGTTTGTCTTCATGTGTTCTTGCTTATCACTTCCCCTTTCATTTATTTTCCCTTTTGCACGGAATATGTCTTTGATAAAGCTTAACTGGACAGAGGCTCTTATTTTCACATACCTACAGCACAAGACATTTTCCCAGTAGAATGACAAAAAGACAAGTGATTTTTTTAGTTGGCAACTTGGATTTGAGTGACAGCAAGAGTACAGGCCAGGGCAAAAAGAGTATCAAACTCGCACCTTAAAGCTTCCTTTGCTGAAACCACCTCTCTGTTTCTAAACTGCAAACATTACTGTATTCCTGTCTTTAAAAGGCCAGCATGGAAGGAAAAACTGTAGGTGATGCAATTAAAAAGTCTAGCATGACACCTGGATTTAATAGCTTGTCCAGCCTC
This sequence comes from Corvus kubaryi, assembly GCF_017639235.1. Taxonomy (NCBI): domain Eukaryota; kingdom Metazoa; phylum Chordata; class Aves; order Passeriformes; family Corvidae; genus Corvus; species Corvus kubaryi. Next base: position 3,902,316 of record NW_024581072.1, read on the forward strand.
CTGATGCAGCAGTAGCCACCAGCACCTTGCACCGAGCCCAGTGGAAGCCAATGACAGCATCTCTATTTTTAGCTTACTTTTTCCTTGTGAACCATCTATAGCTTGCTGGAAGCATGGGTGCTGGATGGTTCCCAGAGCAGATACAGGGATATTCATGTGGATTAGAAACTTGTTTGTCTAAAAAACATCACTTCTGAATTGATACTGTGCCTTTAACCTGCTTTCTCAAGGTTCTGAACTGTTTATTACGAAGTTTAAAATGGACACCAGTAGAACTGAGCACTAACAGCAATCAGGCATTGAGAAAAAGGAAGCAAATACCTGATGTATGCCTTCTGTGGTAATGCCTGTCTGATCTCTGGGATACATCCTCTTGACCTGACCAAGAGTTTTCAAGGAAACTCTTGCACAGTCATTGATTGTCAGTAATCCAGATGTTTCAGCCGTTCATGGAGATGCATGTATGCAGTATGCCTCAGCTAACACTAGATGTTGCCCATGTACTTCAGAAGCTGATACTCATCATCCAAAAGGGAACAGGCTTGAGGCTTTAGAAGAACTACTCTGGGTACAAAGCTATGGGTTTCCTATTTCAGCATTATTTCAGTCAGCAGCACAAGTATATTTCTGCCTCACTTTAATTGGCAGTTATGTCTTGTTCTTCTCACCACTGTTCCTATCTGGCTAGTCCTGTCTGAATGGTGATTTGAAAGGGAACTCTTATCTGCCTTCTTAAAATTTCTGTTATTGTTACCACCTTGCTAACCAAGGTGGAAATATGCAAACTTTAGGTGGATGTAGCAAAGTTGTTACTAAGCCTCCAGTACATCCTCACTGTTTCGTATCTTTGTGCTCTGTCTCTTATTCTGTTTGTCATCTTGTTCTCTCTTGAACAAAAAAACCATATATGTTTAAAACACTGAAGTGGGAAATTGGGGTACTTTGTTCAGATCCCTGCTCAGCCAGGTGTCATTTACCTGTTTTAGATTAGTTGTTTTGCTCTATTTGGGCCTTGCTGTCTCTTTTCTTAAGAAGGGGCCTAGGGGTGCTTCCTTTCGACATAGGGGTGTTACATTCTTAAATATATATCTAAGTTCTTGGATGGGACTGATAAAAGCATGTGGGAGAAAAGTACACTTAGAGAATAAAGCCATCAGAGTCATCATCTGTTTTAAAGATGAGAAGTCTATCTCACAATATTCAGCTCTCTAGAGTACCATGTATTTGGAGGAATTAATGGCCAGTGTATGTACAGTCCTGGCAGCCAGTTCCTCTGAACCCTGGCCAGGCCACTGCTCTTGTTATTTTGAGGCATACCTCGAAGTCTTAGCCATATGCAAATCCTTCAAAGTGCTTTAATCATGACTCTTTCACAGAAAATCAAACTATAGAGCCCTGAATTCCATCCAGAGACCGTAAGTAAACATCTGGTTGGCTGGATATCTATCACCCTGTTGCAGGAGACCTATGCTATTTCTGCTTCTTTACTTGTGAGAGAAAGCCTCTCCCACTCCCAGTCCTATTGCCTTTCTTGAAGAAAATCCCTTCCTTCCTGGTGCACTGACAAAAAGTAAGTTTGTTTTGTAGAAAGTAAGTTTGATTTGACTGCTCCTCTTCTTGGGATTTATATGACTGTTGGTTTTTATATCAGTTATTCTCCCAATGGAATCAAGATGCTGCATCTTGATTCTTAATGTTACACAGCATTTCAAACACAGACTGGATGATAAATACATGTGCTCTGTCAGAAATGCTCAAGACCTGAATGTCTGGCAGTGAACAAGCAAAACATACCTACCTAGTGCATGTCCTCCTGCTTACTATTTTTATTTATGTTGCCCACAGCAAGAGGTCCTTAGCAAGGTAAAATCAATGACCTATTTGTCAAGGGTCTCTGACTTCACGGAAAAACCTCACCAGGTCATTTTCCTTCTCTGGCCTGGGGTGTGAGTGGCTTCTCTGTAGTGAAACTGAATTAGAAAAATCTACAGCACAGACTTCATCTGTTTGAAGAGAGAAAATAGAATATTTGACATTTAATTGCCACAAAGTTAGACAGTAAGAGTGTTTGAACTATTGTTGTGGGATTGTCCTGGCAGGCTGCTGAGCCAGACAGCCACTTGCTCAGTCCCCCGCAGTGGGGTGGGGAGAGAAGAAGGGTAAAAATGACAAAACTTGTGGGTTGGGACAAGGACAGTTTGGTAGGTAAAGCAAAAACTGTGTGTGCAAACAAAGCTTCAGCAGGCAGATGTTCAACCATCTCCGGGAAAGCGGGGTTTCATCACATGATGATTGCTTGGGAAGACAAATGCTATAACTCCAAATGCCCCTGCCCCTTATCCTTTTTTCCCCTCAGTTTTATATGCTGACTATGATTCCATAAAATATGGAATATTGTTTTTATCAGTTGAGGTCAGCAGTCCAGCTGTGTCCCATCCCAACTTTTTGTGCACTCCCCTCCTGCTCACTGACCGAGCACCATGAGAAACAGAGTAGGACTTATGTTGTTCAAGCACCATTCTGCAGTATCTAAAACACATGTATGTCATCAACTCTATTTTCAGCACCAATCCAAGACATAGAACCATACAAGCTACTGTGTAGAAAATTAACACTATTGAGCAAAACTCAGTACAACTATGGAGGAAGGTATTATACATGCATTTAAAGTTTTAGATTTGAAGTTGCCAAAACTTTGTTCTTTTTCTTTAACAGATAATATATGTTTCATTTTTAAGTAATGATGCCTAAGAAGCTCTCTCTGAAATCCTTCTGTGAGAGAGAACAGCACATTTGACAGATATTCAAATGAGGAGTTATTTAGTGCTGTCAATAATACCAGCAATCCAGGAGAAAGTCTGGTTTGTATGTTTCCCAAACACACAAACCCAAGTGCCTTGAGATTTGTGCATAAGACAGAACTACAAGACAGAACAAGGAAGGGACAGGAAGTTGTAAATGTGGAATCCTTGAATGTTGAAAGATTTAATAATGCTGTAAAGATCTGCATTTGAATCTGCTTCATTTATAGACTTAAAAATTTAGGACAAGTGTTTTCTGAATGGTTTTCTGGTCCTTTCAAAACTGTGGTAGAAACTCACTTGAGGAATATTCCCTATTGTGGTCTGAGTGAGGATGACCTGGTGCCGCCTACTGGGTACTTTTCTGTACTTGCTAACATAGGTTAGATGATTAAGGGGCTGGAGCATCTCATTAACGAGGAAAGGCTGAGGGAGCCTTGAGGCTGTTCAGACTCAAGAACAGACAACTGAGAGGGGACCTCACCAATGTCTATAAATATCTCAAGGAAGGGTGTCAGAGGATGGATCCAGACTCTTCTCGGTGTTTAGCAATAGGACAAGAGGCAACAGGGAGAAACCTATGCACAGGAAGTTCCAGCTGAACTGAGGAAGAACTTCTTTACTGTGCAGGTGACTGTGCATGGAATAGATTGCCCAGAGAGGGTGTGGAATCTCCCTCACTGTAGATATTCTAGTACCGTCTGGTTGCAATCCTGTGCCAAGTGCTCTGGGATGACCATGCTTGAGCAAGGAGGTTGGATCAGGTGATCCACGGTGGTCCCTTCCAACCTGAGCCGTCCTGTGATTCTGTTTAAAGTTACAGTGTTCAGAACTGGAAATCTCAGTTCTTGAAACAGTACTCTCTGGAATACAGGCCTGTAAAATAATTGAGCATGTTGTTTTTCTAGTGAAAGTTATTATGACTGATCAAATGTATCTCAAGTCTGTAGTATTATAGACCCCTTCAGGGTCCGTTTCTTTCTACTGACAAGTTAAGCTTTTTGGTCTGTATTCAGGGGTTGAGGAGTGGGTAGAGAAGTCTGCTCAGAAATTTGTAGCATCTGCCTGTGTCTAGGGTACTGAAGTGAAAACATCATCAAAGTGCTGTGTAAGAAGTAGAAAGGACAGACTGTCGTGCCCTATGTGGTGCAGAAACCTGGAAAAAATCTTCAACTAGTCCTAAAACTGCTTTTTATGGTAAGGACATTGAACACACAGAGGCATGGGACAGGCCTGGGTTTGTATACTTTCTCAGCAGCCAACAGTTCTTGGCTTTGGCACTTTTTTTCTGAACCAGATGTAATTTTTGTGTACTTAGTAACATCTTACAGATTTCTCTTCCATAAACTTGTTCCATCTCCCCTTAGACCCTTATAATAGTATTTGCAGTATATTTTGGCAAATGTTTCCACAGATGTTCTTGTTCCAGTATGAAGAACTACATCCTCATTCATTTTTAACTAGACTCTTGGTAACTTTGTATGTCCTTGGAAACAGCTGAACTGTTTTCAAATGGAAGTGTCCACAAGTAGTATCACCTTGGGCAAAGACATAATGTAAAATGTGCTCTGACAGCAGTATACTGTATTAGCTTTGGAAACATTTGAACACAAGCTCCTTCATCCTATTCTAAAAAATACGTATTTCTAAAAATGTAACTTTATCTTGGTAAATTGTATTTATTGGCTGGCAGCCCTTGTAGGCTTGGCTTTCTTGCCAATGCACTGCTTGGCATTCAAAAGATGGAACACAAACTCAGTGACATGGGTCTTTTGTTGTATTGGAAAAGGTTATGTGGCAACCTGGAGGAACCTGGAGGTTCCCAGCTCAGACAGTTGAAGAAGGTACTTGGATGTCACTGGCTCAAAGCCCTGGAATTTTCTGTTAGTTCTGTTAGAGTTTTGGTACCACAGTTCCTTTGTTGCACTACTGCTTTCACGTCACAATCTGTCTGTTGGAATCCAGAGACTTTGCAAAAGAGTTGTTGGAAGACATCTGCCTACAGCTTGTGGAGAGCCCCACATGGGGCAGGTAGATGCCCAAAGGAGTCTGCAGCCCCTTGGGAAGCCCATGCTGAAGCAGGCTTCTGGCAGGACCCTATGGGAAGAATAACCCATGCTGGAGCAGGATGGTTGACTGGACTTGTCATCTCATGAGGGACTCACTCTGGAGCAGCCTGAAGGAGCAGCCTGAAGGACTAGACCCATGTTGGAAAAGTTTGTGAAGAACTGCAGCCTTTGGGAAGGACCCACATTGGAGAAGTTAATGGAGGACTGTCTCCCATGGGAGAGCCCCCATGCTGGAGCAGGCAAAGAGTGTGAGGAGTTCTTCCCCTGAGGAGGAAGGAGCAGCAGAAACACTGTGTGATGACCTGATCACAGCCACCATTCCCTGTCCCCCTGCACCACTGGGGAGGTGTGGAGGAGGTAGAGAATCTGTAAGTAAAGTTGAGCCTGGGAAAAAGGGAAAGGTAAAGTGAAGATGTTTTAAGGTTTAGGTTTCATTTGTCATTATCCTACTTTGATTTAATTGGTAGTATATTAAGCTAATTTCCCCAAGTTCCTTCCGTGTTCCTTCCGTGAGAGATCTCTCCCTGCCCTTACTTTGACCCATGAGCTTTTTGTGATACTTTTTTCTCTCTTGTCCCGTAGAGGAGTGGAAGTGATGGAGCAGCTTTGGTGAGCATCTGGCATTGAACCAGGGTCAACCCATCACAAGCTGGCACAGGTTTTAGAAAGCAACTGTTCAAATATTTGACCTTCTTTTTCAGGAAAATCAAAACTAGCTAATCTTCTGTCTTGCATGACATAAATGCTTTAAAAATAAACTTTTTCTCTAGTTGTGTTTGCTCCACTGAAACTCACAGATTTTTCCTCCCTTAGTTGGTCTTCCAAGGAGACCTAGATACTAACAAACCTGAGACTGTGGTTAATGCCACTAATGCCCAGCATTGCTCAAAAACAGCATTGCAAGCTTCATTTAGGCCACACCTATGGAGATGTAATTATGTACAAGCTGTTCGAGGGAAGGGCTAGTAAAATTATGTGTGTGAGCATCAGTAAAAAAAGTACTCAGGTGTTCAAAGTTATTTGTTCTTGTATTGCTCTGCATAGTAATTGATTTCTAATACGAAAGGTATTACAGAACTATCCTCTGAGTAGTAATAGCCTTTGTTTTTCTCCTATTTCTTACCGTGATTATAGACTTCATAGGACTGTATTTAAAGGTATAGATTTTACTTCTCTGTACTTTGAAACAATCAATTAAATGAAAATTACAAGCAGCAGCTTTCTTGTACTATTCTTTGGAAATTTTACTAATATCATTAGAAATGTGTAAGTTTTATTTTTTATTCATGAAGTAAACAAATGTTTCTTGCTGTCTGCATCTGTTGAAACTTGGATAACCTAAGAAAGCTGTATTATATACTCTGTAAGAAAATGGCCTTATAATGTATTTCTTCATTTCAACAGGTGTACTGGACGGATTAATTCCTAGTAATTGTCCTAAATTACACAGAGATATTCCTAAATTAAACAGCACTGATAAATATTGACAGACATGTCATAGGCGTTGTTACTGGGCTGTTGACAGAAAAGGTACAGAGTGTCTTCATGTACAAACCTGCCCAAGATAACAGTGTGTTTTGTTTCTGTAGGTGCCAACTCTGCCAACAATTTTGAATGGCAAAAATAGGCATATTACTAGTGGGACTTGGGTCTTGATAATCATGCCATGGGAATGGGTTTATCCCAGTGTACATTTGTTTATGATTAACTGGGGGCATGTCCAAGTTTGGTTATAACCCCCAAAATTATATGGATTTAGTTATATTTTTTGTTGTTGTTTAATTAATGCACTGTTGGATTTTTATTGGATACAGCTGTAGAAAGTTTGTATTTATAGTTCATAACCACTTGTACCCATTTAGGTTGATAGTTTGTACCCATTGACTTGCAGCATGAAAAAAATGTGATTGGTGCAGGGTAATCAAAGATTGTGAGCTTGCAACTGCTAACTTTTGGTAGTTGTACCTTTAAATAGATAATTTAAAACATTCTAATCTGACACAGAGGTATGTATTTATCCAGTCTTCAATACCTGCCTCATTGTCATCACGTAGTAATACCTTCACCTTAAGTTTATGATTTCAGTCAGACTGAACTTGCCAAAGTATAATTGTAAAAACTAGTCACACATATTAGTAGGAAACATCACACTTGTGTTGTGATGGCTAAGCCCACTTTACACCCCCCAAGTTACCCTAAAAGTGATCTCTCCCTACAACACTGTGCTACGAAGTTCTCCCTTGACAAAGGGAGATTCTGCTGGTCACTGGCCCTCTCCCCTCTCCCATCCCTTTTCCCATTGGCCTTTGTTATGTCACTCAGCCTTGCCTCTGCCCCCTAGCCCTCAGACTATTGGTTTTGGATGCTCTGCCCACCTCTGGGAGCTCTCGGGGTAAAACTGGCGCGGGCATTCAGTTCTGGGTTCTTCTTGCCTCTGTTCCCTTCGGGTGTGTTGCCATTAAACGCCTCGGAATTGCATGCAGAGAACCCCTCTCGCCTCTTTGTCTCTGGTTCGTGCACAGACTGTGTGTGTGAGTGGCTGTTCGTGACTGCCTGCAAAGGTGAGATTGTGTGCGTGCGTAGGTGCTACGAGAGTGCCGCCTAAGCGTGTCCAGGAGGGACCCTTTAGGAATAAACACGGCATCGATCCACCGAAGCTCTCATTCAATGCACTTGTACATGTGAATATTTAAACTCAAGCTTAGGATGTTTTTGGATATAGAACTCTTCTTAGATCTATCTTTGCTCTGTACCTATGTGAATACCTGTGCATCCCATTCCCATGGCTTGTCATACTCAACACTTTAGTTCCCATTTTACTGATGTAATTCTCATTGATGCTCAGATGAACGCAATCCTTAACCTCTTCAACCACACAAAAGGATAGAAATAGGGATTGCACTCAAATTTTTAGGCATCTCTTAACTGACAGATTGGGACCTACTTAAGTGTAGTGCATTTTTGTTTGTTTGTTTTATATTTTCCCAGAAAGTGGCAGTACTGCGTAGACTGCAAATACACACACCCGTCCACAGGTTTCACAAGTTTGCCACTCTGTCATAAAGTTAGTCTATTCTTTAAAATAATTTTGTTACAATCTAAGTGGAATTCACTCAGTGCAATCAATAACTTTGTTCTGCATATAATCCATCTGATATATTACCTGTGAAAATAAAGTATCTATCCATAAAACTTTTATCCCTGCTACTCGATGTATGGTAGTTATTCTCAAGAGCAATCTCTATGGCTAGACCTCAAGTTTTTAATATCAGCCTTTGATTGCATGGTAATATGTTATGTTTTACCACAGGACATGCATCCTGGCTGTGAATGGTTGCTATTCTTGATTCTTGAAAGTCTCTAAAAACCAATCTTTTGTTTTGCGCATCCTGGGACAAAGTTACTTTTGCTTTTTCTGAAACTGAATGAGTTCCTGCTGTAAAACAATTGAAAAACCTAACACTAAACTTCCTAAAAAAGTCGTAAGTGTGCCTCTTCTCATATAAAGGGATGTTTATTCAATGGTTTGGCTCAATCTGGGACATAGTGCTGCTTCGATGAATTTATTTTTATTGATATTGAAATTATTTCTCTGATTTTGCAGCAGGTGGTTACTTTCAGGAAAGCTGAAGTTAAAAAGATGGGTTCTTTTGTACTTATGTACATCATAAATTTATGTCATATGTAGAATCATCATAGAATATCCTGAGCTGGAAGGGAAACACAAGGATTATTGGGTTCAACTCAAACCTTGCGCAGGACACCCCAAGAGTCACATCATGTGTCTGAGAGCATTGTTCAAATGCTTCTCAAACAGGCTTGGTGCTATAAACACTTCCCTGGGGAGCCTGTTCCAGTGCCCAGCCACCCGCTGGGTGAAGAACCTTTTCTTAATCTCCAAGCTAAACCTCCCTTGACACAACTTCAGGCCATTCCCTTGGGTTCTGTCACTGTGTGCCAGAGAGAAGGGATCAGTGCCTGCTCCTGCTCTTCCCCTCACAAGGAAGTTGTAACTGCAATGAGGTGTCCCCTCAGTCTCCTCCAGGCTGAACAGACCAAGTGACCTCAGCCAGTTCTTTCACAGCTTTCCCTCAAGGCCCTTCACCATTTTGGTGGCCCTCCTTTGGACACTCTGTAACAGCTTAATGTCTTTTTTTATATTGTGGCACTCAAAACTGCCCTCAGCACTTGAGGTGAGGCTTCCCCAGTGCAGAGCAGAGCAGGACAATCTCCTCCTTTGCCCAGCTGGTGATGCACCCCAGGACTCTCTTGGCTCTTCTGGCTGCCAGGGCACTCCTGGCTCATGTTCAACTTGCCACCAACCAGGACCCCCAGGTCCATTTCCATGGCACTGCTCTCCAGCCTCTCATTCCCCAGCCTGTCTGCACATCCAGGACTGCTCCATTTTAGGTGCAGAATCTGGCACTTTCTCTGGCTAAACTTCGTATGGTTGGTGACTGCCCAGCCCTGTAAATGAAGGTCTCCCTTCAGGGTCTCTCTGCTTTTGAGGGAGTCAAGACTGCTCCCAGTTTAGTAGCATCAGCAAGCTTAGTATACCATGAAGACCTTTTTCAAACTATACTTTGCAGAAAAATACTATACAAAACACTTTTTAATCAGTATTTATTTTTCACTCCAAATTACATACTATTATCTGCCTGCTTTTGCTTTCTGTTTCCCATGGTCAGTGAGTGGAAATTAATGATTTTGTTGTATTTGGAAGACAACTGTTTGAAGAAAACCCTGATGCTAAAATAAAGAAATCCAGTAACTCTGTGAAGTGAAATTCTGGGAGGTCAAAGTAATAATTTTAAATGCAGAAATAAAAAGAAGAGTATTATTTTCATACTGAAATACCATGTCTCAGATACTTATAGCCTTTGGAGGTCTTCTGTTATTTTTTTAAGCCTCACAACCTTATTCTTTATTTGCTGTATGTTATATATTCACTTACACAGCTATCAGTTTATAAAGGCATAACTTGTGTGAATTTCTTGTTTCACAAACTGAGTGATTAATTAAAATGTAGAGCAGTAGCATATCAGGATACTGCCGTGCTCATCATGGGATTTTTCTTTTTGAGAATATTCACCTGCTACACAATCACTTGATTCAACAGAATGATTCCATGATTCTCTAGTGGTGAACATCCTTCACTCCCTGTGGTCCAGCACAAGGAGTTGCAAGATTTCTTCTTGCCACAGGGAGTTCCATCTGATGTTAATTACAGAGCTGTTTGTCTGTTAAGTGATATATGTATATATCTGTGTTTGGTGAAAACTTGCAGTTGCACAAAGAAGTATAGCAAAGAGTATATATTTAACAGTGGAGTCTTTCAAAATTATCAGACATTGATTCTTAAAACATTAGTTAGCAATCTTATAAACTGAAGATAAGATAGTTGTCCGTATTTCTGGATAGTAAAAATAGGGAGAACAGAATGAGAAAGACAGAGTTGTAATCTGGAGTTTGCATCTGTTTACAACTCTTAGTTAAGTATAACATCATAGCATAGGAAATTCAGTGTTGGCGTATGCAAAGCAGTGCTCTCATGGACAATGATTATCTCTGTTCATGCATTTTACTTTACTCTGACTTTTTTTAGATATATTACTTAATTACATTTGTGTGACTGTTTAAGATAAAGGCCTGGGCATCACGTGCCCAAAGATGATTTTAAGAAACGTCAGAAGTAAAAAAATGGTAAAGTAGAAGTAGCAACCAAACTGAATTTAATTTTAAGAAGAAAATATACCTGGAGCAAGTTATTCTATAGACCTTTCTCAGCTTAATTTATGGAAACATACAATCAATAATATTGGAAAAGACCTCTAAGGTAATCAAATCCATCTGTTAACCAGCACTGCTGTGTTTACTACTAAGCCATGTCCTTAGGCACCATGTCTAAACTACCTCCAGGGATGGTGATTGCACCACTTCTCTGGGCAACCTGTTCCTATACCTGAAAACCCTTTCAGTGAAAAAGTTTTTCCCTATATGAAGTCCAAACGTCACCTGGCACATGTTGAGACCGTTTCCTCTTACCCTATTGCCAAACCTCCCCTGGCTACGATTTCCTTTTGAGTAGTTGTAAAGTGCAATAAGGTCTTTTCTGAGCCTCCTTTTCTCCAGGCTAAACAATCCCAGCTCCTTCAGCTGCTCCTCATAGGACCTGTGTTCCAGACCCTTCACCAGTTCCACTGCCCTTCTCGGGACACATTCCAGCACCTCAATGTCTTTCTTGTCATGAGGGGCCCAGAACGCAACACAGAACTTGAGGTGGGGCCTCACCAGTGCTGAGTAGAGAGGGACGATCACTGCCCTGGTCCTGCTGGCCAGGAGGTAGGCCAGGAGTGGATTCACCTGCCACCCCAAGAAGCAGATTACATTCCCCCCCATCTATTAGATTCCCTCCTTCTGCAGTGGGTTGAGAAGGTGAAGGATCCTTCCCTTCCTGTGATGCAGCCAGCTGGTGCACTTACCTCAGGGGTGGTGGAGCATGGCTCCACCAGTCAGTCTGTTCTTCAGAGGAGCATCTGAGTCCCTGATGCTTCTTAGCCATTCTGCCTCCTCTCTTAGCTCTGACATGAGGCTGAGCAGCTCGTCTACAGGCTGAGCTAGTGGCACCTCACAGAAGTGTTGTCCCTAGTGCCATTTAATACCAGTGACAGACTCTGGTCCTCCCCACAGCCTGATATCCAGAGGGATGCATGGTTTTGTGGGAGCTCTGTCTTGGTTCTCCACATCCCTGCTGGTGTGTGCAGAGGGATCCATGCAGGGGTCTGGCTGCTGCCACTCCCAGTCCTGCCTGCATGGGGTTGGAGCCACCTCTCACCAGAGTCTCAGCAGTCCTTACTTAAGGACCTCTCTCTGCACTGAGATTGAATTTTTGCCAGTTTAAGAAAACTCCCCATGGTGCCTGATGCAATCCACTGCTCCAGAGCTTGGCTGCCAGAGCAGTTCACCTCACAGATTGCAGATGTCCTCTGCAATACCTGATTTTGGTAGAAAAGGGTTTCTGGGATAATACAGTAATTCATTTTTCCTAAGCAGCAGGCATTGCAGGTCTGATGTGAAATATCCTGGGATGTTGGTTTGTGCTGCTATGTGTCCCTGGAAGTGGAGTGGAATAGTGTAACAGCCTGTTGCAAGGTGGACTGGAAAATTGAATGAAGGGCTTGTATCTGCTTCACATCTTCTGTTATGTTGAATTATATCATAGAACTGTATGCAATATTGCATAATTGAGCATAAAATGGAGGCATCTAATTATACTCTTGGATATACTGTACCTGTAGCTGGAAATGTGCTATTGTTGTTCCTAATAGTTTACATTTCTTTCTGATGTCTGTAGCTACAACTAATTCAAGATAAACAGGCTGTGTGCCAATTTATCTAAATTTCTGTGCCCTGACAGCATCAACTACACAAGAGATTATTGAATCCAAATTGGAAAAGACAAAGAAATGTATTTGAGGTAATTATTTTCCTAATTATTTCTTTATTTGAATAGCAACATTTTGAAGTACTTTCTGCTGCAGATTTTGATATTCTAGAGTTAGTTCCACTGGGAAGCCACCAAGATAGTCAGGGGGTTGTAACACTTGACATATTAACAAAGGCTGAGAGAACAGGTGTCTTGGGGTGACATTATGATGTGTATCCCATATTGCTGCCTATGCCCAGAAATTAATTTCTGTGCCGTTCTATGCCTCTAAACTGAGCCTGAGAAGGGGAAGGAAAAAACTGAGCAAAACTTTTTCAAAGCAGTTTGCAGCTTGTTCAGGGTCACACACAGATAGCAATTGGTTTTCCCCACTGTGGCAGGGGAGGGAGGAAGCACCCAGCTTGCTGCTCCGAGGACAGGTTTTTTTTGGCCAGTGGTTCAGCTGCTTTGTTCTCCGGAGAGAGACTGAGAGTTGAATTTTTCCTTCCCTGGAATTTTGGATTTTCTCCCTTTTCTACTGGACTGCTTGATTGCTTTAACATCAGAGAACATCGGGAGGACTTTCCACCAGGCACAGAGGGCCTGGCCCTGGGCCAAGCCCCAGCTCTGAGGAGACCAAAGGGAGGACTCTAACGCTTTCCCAGGTTTTTCCTTCACAGCAAAAGATTTTACCATTTAACATTATTTTTCTTTCCCGGGTGTTTGTTAAATAAATAGTTTTATCTTCTTCACTTTCCTTCGAGGAAAATTTATTTTTTCCTGAACCTGGTGGGGGAGGGGTGGTTGTGCCTTCTCTCAGAGAATATATTTCTAAATTTGGCCAAACCGGTACAACAGGGTTTGTCGATTTGCCTAGAGAAGGCTCAAAGGATACGGGTTTGGAACTTATTTTTTTTTTGCTTTCTCCTTTTTTTGTCTACCATGTGGGTGAGAAAATACTGGAATAGTTTGCTCACAGAGATTTTTAAGTCTCCACCCTTGAAGATACTCAATGCTCTACTGGACAAGTAGAGATAAGTGGTCTACTGGACAAGATATCTAATTTGATTAGTCCTGCTCTGAGCAGGAGTTTGATATACAAAATCCTGGGTATTTCTTTTGGTCTAAAATATTTTATGATTCTATTGTTCATTATTCTAATGATATATTAAGGAACATGGTGAATTTGCTTTTAACATATGTGGTTCTTAAGGTTTCACAGCTGAGCACAAATTTGAGGTATCTCATAGTTCAATATTTTTTATTTCAGAGACTCTTATATGGCAAATTATTGCCAGTATCTTTTCTAATGTGATGCTCAATCACACCCATATAGTCTGGCATTAAAATTTATTTTAGATTATATTTGTATTATATTGCCCATCAGGCAACTTACTAGCAGTGAGAAATAAAAACTATCCACATTTAATTCACATCTAGGCTTAGCCCTGACGGTTCAGCTGAACAACTCCAGGCTTTTCTGCTGAGCTGTAAACTGGCTTTTATTATCAATATTTTTGTCTGCAATGCAATCATCCTTTTCCTCACAAAGTATATTCACTCCATAATCCAAATAGCTACCCATAAAAACATGTTGGTATAAAATAAACGGAAACTGACATTTTGAGGAACCCAGCTAAAAGAACACAGCTAAAAAGAAATGGCAGTGCACAACAATTAACTGCCTTTATGGAACTAGTAAAAATTATTCATTGGTGAGCTTCTTAAAATTTGGCAAGTCCTCTTCCTCCATGTAATTTTTCTCTTCTGTCAACCCTGATGGCAAAATATTAAACTGTAGCAGTGAAGAAACACTACGTATTTATTTGAATGTTTTATTTTTTCATTTCAGGATTTAACCACTTTGGACTTTCCTGAAACTTGAAACTCTTTTTGAAGTGTGACTTCTTTGTCACTGCTCGATTATAGAAAACAGTTAAGATGTCTGGGATGGTAAAATGTCTTGCCTTGTTTCACTTAGACCTTAAACTAGACAATATAACAAATTCTGAGGAAATTTGGTCATCTTGAGACTATCTGTGATTTAGAGTGATGATTAAAAATTACTTGACTGATTTAAGTACTTACTTGCTCTTTGAGCTTCTACATGAAATGTTGTGAAAACATGGTATTTTTTTTTCTTCCTATCTGTCCTTAATTTACTTTTTCTTTAATATTCACTCCATTTTCATGCTTAGTGAGTTTGTGGGTTGGGGTTTTTGGTGTCGTTTTTTTTTTTTGCTGGTTCGTTGGGGGCTTTTTGTTTGGTTGGTTTTGGCTTTGGGGGTTGTTTGTTTGTGGTTTTTTGGGGGGAAGGTTTGGGTTGGGGGCCTGGGATTTTTTTGTTTGTTTATTTTACTGACCTAGTAGGTTTTGCTCTTAAGCTTCATAGCATAAAGATGTGACTAAAACTGTTATCTAGATGTCTGCAGCATGACTAGATCTGTAGGATGGTATTCTTTTGATCTAAAACTACATCCTGTTGCAGAGTGAAAACTTCAGAGGTTCCACAAAGTTAAGCAACAAAACGACAATGAAGCTTATGTTCCTTGTTTCAAGGGAGCAGTATTGAGACAAAAAATGCAAGAATTTGCGAGGTAAAGAGAAGTGGTCCAGTGGAAATCTCATGAGGTTCAATAAGACCAAATTCAGGGTGCTGCATCAGTGTCAGGGCAGCCCCCAGTTACAGCACAGGCTGGGGATGAACAGATGGAGAGCAGCCCTGTGAGAAGGCCCTGGGGGTGCTGGGGGATGAGAGGATGGACATGACCCAGCCATGGGCACTCACAGCCCAGAGAGCCAAACGTGCCCTGGGCTGCATCCAAAGCAGCGTGGGCAGCAGGGGAGGGAGGGGATTCTGCCCCTCTGCTCTGCTCTGGTGAGGGATGGAGCATCTCTTCTGTGGGGAAAGGCTAAGAAAATTGGGATTGTTCAGCCTGGAGAATGCTTGAGAATGACCTAGTTGCAGAATCCAGATCCCTCTGGTTGGCATCCTGTCCTTCAGGAGTGTCAACCGCACCACTCAGCTTGGATTTGTCATCTGCAAATTTATTGAGGGTGCACTCAATCCCTTCACCTCTGTCACTAATAAAGATATTAAGTAACACTGATCCCAGTACAGACCCCTGAGGGACACCACTTATTACTGATGTCCATCGAGACTCTGAGCCATTGACCAACTACCCTCTGGATGCAATTGTCCAACCAATTTCTCAGTCCACTCATCAAATCCATCTTTCTGCTGTTTAGAGGGAAGAGTGTTGTAGGGGACTGTGTCAAAGGCTTTACAGAAGTTCAGATAAATGACATCTGTAGCCCTTCCCTTGTCCACTGATGGAGTCACTCCGTCATAGAAGGCCACTAGGCTTATGAGGCAGGACTTGCCCTTGGTGAAGCCATGCTGGCTGTCACAAATCACCTCCCTGTCCTCGATGTGCCTTTACATTTAGCAGGAAAATTATTTTTCAGCACATGTTATAAAATGACTGTATTAATAAATTAGTGTTTTGCCCAGCTGGGGTCTCAGACTGCCAAAAAGCAAGTTTCCCCTTGTCGATAGCCTAAACTATATAAACATGTAAGACTGGAATCACTGCAGCTCTTGAGGTCTAAAGACTTAAGAGGACATGCTAAAAATTCTGAAAATAAAATGATAAGCAGAAGTTTGATCTGTTTGTCACAGACGTAGCTGATCTATTTTTCAGTAGAGGAAGCTGCTAATGCTTTTGAGCTGTTAATAGTAATGTGTGCATAGTGGCAGTGGCAAGTGTTTGACAGTGTATCTTCCCCAGACGCAATGTTGTCTGAAAACGTCCCAGCTTCCTGTCAGCTCTTACTTGCTTATTCTAATATATGCCATTTCTTTCCTTGGTACCTGTTTGTGGAGCTGTACAGTAAGCTCATTCAGCCCTTTCTCACAAAAGCAGAAACAAAACAACATTAAAATCCACAATTTTTTCTTTTAAGTCTGCTTTCAAAGGCACAGTTTACATGTTAATTGTAATGGCTGAAATTAGTTTATTCCCCCTTCAGTGAGATTTCTTGGATAGACAGGTGAGGTCCCATGATAGTTCAAGAGTTAGCAGATATACATGTATGATATTAATAACAATAATTATTCTCTCTGTCTCTTTGCAAGTCCCAGGAGAGGATAAATTACACACAACATTTTGATCATTCAACTCCAAGGGACCAAAGAGGAAAGGAATCTGTCACTGACACAATTTGTTTTACACTAGAGATAAACTCCAGCCCTGAATGAATTTTTTTTTTAAACAATGAATTTCAGCAAAACAATTATGCTGAGAAGGAATTTAAGGAATTAAAACTAATTTAAGCTAGATCATTGTCATTAAAAAGATCAGATCACTTAACTATTTATCGGAAGAGGTTTCAGAGACAACCACCTTTCACAAAGATGTTTCTACTCTTCTCTGATAAGCAAAGGTTTTATTGTGCTTTGTTTGACTTCTGTAAGTGGAAACTGAAGACTTTTTAGGAATTGCCTTCTACCTAGTCCCAGAAGATACCTCATTGTAGAGGCAGTCACTTAGGAAGAATTAATTTGGCATGCAAGCGAGTAAGGATGTATATGTAAGGTAAGAGGTAACAATAACTGAAATATTCCAGCTGCATTCTGAGAGCGATTTGACAGAAAATGAGGCATGAAACACAATTTAATTGTAATTAGAGTTTGATTGCTTATTGTAGCCTATATTGAAAGATGTGGGGGTGGAGCTTTTAATGGGCTGAAAAGCTAAACCGAAAATTGAGATAAGGGTGTAGCCACACTGGAAAAATAAAGCATGAGTATTTTAAGCATGAGGTTTTGGTACATAAAAAGAAATATATTCATATGTGTGTTGCTGTATATCCAATTTTGAAAATATGAACCAGTAGACTTTAGGATGTTTTAGAACTATGCTACTTTATATAATTTTTCTACAGTTTTATTTTCTTCAGATAATTTATACTCAGGTTGGAACAGAAAAAACTGATAGGCTGAATGAAGATCTGGACAGAAGACATGGAAAAAACCAAGTTGTATTAGTCCTGACACTGAAGATAATCTGTGGTAATCTAAAATCGAATTTACTGGAAATGTAAACCATACTGAGTTCTGGGACCAAGAGCAAGCAGCTGTACAGCCAGCCACTGGATGGCTTGACTTGGGATTGCAGTCTAACCAGGGATGCTGCTTAGCTTTATATCCATGGCTTGGATATACAATACAGCACACATCCTTCCCAGGAGTTTTGCTTTGTCTAAAAAAAAATGAGGTTAGGAGAATACCTACCCATATGACTATTCTTACGAGAACTGGTTATCTGTGGTGATTAACTGTGTCAAAGTCAGTAGGTTTTTTCAGCTTCTCTAATCTTTTGTACAATCAGAAGGGTTTTAGTGACCATTCTTCTATTCAAGTATTTCAGAATCTCTTCTCGTTTTCAGTCTAAATGAATACAGTGATATGTCAGGTCTGGACAGAATATTGATATTGATATCTCGCTTTTAGTGAAAGCTCAGTAGGTAAATAAGTATTTCAGAAAGGTGACTTAAGTTCATAGTCAAACTGAATTATTTTCTGGCATCATCAGAGGAATTATTACTAATCAGTTGGGAAGGCTGAAGCTTAATGTTGCAGCCAATTTAACTTACTTTACCTTGTAAGAAATGGTGTTCTTGGTTGAAAGAGAAGAAGGAACAGAAAGGTCCAAATATGCATCTCTTCACATGGCAGTACAAAAAGGGAAAAATTAAAGAGGAAAAAAAGATAAAAAGTCAAAGGAGTGCCCTAAAATCAGATAAATTTTTATATATCTTTGAGGGCATGTGTATATAAATGTAGGCAAATACTTTTTAAGAAGGTGCAGACAAAACAAGCTACCCTTTAAGTGAGCAATAGCATCATGATCCCTAATGTTGTGCTATAGTCAGTGTTACACTTTTCTAATGATTCTTTTTCAGAGCCGAATCTTTCAAGAGTACAGTGCAGGCCTCATACCTAAACCAATCCAAATTCTTAAAAAATATTGGCGACTGTCAATAGCTTAAGCAAATGAAAAGTTCAGGGACTTTCAAGCTCTTCTCCGTGGCCCTCTGGGAACAAACTATAGTAATCACTCGCTGTGTAACAAACAAGACCAGAGATGCTCTCTAAAAATGTCGGAGGGAAAACCCCCAGACTAATAACTGCCTTTCATACAGAAGAGTTCTCAGTTTGTGAGGTAATGTGAAACAAGGAACTCAAGATAATTATCTCTGCCTAATAAACATCATGGGTCAATCTATTAATCTAAAATATGTTTACCGATTTTCTGAACATAAAATGCATTATTTTAGAAAAAAAAGAACCTGAAAGATTTACATGTGCCTTATTAGATAAGCATCTACAGAAAGGTCTGATACAGAAGAGAAAGTACAGATTAGGAGCCAAAGCAGCAAAGTAAGCAGCAGGAAGGGGGTAGTGGGAAAGAAAACCCAAAGACTGCTTCTTTATCAAACATATGATGGGGAAATAATGAGAAAACAGCAGAGCTTTAGATTGTGATTCTGGAAACTGTCTTGGTGGAAGGATATTAAGACAACATAGCAGTGCTGTTTGATTTTAATTACTGATGGCAATCTCCACAGAAAAAACTACAGTGAGAGAAAAAGGTGACAAAGACCCTTGATACCTTCTGAGAAGGACAAAGAGGCAGAGGAAGAGAAACTACAGAAGCCAGGGATGTGAAAGCCAAAGAAAGAAAAGCTTTTGGAAGAAGCAGAAAGTGTACTGCCATATCTGGAGAGAAAAAGTACAGGATGGCGGCCCTTTCCTGGTCTTACCTATTGGACAGGCTACAGAGAATTCACATTCTTTCCCTGCCTACCCAGCAGGTGGCATCCAGAAGACAAAAATTGCATCCAATTTCTAATTTCTTCCTGTAAACCATAACTAAGAAACTACATCTTCAATGCTTTGTCTTCACCTGCTTCCCTAGGGAGAGATGAAAACAGTTTTGTGACCAGAACTTTTGACTGCCTAATGTGTGACCTCTCCCTGTATCACAGTGGTCAGCAAAAAGAAAAAAAAAAAATCCTCTCTGAACTAAGACAGCCATTGTATAAATGAGCATTCTAATCTAATAACTTGAGATGGTAGTGGTATAGCAGAAGAGCTCTTCCTCCCAAAGTGTTGTTGGGGTCAAAAATGTAAAGTATTGCCCAGAGGCTTCAAAGACATAAATGGTGCAGGATGCAAGAAGACTTTTTTTATGGTTACCCAGGATAGTTTCCCTTGCCTATCCAAGTAGTCTTCGGAAGAATAATTTCTGCTCTTTCGGAAAAATGAAAGAAGTTCTAAGTCGACCATGCTAAAATGCTTGATTAGGTAGTTTCAGTACATGAGTGCCATAATCCCCTATTTATTCCATTAAATCTATTTTACTCAGAAAAATAAAATCTACTGGAAGGCAGTTTCTGTCATGAAGTTTACTCTCTGAAATCCATTCTGTGTGAAGATTTTACAGTCCATTTATGCCAAACTGTAGTCCATAAGCCACTTTGTAATTTCTAACTCTGAGAAATGTTGCATATTGGTTTATCCTATGCCATTGCTATGATTGATTCTCACTGCTGTGTATTTCTAATTTTTTAAAATTTAATTGTAACTGCTTTTTTATTTTATTGTTAATGCTGTGTCATTTTTAGCACAATTGACATAAATTTTGTATGCATATGAAGGACGTAATTCATGGAGTTGCTGGTTGCCAGGCTGTCCTTTAGCTGAGGTACTTTGCTAAGAGAGGCCAGCTAGCAGAGGAAGAGCTGAGAGGCAGCCAACAAACGTGGCAGTTTGTGGAGCAGGCTTCATGGAATGGGCTTAGAAAGGCACATGTGTCCTCAGCAGTGGGGTCACTGCAGCACAGAGCAGCTCTCAACAGCTGCTGGGGTACCTGTCGCTGTGGCACTTGAGCTGTTATCCAGTCGGAGCTCTGGTGGGTGGATGCTGCCTTCCAGGAGAGCCTAAGGCCTACTGCTGGGACTGGGGCAGTGGGAAAAGGCTTCCTATCCTGCAGGAAGTGTGCCCGTGTTGAGAAATGGTGTTGCCAAATGAAGATGCTGTGGGAAAAGGTCCACAGACTGTACAGCAGCAGTGGTGATGGAGAAGAGATTAAGCAGGTCTTTTCCAAGATTCTGGCTTCAAGAACTTGAACATAGAAGTGTACTGAAGGCAGCACAGGTAGAGTCTGGTTTGGGAGACAGACACTCCCATTATGGGAAGCGTTGGAAGTTTGTAAGTTCAGGCATTAGGAGAATGGCTTCTACTCTATCTGGAGAATTGCTAATAAGGAGTAGGTGCAGTACTTTTGTAGATGTCAAGGGTTGACAGCTCTGTCATATGAAGCCTCGAATTGGGTTGAGCTTGAGCCCGGCAACAGCACCAGGATGAAGTAGCAAGTTATGGAGGTGTGACACTCTCTACTCTGATCCCTTTACAACACTTAAGGGGTGCATAAACAAAAAAGGATCTGTTTCAGTTTTGTTGGGGTGAAGTGAGACTTGCTGGAGCTTTGAATTGAAGGAAAAGAAAACAAGGATCACAAGTGTTGGGGCAACCAACAGAAATACAAATCTTCCTTAGTGATGATGTGCATCTCTAGAAGTCAGAGCTTGAAGATCAAAGGATTCAAATCACTGTATGCACCAATGCTGACAAAAAAAGTACAGAAATTAGGGCCATTGAAGACAAAATTCTCAGAAAGATTCTCAGGGAAACACTCTTGGCAATGAAGAACTCATCAGTCTACTTCAGCAATCAAATGCAGAAGACGTGCTTGCAGTTCCTGGGCAGAAATCAGAGTAAATGATTAATGTGCTGATTTTTGGTTTCATGTTTCTCATGGATGGGATTATTTCTACAGAGGAAGGGTTGCTCTCTGTTCCATGTCAAGGACTTGCTGGAGTGGATGGAGCTCTGCCTTGGGATAGATGAGGGCCCAACTGAGAGCTTATGGGTCTGGATTAAAGGGAGGGCAGGGACAGGTGACATTATAGCAGGGGCCTGCTACAGGCTGCCTGACCAGGAACACTGAGAGGATGAGTCCCTCTATAGACAGATAGGAGCAGCCTCACATTCCCAAGTTCTGGTCCATAGGGGTGACTTGAAGCACCCTGACAGCTGTTCAAGGGACAACACAGCAGGACATAAACAATCCGGGAAGTTCCTGGAATGCGGTGTTGATAACTTCCTTCTCCAAGAGACAGAGAAGCCAACAGGGAAAGATGCCATCCTGGACCTTGTTCTCACCAACAAGGAGAGGCTGGTAGGGAATGTAAAGCCCAGGGGCAGTCTTGGTTGCAGTGACCATGAAACGGTGGAGTTTGAAATCCTCAGGACAGTGAGGAATGCACACAGCAAGCTCACTACCCTGGACTTCAGAAGAGCAGATTTTGGCCTCCTCAGGGATCTGCTTAGTCAAGCACCATGGTACAACTCTGTGAAGGGAAGAGACACCAAAAAAGTTGGTTGATATTCAAGGATCACCACCTCCAAGCTCATGAGTGATGTATCCCAATAAAGAGGAAGTCAGGCAAAAATATCAGGAGGTCTATGTGGATGGATGAGGAGCTCCTGAACAAACTCAAACACAAAAAAGAAGCACACAGAGGGTGGAAGCAAGGACAGTAACCTGGGAAAAATATAAAGATATTGTCTGAGCAGCCAGGGATCAGGTGAGGAAAGCTAAAGCCCTGATAAAATTAAAGTTTGCCAAGGACATCAAGGGCAACAAGAAAGTTTTCTATAGGTACATTGGTGATTAAAGGAAGACTAGGGACAATATGAGCCCTCTCTGGAAGGAAACAGGAGACGTGGTTACCAGAAACGTGGAGAAGGCTGAGGTATTCCATGAACTCTTTGACTCAGTCTCCCGTCTTGAGGGCTCCAGCCACACTGCCCAAATTGCAGAAGTAGCAGCAAGTAAAGGGACTGAAGAACCACCTGCTGCAGGCGAAGATCAGTTTTGAGACCATCTAAGGAACCTGAAGGGGCACAAGTCCACGGGACTTGATGAGATACATCCATGGATCCTGAAGGAACTGGCAGAGGAAGTGACTAAGATGCTATCCACCATATTTGAGAAGTTGTGGCAGTCTGGTGATGTTCCCATCGCCTGGAAAAGGGAAAGCATAACCCACATTTTAAAAAAGGTATGTAAGGATAGAATGGGGAATTACAGGCCAGTAAGACTCACCTGTGTTTCTGGACCCATGATAGATCAGATGCTCCTGGAAACTATGGAAGTGCACAAGAAAAATAATTCGGTAATTGTTGATGACCAGTGTGCCTTCACTAAGTAAATAATGCCTGACAAAATTGGTGGCCTTCTGTTGGAATTGTAAAAAGAAGAGAGGCCCAGGCTCCAGTGGGGGGAGAAACTTGCAGACCAGCCAATATGGTTGATAAGAGCAAAACTCCGTTTATTAGCAATCCAGAGGCACTTATATAGTATACCAGCTTGTTAACTCTTAAGCGGCTTAAAACTTATCAAAGCAAATTTCTACTTCTACATAATTGGACTTACATTGGCAAGCTTCTACAGTTATGTTATGATTAAAAGAGTTCAAAGTTCACCTCCCTTTTCTCCCGGTTAGCACATCTTATCAGTACAGCTGCATCGTTTCAAAACTCCCTCTTTGTTCCCAGCCCCGTCACACAGGGATTTTCTCATGGAGAGTTTTTCTCACACACAAGCCTTTTGCTTGCAGGCTCTTGCTACAGTTCTTTTATTGATCCCATAATTCTATCAATGATCCATGCCCCTGATCCTTTAATAATTTCAACAGCCTTCTACATTGGGGTTACAGCAGTGACAGGACGAGGGGAAATGGCTTTAAACTGGAAGAGAGTAGGTTTAGAGTAGATATTAGGAAGAAATTCTTTACTGTGAGGGTGGTGAGTCACTGGCACAGGTTGCCCAGAGAAGCTGTGGATACCTGGAAGTTGCCCTCTCAAGGCCAGGTTGGATGGAGCTTTGATCGTCCTGATCTAGCAGAAGGTATTCCTGGCTGTGGCAGGGGAGTTGGAACTAGGTGATCTTTAAGGTCCCTTCCAACCCAGGCTATTCTATGATTCTTTAAATAAGGGAGCCTTAAGGAATTGAGTACCTTGCCCTTTCTTGGAAAATAACTTATATTTACACATATTCTGTGGAGCTTTCTTCATAAAAGGCATTCCTCAACTTTTATGGTATGGCGTAATTTAATTGACATTTTGAGAATGTAGGCTGTCCCTCTGTAGTTAAAAAGAACTTTGATACCTCTGCACCACTCAGAAAGCAGAGCTGAGAAGTTACTTTGCCTAAGCAAAGGTCATCAACTGATTACTTTTAAAACCTTCAGAACATATTACATAATTTTGTCTTCTTCAGAAGAATTCTTCAGAATTTTTGATCAGGAAGTCAGTTTACATGATTTGCTGGCACAGTGCCTGTAGAATAAATATTACCTGCTACCTTTTCTTGGTATTAAATTCTGCAGCTCTGAAGCCAAAAAAACACTGCAGAGTTCTCTGGGTTTTAAGATTACTTCATTATTTTAGAAGTGCACAGTACCCAAGACAGAAATATCCCTTCATCCTGAGTTTCTGCCTTTGGTGAACAGAAGAGAGAGAAAGAGAAATTTAAGTGGAGTCAGGTCTCCTTCAGCATGACTTAACATTTACATATCAAGTGTGCTCTGACAGGCTGTCCATGTAGCCACTTCAGCCTTGGGAGAAGAAAGTTTTCTCCAGTGTTCAGTTCCTAGTTACAGTACGAGGGTGAAAGAGGCAGAAGAAATGTTACAGAAAAGGAGTGCTACTCATGAGAACAACTGGGTTGTCACCACTCAAGGATCTGTCATGCATTTTGCGATGGCAAGTCTGCCAGAGACAGATCCTGTGTATCAGTTTTGTTTGAAGTATTTTTAGCAGCTTTGTTTAGTATATCTGTTAAGAAAATAGCATGTTGCATTACTCATGTTTTAAATGCCCCAAGATAGCATCTTATTAAATTGCACTAAAATTTCTACACTTACAAACTGGAATATTTATAGAAAAAAAAGTTCAAAATATTTCCTAGAAGATGGGGTTAGTATTAATTTTATGAATTTACCCTAAAATGCAGGCCAAACTTCTTAGTTTTGTACCTCACATGAGCATTCATTCTATTTGTTCGTATATCATGAGAAACTAATTGAGGTCATTGAAGTTGTAAAAATGTTCATGTTTTACTCCAAGTGCATATTCTGTATTAAGTCTTCTTCTTCCAGCTATTTAGTAAAACTACTAAGACTGTTGAAGAGAATGATAATCTGGAGAAGCTTTTCTTGATGCAGCTTAGTCAGACTCTCTACATGATACGCACCAATGTTTGTTGAGGTCTTCCTGAGCTTCTGACAAAGTTCTGTCTACCTTTATGCCATGCCTTGAAACCCTACAGCAAAGAGAGGGATTTAGAGATATGGAATGGAATTCTGCCTCCAGGGGCCTTCTGACTGGGGTTAAGGTACCCTGAAACAGGCTTGGGTTAAAGTCAACTGTCAGAGATTAGACATCTGAGGCTTACGGTGGTGTTTATAGACAAGGGAGAAAGTTTTCTAGAGTTTAGACTTAAAATTATTAATATGTAGGACCACAATTAATATTTTTTCCAAGGCAAAGTATCCTCTAAGCCATGAATTATTTTAAGTTACTTGCCATTTGCTGGCCTGAGTCTAGGCAAGTATACTCAGATTAGTATCTCAGCATATGAGTGGAATTTAGGAATGTATTTCTAGGCATGCTTAAATGCACCTTCTCCTTCATTTGAGAAGTTAACTTAAGGAATGTGTTCAAATCCCTTTTGGAAATAGAATGTTATTCATAATGCTGTTTGTTTTATAGGCTTGTATTTTGCCTATTGAAAGTCATACACTTCCTAACCTTTTATTTCTAATTCTCTTTCTTTGATTTTCACTGACTATTCTTTCTCTACTCAAGGGCACTGCCTTGTTAAACTGGATGTGCCATGGCTTGAGGACATGATGTGATTTATGTGACATGACTGAGATGAAGTGCACAGAATGAAATTCAGGAGGATGGGATTGGTAGTCCTGTTTTCATTCAATTAGGTAACAAAAGAAACTGGAAGATATATTTGAAAGATCCTTCTGTGGTTTTTCAACCCATTGTTTTAAAAGTAGATTTTTAATAGTGACAGTGTCTCATTTCACTGGATGTATTTTTGAACAATTTCAAAGACACCAGCTCAGTTCTGTCTGTAAGTAGGCTCCTAAATCCCATTTCTCTGTTTCCTCAGCCTGCATAAAAGAATCTTGTTGCACACTTTGATGGGACAGTTTGAAACTCCTTTTCCACCTCCACAGAAGCAATGCAAAAGAGTGTGTGGAGTATTTCTTCCTTCTTCCCACACTTACCTGTTCCTTGTCCCAAACTCAGACCATGTTAGTGTTTGTGCCCTGGTTTGATGAAGCATACTGTAGTAACCTCTACACACACACAGAACCTTCTCCAGCAGTAAGATGGGCATGGCTGTCAGTCTGGAAAGAATGCATTTCTTATCACAGATTCACTGAGGTTAGAAGAGACGCAAGAGATTACCTAGACCAATCCTCCTGCTCAGAGAAGGGTCAAAGACTTATTTACTGATTTTTATGCAGTATGCGTCTTCTGATTACTGTTTTAATCCTTGTTCACCACGTTCCCAGTGAATGTAATAAAATATGAGTGTTCACTTTGAAGTACCAAGGGCTTTTATCTTAGAAGCATAAAAAATCTGTTTCTTTTATCTGTGTCATATTTATGACCTAGATGTGGGTTTATTGATATGGTATGGACTAGACAATCATGGCATAGAAAATGGTAGTTTCATAAATAAAGTTCTTTGGAATTCATGTTCATCCAGAATGGGGACACTGTGGTTAGGGACCCTTTCCTATGGAGCAACACGAGGAAGAAAGAAATAAAAATGTGACAAAAGCTTCTTGAGACTTGAGACTGATCAAGTTTCAGAAATTAATTATGGTAAAGTTCTTTATTTCTGAAAAGTTATGGTTCCTTTTGAATTCTACCTGTTCCACAACTCCAATACTTCTCCGTGAAAGGAGTCATGAAATAGGAGTCCTGAAAGAGTGAGGGCATGGCTCTCTATGAGCCAGTTCAAGCTGGGTATAAGGCAGACCCAGACTAGCTTATAGATTCATAGCTGTTGCTGAGGAACGTAGATCTGAAAGGTTGTCTGTCTGTTCTTCCTGCTTTTTAGAGGCCTTTTAGAGCTGTACAGTGCCATTTACAGTCTATATTTGTGAACGCAGTGGGAATAGTGGCTTCAGTGAAACTACTTGGAAAGACTGCTCTTCTGTAGTTCCTTCCTGTGAGATGGAGCAGGTCCAGCTTCTAGAAGCTGACCTCAATTTCTTGAAGCATTGACAGTTAAAGATAATATTATTTGAATTAGTAGATTGAAGAGAGCTCTTTCTTTTGCTTGTGGATATACTGAGGCAGTTGTTTCTAAACAGGATAAATTTTTTAATTAGTATCCTAGATGATTGATTTTTCTTTTAATTCTTAATTATTTTTCTCTTTGTATCATGATGAAAAAATAGGGTGCATTTGATTTTGTCAGGTATTGTTCAAGAAGCAATGGATTTTCTAGTAAGTTACAATTAATTTTGCTCATCTTTTCTGCATTTATATAGAGCTGTACCATTATTTCCTCTGATCACCTCTGCACTTCCTGAGTTTGTAATAGCAAATCTTGGAGAAAAATTCATAGAGAATCTTCAAGCTGGATTTGGACCTCTGCATAAAGACAAGTCTTCCTCAGCTGCTTTAGTGTTTGTCTTGAGCACAGGTCCTGACTCAATTGAAGTTTCTTGCAATTTCACAAAAAGCAGGGATGTTCAGAAAGTTATCGATTACACTCTTTGATTGCACATGCTGTCAGGCAGCTTTTTACAGATGTTAATATCAAATATCAAAAAATTTTAGTGATATTTAGGAAATGATTTCCTTAGGCTTATTTGAAAAAGAATTCTCCTTGGTCCCTTTAAGATGCCAGTCTCTTCTAAATGTATCCTTATTGTGTCAAAATACTTGATGCTACATTGCCATGCACAAAACCTTAGCTGCGCAACAATTGACAAGATTTTACTGCCATCTTAGAAGAAGGTGAGATTTCATCTGCATAGTGTAAGTATAGTTATATATTTCTACAAATTTTTTGTATATTATGTAATTCTTCACACTTACAAGAACAGTAACAGTTTTTGAACGATGTGTCTAAAGTAATATACAACAACTAAATGCCTAATGATGCCTTGATTTCTGGTTTTTAAGCCGCTACCGCCAAAATGATGTACAAACGGATTTGGTGGTGTTTAGTTCTTTGGAAAACTAAGTCACTTTCATTTTAGGTCTAAATTATTAGACTGA
The DNA here is from genome assembly GCF_017639235.1 of Corvus kubaryi. Taxonomy (NCBI): domain Eukaryota; kingdom Metazoa; phylum Chordata; class Aves; order Passeriformes; family Corvidae; genus Corvus; species Corvus kubaryi. The sequence continues at coordinate 3,930,069 of NW_024581072.1, forward strand.
AAACCCTGATTTCAACACTTAAGACCCAGAGTTTTCAAAATGGCAAATCCCAAAGCTTCTGCTATTTCAAAAGGGACCAGATACAGAATTTTGCTTACTACGAGCACTCATAAAACTTTTGCTGTATTGCAGACTGGAGTCAATTTCACTGGGATAAAGCCAAGGCTCTATTGCAGAAAAAAATTAAATAGGATGCAATAAAACCAGGAAATGGAATATTTCTGGTAAACTGTCAAGTCAACTTTACATGGAAGTTTGCTCTAAAGGAGCTCGTAAAATCTTTAACCCAGCCAAGAATGTAATTTTCATGCCACATTACAGTGTGTTTTCACAAAGTTGATGTCAGATAAGAGTTATGCTCTTGCAATTCTCACTTACAGTTTGGGATAAATGGAAAGATGCTTTAAGGTTTAAATGTTCTGTATTGTAATGCAAAATGTAACCTATGCTGTAGTAGCCTTCACGCCATTCCCATTTTTATGGCTTTTTAAGATATACCACATTACTTACATGTGGTTATTTTATGGAAGAGCGAATGACAATCCACTGGAAAACTGTAGACTTATCCTATTTTAAAGCCTGGGAGTGGAATCAGAGAAAGGTCTATGTGACATATTGGCAAACCATCATTTTTGCTAAATTCACTCTTCTACCAGTATTCTCTTTCACTAATGCAGGAGGTGCTCGTTTTGACAGCCCTCACCACTTCACCTTGCTTACACATCCATAATCTCCGATTTCTTTGTTATTAGTTTGATATTTTTGTAATTTTTTTAAATAGATAACAGTGATTCTGAAAGGGATGTTAGTATTCAAGCCATGGTGATAAAATTATATGCAAAAAAAGAAGATTGTTTTTGCCATGATATGATTGCACAAACAACCCATAATTACTGTCTTTGCAATTTTCAATAATTATCTTCTGCCTTTAGTTTTAATTCTTAACTGTTATCTCCCATAAGTTTTCTGTGTTTTTTGTGCTTTTGTTCATTCTTCTGGACCTTCAACCAACCCCAAAGTCCCCAATTCCAAGTAGGTTTCCTAAGTGCAATTAGAATATTGCTTATTCTGTCTCCCAAATCACAGATATAGGAATTAGCAAATATTACTGAAGTGCTCATTTTCATTAGTTTTGTGATACCGTGTCGGCTAAAATTGGGTTAGTGCACTAAGCCAAGGTTAACAAGAGAACAAGCTATTCACATGTGCTGGTTTTGGTTGGGGTATAGTTAATTTTCATCACAGTACCTAGTATGGGGCTGTATTTTGGATCTGTGTTGGAAACTGTGCTGATAACAGGGTTGTTTTCACTGTTGCTGAGCAGTGTTTACACAGAGCCAAGGCCTTTCATGTCTCTCACACCACCCCACTGTGAGTGAACTGGGGGTGCATGAGGAATTGTGAGGGGACACAGCCAGGACAGCTGATCCCAGCTAACCAAAGAGATGTCCCAAAACACATGGCCTTGTGCTCAGCCAATAATAGCTGGGGGAAGAGCAAGGAAGGGGAAGGACATTTGGAGTGATGGTGTTTGTCTGTCCAAGTCATCATTATATGTAATGGGGGCCTGCTGTCCTAGAGATGGCTGGACACCTGCCTGCCCATGGGAAGTGGTGAATGAATTCCTTGTTTTTCTTGCTTATGTGTGCAGCTTTTGCTTTCCCTATTAAACTGTCTTTATCTCAACCCACAAGTTTTCCAGCTCTTACTCTTCTGATTCTCTCTCCCAAACCCACCAAGGGGACAGTGACTGAGTGACTGTGTGTGGTGTTTAGTTAACAGCTGGGGTTAAACAACAGTAGCTGTTTCTCAGGTATTTCAGTTCATGGGAACTTCCATCTCCATTTAAGCTCTCTGCTTTGTAAAACCTGTCCTGTACCTGTGCTGCCAAATACTGCCGATGAAATATGTTCAGAAAACACAACATGAAATAAAAAACCATTTCCATATAGACTCTCTCAGATAAAATATTTATGTTGTTTTCTAATAAATATATTTGTGGATGCTGGTTTTATGCACTGATGCATTTGTGTCTTTAGTTATTTTCCTTTACGTTGTAAGACACACCTTATTTATGACTACGTGAAATGGGATGAACTGTCATCACTGCAGGTAATGAAGACCTGAAGAATACCAAGTTCCAACAAGTCGTGACATTCTGTAAGTTTAGTGTTAGTTTATAGTGTGGTATAGTGTGTAAATTAGCCAGGTACCTGTATCAAGTCTCAGGAATGGAAATGTAGGTTCTGAGGAAACACAGAATAAACTCCTATCCTCCCTTGCTTTTCAAAAACATGTGGTTTATTTGACTCAAAATCCCAGAGAGGAGGTTGCGGGGAAAAAAAAAAAATCACAAATAGATCTTTTCCAATGGTAGCAGAAGCCAGAAGTGTAAATCTCCAGTTAAATAAATGATCAAAGGACAAAATGATTATGACAGAAAGCATAAATTGCAGTTTGCATTTTTAATTCTGATGGATGAACTTTGAGTAATTCCCAGCCAGAACCTCTCTGTTCTGTCTTAAATTTTAGTTTTGGCAGAAGTGATGTGGATAGAACACCTGATATATTTGAGAGTTGCAAGTAACAAGAACAGAGTAGTAATAAGGGCCATTGCAAGGATGAAACTCACTCAAGTGTAAATAGACCAGCTCAAATTGCCTTGGCATCTGCAGTTTGCTTTGTGGCAAATGTGACACCAGTTTTTAAAAAGAATTCAAGAGGTGTTCTTGGAAGCTACATAACAGTCTTCGCTGAGACTGATAGAATTTGAAAAAACTATGAATCATAGAATGAATTTACTACTCATTCTACGATTCATTCTATGACTCAATTTATTCTAAAGCATATTATTACCCATTTTTCCTAAGAATGGATAAACAAGTACTCTGGGGAAGCAGCATAGAGTAAGTGAATTCCATTTTGTAAAGTGAAGTCAGGGCTCACAGATTGGCTGCAGGTCTTTGAAAGAGTTAAAGGTGCAAACCAGTTGGGTGGTAATGCTCTTGGCATTCAAAGTACTCAGCAAAGTCTCCAATGAAAGAGTGGTAAAGCAAACCACTGAATAAGAAGGAGTGTCTGTAATTGGTTAAACACAAAACCAAAGACAGAATAGTATTCATGGAGGTGCAAGTAACAGGTGAAAACCCATTAATCTCCTTGCTAAGATGACTTGTGCTCCTTACAATTGTAACTGCCCTGTAAAAGGGGATGATCAATGAGGTGGCAGCATTGAAGATATACAGAGGAGTAAAAACAAAAGGAAATTGAGGACCTGCTGAAGAATCTCATGCAGTAAAATGAATAATAAAATGGCAGATATGTAGATAAACTTTAAATAATACATGTGGGAAAAAATCCTAATTCTTCCTACAAAGCAATCTGAGAAGTTGTGACACACAATTCTATGAAAACCTAAAAGCAGCAGTAAGGAAAGGACAAAAAAGCTGAAGGAAAGTAATGGAGAGAAGCAGTGTTCTACACCATTCCTCTGTACAAATCAGTGCTGGTCCTCCCGAGTCCTGTGTGCTGTTCCTGTCCTCCTCTGTCAAAAGCTGCATCATTAGAAAAGGTTAGAAAAGAGCAATAAGCATCATCACAGGTGTAAAACAACTTTCTTTTTTTTTTTTTTAAATGAGGAACAATTAAATAGACCAGAAACCTTCATGCTGGAAAAGAAGTAAATGCGAAAGAAATAATGGGGCTTTATTTGAGAAAATCAAAAGAATGCAGAAGAGAAATAACAGAGTACCTTAAAAGAGGAGGATGGGCATCAGATTAAGCTATTACTAAGCAAACTGAAAAAACATACTATATGAAATCTAAAAGGAAAGAAAACACCCCTAGATTAGGAAAGCACAAGCCACAAATCAAGGGTACCTAGAAGAGGTTCTGAAGAATAAACACTGTATGATCTCTCTGATTTTATCCTCTCTCTTCATGCTTACTGAACTTGCTTACCTTTACAGTCCTTATCTTTTTAATCAAGCTGCTGGCTCTCCTGCCTGGCCATTCTTTCTGCCCACTAGGAAAGGTAACTGCTGCTTGAAAATGGGATATTATAATAGCTAAACAAGACCATTAAATTATAATAGGATGTACTCAGTCAACTTCCAGCTAATTTATGGCACGGTTATGCCCGTCTCTGCAAGACCATTATTTTACATCTTTTTCTGCTCTAAATCACTTCTTTTCCACACTCAAATGTTGCAAAATTTTAATGCCACTTGTTATATAATCAGCATGTCCATCTGACTAAAGCTAAAACCCATTGTAGATAAATCTATTCCATTCAGAAAATGGAAATTTATTTTCCATGTTGCTAGAGCCCATCTGTTAACTTCAAAGGACCGTAAAAAAATTGAAAGAAAATTTAAATATACAGTTAGTGTTTTTTCTTTGAATTCATATATCTAATGAACCTGCAAAAGGACTTCATGCAGACATATGGCCAGCATTCACAGAAATGACAGCTACATTTTTTTAAGAATATATTTTTGGCAAAACACAAAGGAAAATATTTTTTGGCATTTGTGGGGCTTTTTGGGGTATTTTTTAGTGCTGTTAGCCAGGTGTGTCTGAAGGTACTGAAGCACATAGGAAGAGGCAGTCATTAAAACAGCTATTCTTACATACTTAGGATTTTTGTTTTTTAGGAGAGTTTTGCAATTATAATAGCATTTTCTGCAGATTTTATATAGTGACTAGTTTAAAGGAATCAGTACAGTATTTATTTCCCTACTACGAAGCCTCTCATCAATCATATTAATTATGATTCTGCAGAAAGGTGCACACAATGTTTGATACTACTTGAAAGTAACTTAAAAAATTACAAGACAAAGGAAGAAAACACATAAAGAAAAAGCCATCTCTGTGTTTCCAAGCAGTTCAATTAATATACTACAACTTTGAAGCATAAGATCACAGACTGGGAGTGGACACATGGATAGATATGCTTCCATAGTCTCTTTTCATCCTGTTTGTTGAAAGTGTTTTTAAATAAAAATACTATAAATGTTCCTTTACTGATTTTGCAGTAAGTCAATATTTATCCTATTTTCCACTACAGACAGCAGTAGTTTACTTGTTACCAGTGTTATAAATTTTATTTAGCTTCATCCTAAAGTGGCAGGAATTTCTCTTTTATATCAATTCTCATAGATACAACGTCATATTTCTTCAGTCATGCAATGACAACTTGCCAAGCTATGTGTTTTAAGATGACAAATACATAATAAAGAGCCACTGGTTTCAGCTTAAATCCTTAAATCAGCTTAAATGTTTTTACAAGATTTCCCATTGTTTATATCACTGTACACTAAAGGTTTCAAAAGCTGGGAGCAAAAATCTGTTTTCTTTTTAGATTTTGAAAGTATTTTCTTGAGAAAATTGCTGGTATAACTTCAAAAATGCTTGCATGACCTTTTTCATTCATTCCACTTAGGAAAAAATCTGGAAGAATCTGTGTTAAAAAAAAAAATATATACATCTATAAAGAAAATTTTTAACAAGGGCTATTAGAAGCTGTGGAAAAAAAAATTGTTAAAAGTTATGAAAACTTGTTTTAGAGTCCAAATCAGGAGACCAGCATTCAAGTAGAGATTGAGGGGTTCCAGAATTCAATGACCCATTTAAACAGTTTTTATAGTGCTGAAAGGACAGCTTCCGCTTTTCCAAGAATTAATGTAGTGGCAATCCAGAGGAATTTTTCTGAGCGTTGCTATTTCCAGCCATAGCACATAGCGAGATCATCAGATATACCTCTTTGTGCCATAGCGGACAAGGTGTGATCTGTGCTTTGGTTATTATATGTTTTTAGAATTGCACAACACCCAGTCCACAGAACGACATCCTACATTTTACTTTAAACAGAGAAGGAGAGGAAAACATTTGCATCTCGTTTGGAACATCTGGTGTGAATTTAATGATGGTGATACTGTCCTGAAGCCTTTATTGCCAAGGCAGGCAGAGGCCGTGGGCTGCCCTCAGTTAGATAACAAGTACAGCAAATCACACTGCGGTGTCGTGGCTGTCTGCTTCTGGCATTTCTCAGAAAAGAGGAGCTCTGCAGAAGGCAGGTTATGTAACATGGCCCAGAACTGACATGACCAACCGGCTGCCAGATGAAGCTGCAAAGCATTTACAGAACCCAAAGATGTTTTTCTTGTTAATATGGCTTGTTGTGGCAAACTAAAGGTAGTGTGAGTGCTCATTACTGACAGGCAGAAGTATTTCGCTTAATTGTGGCATAAAGCTAATTGGTCTATTCTCTGAGCTGTCTCTAGTATCTATTACAAAAGCAAGGAGAAAGAGGTGAAGGAGGAAAAACACGTACTGTGTAGACACAGCATATTCCATCTGTTTAACATGTTTATTCCATCTGTTTTAGATATTCTTCCTGATTTATTGTGACCTTAGTGAGGTGCCCTTCTCATTCCTTTGACTGGGGAGGGTTCAAGAAATGCCCTTTTCTTTCTGAAAGCTAAAATTAGGTGGGCTGAATTCCACATACTGTCTAAAACTGAAGCACCCAGTGAAACAAAGGATGTAGTAACTGAAGTGCAGGATCTGAGGTCACTACTGACCTCAGACTCATAGATTAATGAGTACAGATTGGGTGCCTTTGAAATATTCTTAATATGACTCAGAGGTTTTGATTTTTTAAACCTCTTTTTCTTTTTTCTCAGAAAGATGAAGAACTTTCTAACTTAAAAGCTCCACATATAGTCCTCATATACAGAGTAGTTAAAGATTCTTACATGCTGCCTATCAAGTCATAGGTAATCTTCTTGAAGTCTCCTATCCAAAAAAAAGTATATATAAAAAAAGCTAAATTTCTCATATTAACAGAGACCATTTACCCCATACATCCCTTTTCCAAGATGAAAAGTAAATTTCCAATTTTTATCTTCTAACACAAAATGCCATGTCTTTTTCTTACAGTAAGGAGCTTTCACAGCTCACCATTTTCAGTCATAGTCAGAGTCTTTGGCTTATGCAACTGCTTTACTGCTGTCCTCTTTGAACTCTACCATTATCTTGTCTACTGAGTGTGTTAGCCATTACCCAGCTGATTATCTCCTTCTTGCTTTCACAGAAAGACCCTCCATAGAGAGAATCTTCATGCCTTTGCAGAGAAGGGAGCAGATGTGTACTCTCACCCTCTGCAGTGGAAGCAATACACAATAGCTTGAGTTCATACCTTCATCACATTTGCAAAGAAATACTGTCTGCTTATTTTTAGGCCTGAAATTTTCCCTCCAAGGCTGACCAGGCATCTGTTCAATGTATTGAGGGAATCAGTGAACAGATTTAGACGATTTATTTCTGGCACCACAGGTTACTGAACAGGGCATTCACAATACTGCAGTCTCTTCTGCAACGTTATTATAGTTTTTCACTGTTACAAACACCTCTCTTACATTCTGCTCTAGAATTGGTGATGTATTACTCACTTCAGTTATCATTGTCTTCATACCTGTCAACACTGGTACTAAATTCAGGCTGCTGAAGACTGCATCACTGCTGCCCCAAATTCCACAGGAGTCATAGCTTCCACCTATGACAGTAATGGTAAGGGAACCAAGGTAACTGTGCATAGTATAACAGAGAAAAATGGCTGCAAAGATGAGACAGAGCTTCTATTCAAATGTCTCATTTCTGCTGAAATATGAAAGGGCTTTCCCTGTCCAATACTGCATATTTTATATAGTCACCTTCCCCATACATTAGAAGGTGCAAACCAAAACTGGGCATACTGTTCTGAACTCTTTTGCAAAGCTTAAGATAAAGTCCCTTATGTATTTGTTGAAATAAGTATTTTCAAGCATCCCTCCTAAGCACAATCCATTTTGATCTGCAGAATGCACGCCACTATGAGTTTCAAAAGATTCGTTCTTCGATATCAGACAGTAAATGCTTGTTTAGATGACAGATTTGGTTTGCACTACAATCATATAACCACAGAAAGGTTTGGGTTGGAAGGGTCCTTAAAGATCATCTATTTCCAATGCTGCCCACCATGGGAAGAGACACCTTTCACAAGACCAGGTTACTCAAAGCCTCATCCAACTTGGTCTTGAACACTTCCAGTGATGGGCCATCCACAGCTTCTCTGGACAACTTGTCACAGTGCCTCACCACCCTCACAGTAAATACTTCTGCCATCTTTCTACCATTAAACCAACTGTCTTTCAGTTCAAAGCCATTCCCCCTAGTCCTACCACACCACGCCCTTGTAAAAAGTCTGTGTGCAGATCTCTTGTAGCCCCCTCCAGGCATTGGAACATACCCTAAGATTCCCTGGAGTCTTCTCTTTTCCAGACTGAACATTCCCACCTATCTCATCCTGTCTCCACAGCAGAGGTGCTCCAGCCCTCTGATCATCTCTGTGGACCTCCAATGGACTCGCTCCAATAGGTCCATGTCCTTCCTTTGTTGGGATCTCAGGAGAGCTGGGCACAGCGCTCTGGGTGGGATCACACATGAACAGAATAGAGAGCCAGATTAATTTCCCTCGCCCTGCAGGTCACTTCTTTGGATGTGGCCCAGGATGCAGCTGGCTCTCTGTGCTGCAAGTGCACATCGCCAGGTCATGTCAAGCTCCTTGTCCAACAACACTCCCAAGTACTTCTGCTCAGGACTGCTTTCTATTCATTCCCCACCCAGACTGATTTTGTACTTGGGATTGCCCCAACCCAGGTGCAGGACCTTGCACTTCATTGAAGTTCATGAGGATTGCACAGACCCACCTGCCAAGCATGCCAAGGTCTCTCTGTGTGACATCCCTTCCCTTCAGCATGTTGACTGCCCCACACAGCCTGGTATCAGTGGCAAACTTGCCCTCGATCCCCCTGTCCATGGGGCAAAAAAGATGTTGAACAGCGCCAGTCCCAGTACTGAGCCCTGAGGATACCACTGGTCACTGGTCTCCACTTGGACATTGAGCCATTGACCACAGCCCTTTGAGTGTGACATCCAGCCAATTCCTTATCCACCAAATGCTCTGTCTGGAAAATACACATCTCTCCAGTTTAGAGACAAGGATGTTGTGTGGGATCACGTCAAATGCCTTGCACAAGTCCAGATAATGTCAGTCACTCTTCCCTCATCCATCAGCTTTGCTACACTGTCATAAGAGGCCATCACATTGCCTTTGAAAACATTTTACTATATTAGAGAATATTACATTGATATTTGGTTATTTTAATGATACCTTTTGTGCAGAATGAATTGTCTCCATTCAAATAATTTTTTTTTGTTTCCTTTTATTTCATTCCTTTCCCTTATGAAATATGACGATCCAGCTGTATTACTTTGGTATTCTGTAGCCCTGACTCCTGAATGGTTTCTTATTCTAGAGAAAAAACATAGATTTTTTTCTTAGATTTTACCCAAGGATTTCAAAGAAATGTAACATCCAGGAGAATATCAGCTATGCTAATCTGGTTTTCCATTAATTGCCAGTCCCTTAAAAAGCTACTGATGACAGAAAAAATGTGTGGAAAAGTAAAACCACATGGTAACGTAGAATTAGATTCTCAGAAATAGATGTATCAGCCCTTGAAGACAAACTCTGCAAAACATCTCCATGGTCATTCAGCACAGACCATATAAAGATTTCTTTTTTTATTCTTCTTCTAGCAGTTGTCATGAAAAAAATTGAATTCTGTTAAATTTAAGAGACACAACATTTCTTTACTCCTCTCATATTCACTTCTTTATTAACCTCTACTTCTTGTTTACTATATCACAGATACTTGCCCTTTGAGATAAAATTCAGAGCACATAATAATACCTGACATCATTTTTTTTGTTCCCTTGAGAATGTTTCCACTTTTAATTTGATAAGCCAAATGAAAATGCTTTTTGTGTCTTTGAGTCTCTTTGCATGCACGTGTAATTAAACAGTGCTGATACAAGTTATTTTTAGAAGATTTGCATGTCTAGTACGTTTTATTTATCTCTTACTAAGAAACTAGTGTTTCCATATAGAATTCAAAACCCTTTCAATCATTATCTTAAATTAAGACAAGAATAGTTAATGTATATTGATGATCCCACTAAAGATCATAATTTGAAGTCGCAAGTGAAGAAAGTGAAAACAAGTGTTTGTTTTGCACATGCATCGACTCTGTTTATATATGAAATTGGGCACATATACAAGTAGATGACCCAAATTAGTTGTTTGTTCACATGGGTCATGAGGCAAATAAAGGCTATAAAGCATAAATATGCACCTGCACCAATGACCATGTTCAAATCAGGTATGCAATTTCTTATATATGATGTCAAATATTCAACATTTACATCATTTTTATTGCTTGTCATAGATATTTTATAGTACTACCAATATTCGTTTATACTTTGACAACTGAGAAGAACTGATTATGATATGAAGGCACTTCCACTTTTGTGTACATGACAATAACAAAAATCTCCTAGATCAATCAGAATACTCATAATATTTATAAATATAAAATAATATTTATTTGTGCATTTTTACATTCAGTAGAAATCTGTCAATACCGCATCTGAAACTGCCTCAGCCTTTGTAAAGTCTTAAAGATTTTTTTTGCTGGCACATTGAAACATGACAAATATACAGAATCAGGTATGTGTATTTCAAGGAAAGGATGAAAAATTTTCAGTTATCCGACAATCTGAGTAGAATAATTTATTCAGTCTCAGGTATTATATTTTTACTCCATGAATGTGAATAGTTGTGTTTTTCTTGTCTCTTTTATGTGATACAGAGAAGCAATGATCTTCAGCTAGGATCAAGCTTAGTCAATGCATCCGAGCAATATGCTAGAATTCAGTTCTAGTCTTTACAGGTATTTTTATAGAAAACTGTTATTTTCTATGGTGAATTATATAGCTGATGTCCCTCCTTTCCAACATGCAAAACTTTCTGATCAGCAGGCAGAGTTGCAGGGAGGCATTCTTGACCCAGGCTTGGCATTACTTAGTAATATTCTATCATGAATCTTGCTTGTAGATTATTAGAGCATTACTTTATAAAATATTACCTGAAAATAGATAAACTGTCCTAATTGTTTTATTTAGTTCCTTTTTCACATCAGAGAGCAGGAGAGCAATAAATAAACTCCCTCCCTTTCAGGTGATTCATTTGGCTCACTTTAGCTGTGGGATTTAATTTTCAGTGCTCAAACTTGAAACAGATCTTGGATTTCTAAATCTTTTCTGTTATCTGTGTGCTGTCTGCAGAACAGTTGGGGGATGTGTGTGACAGAGTGTCAAACTTCATATTGTCCTCCATAGTCAAGACAGAGTATGCCAGAATAACATCTGGGTTGTTAAATGGGAACAAACCCCTCAATTTCAGGGTTCATTCTAAAACCATCTGTTCTAGAAAAACCAAGAGTATGGGGCACGTATGAAACTGCTCCAGTGGTTTTACAGACCAGCATTCCAGATCAGAGTAAACCTGATGTGAAAATCAAGGAAAAAATTAACAGATCTTCAGGCTGTATAAAGAGTTTATTATATACTACATGTAGTTTTCAGTCCTTAGAGGTCCTGCTGGATTTAGCACAATTAAAAAGTTTACGTATTCCTACAAGGTTCAGGAATTCCTTGAATCCTGATACCTGTGCATTTATTTGATTAGTCCATTCCTTGACTGAGATGGACGATACCCTTAAAGTATCAGAGCCCCCCAAAACAATGACATGGTATGTAAGAGCAGATCAAGATATATAAGCTATATATATAGGCTATACATATATAGCTTATATATATAGCTTATATATATGTTGTATTTTATCAAGATATATAAGCAGTCTCCTGTCAGGCTTTTGGGTCAGGAGTCAGGCTTTGGAAAACTGTATTGTTTTTTACTTTCTATTTGGTTTCTTTTGTGTAACTGGTATCACAAGTCACTTGTCATTCAAATAGCTGCCTTGCATGCAGCTACTACTTTTACATTGTTCCATCAAGAGAAAATATGGTTATCTTTTCCAAGTGTAAAACTGAGTGAGGAATTATTCTATATTAAAATCTTCTTACTTAAATAATAATGCTTGGAAATATATTACATGTGAAAGTTAAACTTCTAAAAAGATTTTTTTAAAATGCTGCTTATGGTAGCTTGACACTAGCAAAAGCTGGTCGTGATCTGTCACTACCTATGAAAATGTTTGCCATCCATGTGCAGTTGCAAGTGTCTTCCCACAGATATTTTCTTATCGTGAATTACGTATATCTTCAGATACTCTAAGGAAAATCCTTTGTTTATTTTGATAACATATTGTATGTATAGGCTGTCATTCAATTTTTCCTACTTCATTCACAAGAAAATATTTTAATATGGATGTCATATATATATCTGCATGTATGTGTTTCTGCAACAAGAGTGTACCTTTCTCATGCGCGTGGCAATTGGCAAGTCTTTAAAGAATACATTGAAACCTTCTTCTGATTGCAGATGCAGAATTCCTTAGAATGCAAAGAAGCACCAATTTAATATTTCAGGTTTGTAGGTTTTTCTTAAATACAATTCTAAAATAGTTTTGTTAAATGAATTACACTTTGTAGATTAAAGGGCAAATTTGATTTAACAATCACAGTTTGTTAAGCAAAAATAATAAGGAGAAATGGCTGTACTACTTGTTAGATCTGGCTTCTCTTGCATAACAGAGGATCCTTGGATGTTCTCTTCCGCCCATTTCCTATCAACTCAGGTTTTAATAAATAACTTCTTAATATTTATACATTTTATGTTCTATGCTAGCATATATGTATACAATGGCTTTGCACAAACCAATCACTTTTCACGGGATAGTGGTTTTATACTTTCTGATTTCACAAAGGAACACTTTGAAGGAATATTAAGAAGCTGTTCATATCCAAGTTCTCAATATTATATTTGTTAAATCTTATTCATTTTTCCTACGGGGACCATAGTAATCCTCTAAAATCTTCTTAAGCAGGACATTTATAGCAGCTGAATCAAAGTAATATTATATGCTTAGAAACACACAGGATAACAATTTTGAGACCTTAAATATAAACTAATGGATACACAAACAAGAAGGAAAAAATATTAGTTAATGCTTAAGGCTTTTGGGTAGAATTGCAGTGATTTTGTACAGTTCTTGATTGTACCACAGATCCCCTGGGCAGGTAATTTCATCTCATCTCTTTTTATCTTTGCTTCTGCTTGTCATAGGAGATTATAAGATACACTTTGTTCCTATACCTGTTGTATTTAATGATGACCACTTTTGAATTTAGAAACATTGTTACCCTGTCTCATTCTGAGTAACCAGACCTGTAAATTATATTTCTGCCATTTGTCTGACAGTGTCTACAAGATTGTTAATTATTTAAATATCTATTCTAAATCCATTAGGCAACAAAACACATACCAGTCCCTTGGTGAAGATGGTATCATCTTCAGCTTTTAGAAGCAGTTTTTGAACCAAATCAATTTACTGGTCTCATAGGTCTCTATTTGGGGAAAAAGCTCCAGTGTGTGTCCAAAAATTAAAACTAGTTACACAAACTGGGTTTCTATAGCAATAAGGTGAATTATTAGCAAAATAAAGGAGAACTCTTCTCATAGAAAATAGGGAATATAAATAACACAATATTTAATAAACTTTGTTCCTCTGGGCTTGCAGCAAGGATTTAATAACATCTAGTACTAAGATAGTGAAGTAAAATCATTAGAATTTTAACTCATTTCCTCATGTTTAAGGTCTCATTTAATAATATATGTAAGGAGTTTAATGGTCAAATTAGAAACATACTGAGAAGAATAAGCTCTTTTATGTAGAAATCAGTGAAAATTGTCTTTAGAATGATCAGCTTGAAGTATTAATAAACACTTTAACCTGATTTTAAGCATCTATTTTGAATTTAAATATTATTCATAGTCTGCTATTCAATGGAATAGACATGGTACAGAATTAAAAAAATATACAGTATATTTCTGGGAATGAAATTTAGGAAATGCATTTTTCCAGTGTAATTATTCTTTTACTAAATAGCTGAGAGTAACTAGAAAGCTGGTGCAGAATACCAGAACTAAACTTTGGAGTGAGCCATGTAAATAGGATCATAATCCCAAATATTCCATGGAAGTGTTTCCTATGAACAAAGAAAAAAGAAGAAAAGGCAGGATGAGACTTCTGCAAAATTCTCTGAAGGATGCCTATTTTTTCTTTTTTCTCTTCTCTGTAGAGCATAAAGAGATAAATACCCTAATTATAATAATCCTTGAGTTGCAGCCATGAACAAAAGCATATGGATCAGGAAAAAACAGAGATGAAATTGTTCGAGCACTTGTTAGAACCATCTTGTCCAAACTTCCTGGTATGACAGGTTTGCTTCTGTCCTTCTTGGTGCTGCTGTTCTATATTGTGAAGATTATTGGTTAAAAAGAATGAAAATTGGTTTTCTCTTTGATAAACTTGCCTCTAACACAAGTGGATTTGTGGTGATCCTGAGCTTACCTAATGAAATACTAAATATACATATAGCATTAAAAGCCAAAGCTTCTAATACTCATGATTTTTTTTTGTACTTTAATATTAAAAAGAGTAAAAATCCTGATCATAAATCACATTTAATCAATGGAAGTTGTTGTATAAAGCATCATTGAGCAATGAATTCTCATTTGTTCTTTGAACAGCTTCACAAAGACATTTTGACTAGTGAATACAAAACACATGATATTAAGCAAAACACCTTTTTTTCCTTCTGAAGTAAAGTTCTTTTGCTAAGTATAGACAAGTGCAACACAGCATAAGCATTTGGGATTTATAACTCAAGTGCCTAAAGAAGTAAGAGCCCTAAGCAGTAATCACTGTTAAGACTGATGAAAAACATTCTGCTGGGACAAATGACAGTGTTAGCAGCACCTTTCCAAGGGCCCCACGCTGGCCAGTGCTGCGAACAGTGGATCTGGCCAGACATCAGATCAGGAGGGTGGGATAAAATACTGGGTCGGCTCCTGCTGCCCTGTTGCCTTTGCAGGCACAGCGGGGAACACTTTGTCATCAACAGATCACAACTCAGAAAAGCAGCAGGAGAGAATCCCACGGTCGTGGTAAATTCAGCTGGTTAAGCACCTTCTTTCAGGATTTCCTCAGTTTCTCTAATCAGAAAAAAACCACAACCTCTTGCGTTTGAGAAAATGTTTAATAGAAAAATGAAGTGCATGAACAGTGAGCTCAGCTGGGTTCAGCTCCTTCTCTAGCTGAGCTCTTCCCAGTTCTTCTGTTTCCAAATGTAGGGAACAGGGAAGGGGGACCAGGCTCCTGGGGTCAGAGCAAGTGCTGGACATTTTGTGATAAAATACTGATCTCATGGCTAGATACAGACAAGCCAGTGGAACTATTCTCACCAAGTTCAGTGAGACTGGATGCCGACAAACACCAACCCTCTTCAATACTTCAATGTAAATCAAGGCAGGCAAATCTTTCCACTGGCCCCTCTGTTATGGGCGATCATATAACCAGTTGTGAGATTTATTCATTTTAGGTGACATGAGTGTTAAAACGTCCTTTCAGAAAATAAATTATGGTAAGATGTAAGGAATGTGTAATTTAAGCAGTTCACCAGAAACACGGTATTTCCCCTAGTGGAACAAAAGTTGCATACTGTTGCTACGATACCTCATCAGGAAAATTTATTTGAGCTGTAGAGATGATTTTTATAATCACTTAAGACTTCCAAATCCATTTAGAAATACTGCTTTATGTTTCCAAATAGGAGTTGCAGTTAATAATGTGCACTTGATACATAAGCAAGATCAATACACTCACTCTCATGTCATGTTTTTCTCAAAAACACTTGCCCCTGTTTGCCTCTAGGAATGCTATTATTGGTTTGACCATCATTCTGAAGGCATTTAATTTGTTTCTGTTTTGTAGTAAGTTTGAAAGGATGTAATCTAAACAGTTAATTTAAGCTACCCTTAATCACACAGTTAATAATTTTCATTAAATCCTTACGTTAGAAATGTTTACTACATTATAGTGAAAATCTTAATTGCCCTGAAGCGTATTATGGTTTTTTTTCTTTAACAGATGTTTCTGAATATTTAGGACATCTCTCATGGTGGCTCTGAAATAGCTGAAAAGCAAAACAGAAAGTAGAAGTTACTTCTGTATTATCCTGCTATTACACAAATCTTTCTGCTGATTATAATAACTTGAAGCCATTGTCTCAGCAACTTATATGTCCACCATACATCAAGAGTTCTTTCAGCCAGTCCATATAACAAGTGCTGGAAGAGTTCAGTCTATTGTTTTCATATTACATAAGTACTTTAACTTGTACTTTGCAGTGAATCACCAAATGCTCCAAGTTAATTTTAGAAAGGTGAGCAAGCATGGGGTCTGTAAGTTGCTGCTGAAAACACAAGATGAGTGTTTCTGTACAAAACTATAAATGAGTTCCAGTGTGTTTTATGGAGGTCAAAGTACTTGAACCATTAGTTTATGTCTGTGGAAAGCAAAGGTTCTGAAGATGACTTAAAACAGCAACAATTTGCATTTAGATGCTGAGGTGTGAATGTAGACACCTGACTCAAAGCTCTCAATCACCCTTCAGATGCCCTTGAGAAAGGAGAGCAAGGATCCACATTTCACTCAAAATATGACTGTGCTTTGGTATCTAGACCTCCTCGATCTCCATGCTGCTTCAGCAAACCTGCTTGTAAGCAACAAAACCATGAGTATTTCATTACATCCATGCTATTGGTAGGAATTGTAGAGAAGTTGGCTGTGTTTCTTAGAATAGAGCAGATCAGGAATAAATTAACTGGTACTGAGAGCTTAAGCATTCCTTCAGCCAGCAAACAAAAGTAGCTTGGCACTTGTAGCCTTTTTATTTGTAGGGGGTTCGGTTTGTAACTGGGCGGAAACACCAATTTAGTGTAGTGGTTTGGTCCAAAATACTCATTACTGTTTACCTTCTGTGAGATAAGAATTAGGAGAAATGCAAAGCAGGCACCAAACTTGAAAGAATATGAAGAAGTTTATTAACAGACCTAAAAGAAGAAAGAAAAAAAAATCATACCACACCTTCAGAACACTTCTCCTCCCCCACCTGTTGGGGAAGATGAAACAGGAAAGCCTTGGAAATATGATTGCCTGACAAAAGATTTTGGGAATATGAAAACTACAGGCAACATCGAAATGAAAGCCACTTTTGAAATACCAGGTCTTAGTTACTGAACAACTAGAAAACAATGGTATGGCCACTGAAGATAATCCCCTCTCGATTGAACAATACCCTCTGCTTGCAGGCAGGTCCAAGGGTCAGAGCAGACCCTACTAGCTCAGCAGAAAGGGTCCAAAGAGTAGTTTTTAGAAGTTAAGATGTAACACTCTATGGTAATATAAGAACTCTTATAGGCTGTATGTAAATGCTATAGGATTTGTATCTTGTATTAGATTGGTTAGTGACAATTAGAATATTCAGTACAGAAGATGATTTATTGTATTGTAACCAGGACTTCATACATTCTCACTTCTTTTCTCTCTTCTATTCACTCCTTTCCTCTCTTCCACTTCTCACTTCTCTTCTATTCATTCTCACTTCCATTCCTTACTACTTCTTCCACTCTTGCTCTCACTTCCACTCTTGCTCCTACACTCTCTCTCACCCGTTTACTCTCTTGCTCTCTTGGGCCTGCTCAGAGCTGAGTCTACCAGCTCTGAGCAGTGCCCCAATACCCACGCCCTTTACAATAAACCGACTGTGTCCCAAGACCTGCCTATAGAGATCTCTCGTCTCCATCCGTCACCGTCTACGTCCGGCCGTCCCGACTGGACCCCAGAACCTCGACGTAACCTACACCCACCTTTCTCCCTTCTCCCACTGACAATGTAGAAAGACAACCCTTGAGATGTTCAGTCTGTTTACCACTTCCATAATAACCTTGTTCAGTCCATTTAAGGAGAGAAGTCTCTCTTGCCCATGCTATGAAAACATTATCACAACGAGACAGCCACCCGGGTTGGTTCTCTGCTCGCATGTGAGTCCCTCCCCCCGTCTTGCAGCTTTTCCCGCAACTGCTTTCGAGGGTCCACTCTTGAAGTTTTTTGGGGTACAATTTTAAGATTGAGCCGTTCAGAAACAAAAGTTCTCTTCACCCATCTCTGGGAGCATTTCATCTCTAAGAACAGAGGCCCTCTGCCTTCCCTGGGAGCAAAGGGTCTTCCTCATCTTCATCTTTAGGACTATCTCTGGGAGCATCTCTAGGAACTGAGGTTTCTCCTTTCCCATTTGGAGCAAAAGTCCTCATTGCTTCCATCTCTCCCTGTTCAAACTTCTCATGAAATTACAGCTGCGTCAGCATCTGCCTATCTCAGCGCAGGTGCTTTTGCTCACAAGTACAAGTTGAACGCTCCACCCCCCATGCCTTCATGAAATTACAATGGGTACTCTGATACATCATAGCTTCACAACAGAATTTCAGCTTTAAGCATCTCCTCTTTATCTTCCCTCAGGTTTTCAGCTCTTCACAGCACTAAAAGGGTGCACCAGCTGCCCGCAGCCAGGGGCTTCTCATCCGCTCAATCCAAGGCATCGGAGGGGCACCAGTCCTAAGAATCTCCAGTCTTGGGGCTTTTCAAAGAAAAATGAAGGAGAATCCTGGGTGGGGATGGGTTGGAAGGAGCCTTTCAAGGTCACCCAGACCAAGTGGTCCGCAAGGAGCAGGGACGTCGTCAAGTAGATCAGGTTGCTCAGGGCCTCATCTGAGCTGACCTCAAATGTTCCCAGGGATGGGGCTGCGAGCAGCTCTCTGGGCGACCTGTGCTGGTGTTTCAGCACTCTCGTTGCAAAGAGTTTCTTCCTTAGACCTGATCTGAATCTGCCCTCTTTGTGTTGAGAGCCATTATCCCTTGTGCTAATGCAACTGTCCTTGCAAAAAAACATGTCCCCAGCATGCTGTGAAGCCCCCTGGAAGTCTTGAAAGGTGGCAAGAAGGTGTGCCTAGGGCCTTCTCTTCTCTAGGCAGAACAAGCCCAGCTGTCTCAGCCATTCCTCAGAGGAGAGGTGCTCCATGCTGAGATGGTCATTTCTGTGTCCCAGTTTTGTACTTTGGGAACACACTCAGTTTAATGTGGTAGCAAAAGAAGTGAAGTAGAATAATAGCGGTAGGGAGGGCTGAAAAGGTGGTGGAAGAAGCCAATGAAACCAGCCCCTGGCAAAAATGTTGAGATTTGGGTGTGGGATGGAAGGAAGGAAGCAAGAAAGGAAGGAAGGGAGGGAGGAAGGGAAGGAGGGGCTTTGGGGAGCTCCCAGTGAGCCTCAGAGGGGCCTTGGCTTGGCCCTCCTGCCCCGCTTGTAGAGGTTTGTGCCACCAAGGTGGGGACAGCTGAGCAGGACTTGGCCAGGCTGGCCCATTGCTGCCTGGCACAGCCATGTAGACGACGTTGTGGCAGAAAGGGAGTGGCAGAAAGTGCCGCTCGGCTGTCCCTGCTGTGGAGGGAGGTGCCAGTGCTGAATCTGTCAGCCACTTGTGTCAGGGGTTTTCAGAACATGGGCCAAAATCCTGTGGGGATCAGCCTTTCTCCAAGGGATTGGAGTTTCCTGAGGAATGCCTTACGCTCCTCACCTTTTTTTAACAACTAAAATAGCCCATGACTTAGAAAAGGGCAACCTCAAGAAGCCTGTTGAGTGTCCTGATGAAAGGAAAACATGCAAGCTGCATTCCCACAATGTGGGCACAACAAAAATCTCAAGAAGCTGCAGACACCTGCAGGATTAATGGATTTGTGGGATTGTGAGCCATGTTTTCCTATGGTAGCAAGGTCCTTGACGTGGAGACAGAGGTGCAGAGAGTGCCCTCATTTCTACATCTTTCTGGTAACCAGAGAAAGCCTGTTTGAGCCCGTGAGGAGTGGAGTTGGGAAAGCAGAAGTTAATTTCTTCCTTTTCTCTTTGGGCAGCATCCGTTTGTAACCTCAGCCAAGCCGACCTCCAGCCTGACGCCTCTGATCATGGCAGCGCAGCAGTTTATGGCCGACAGGAGATACTAGCCCTGGAAGAGGCCACTTGTTTTTTTGTAGTCTGTAGTTTTTTGTAGTTTGTAGTTTACAGTTCATAGTTTGTAGTTTCTCATTTGTTTAGATTGATAGTCAAAATAAATACTCTATAAAACCTTCATTGGAAGACTCACTTTGTTCTCACCCTGTGGATAGGCTCTAAATTTGCTTCTGAATGGTCAGGTGCTGCTTAAACCTGGGAAGACCCATGGATGGCGCTTGTGGCATGGTTTGGAACTGGGCAAAAGTCTGCTTCCTTTGTTATCTCCAGGCCACAACCTCGTGTGGAGATACAGGCTCACAGCTGTGAATAGAGGAGGGCAAAACAGGGCAGAGCAGTGGTGTCACTGCTGGGGACGGCGCCGTGGCCCTGGTTGTGTCGCAGCTCCTGGAGAGGTTGGGAGTGTCTGTGTTGCTCTGGGCAGAGGGGCAGGGAGCCGGGCTTCTTCGCAGGCTCGGGCGCAGGTGAGCGTTCAGCGGGCACGCGAGTTCTGCCCCGGGAACTGAGGCTGACGTGAGGGAGTGACAACTTGTGCAGTTTGGATCTGCATGAGCCACGGCTTCTCTCAGCTCAGCACCCACCATGAGGGACGCAACTGCCCAGACAGAGCTGGCCTGGGGTCACGCTGCATGAGAGCCTGGGAGGGGACACAGCCAGGGCAGGTGACCCAAACTGGCCACAGGTATATTCCAGACCATTTGACATCCTGCTCAGTGTTTCAAGCTGGGCGCAAGAAGGAGGAAGGAGGGGACGTTTGGAGTGATGGCATTTGTCTTCCCAAGTCACTGTGAGGCGTGAGGGGACCCTGCTCTCCTGGAGATGCAAAACACCTGCCTGCCCTTGGGAAATGGTGAATGAGTTCTTTATTTTTCTTTGCTTGTGCGTGTGGCTTTTGCATTCCCTATGCAACTGAATTGATCTCAACCTGTGAGTTTTCCAGCTTTTACCCTTCCGATTGTCTCCCCAGGGAGCCAGAATGGCTGTGTGTGGTGCTTGGCTGGTGGATGGGGTTGAACCACAACACACAGTCACAGAGATTCCTCATCTAAGCAAATGAATCCATTGTTCCCAGTGACTTAGTCGGAACTGCAGAGGAACTGTGAAACTGATCTCCAGCTGTAACATTCAGCTCTCCATAACCAGGACCGGCACTTGCCAATGACAGGTAAGGATTTCTTCAAAATTCCATTTTTCTGTTCAAATCCTTTATTTGTTTGAGCTGTAAAGTGAACATTTGAATGCACAAAAGATGAAATCTAAACCTTTGCTAGGATGTTAAGTGAAAATCTATGTCAGTGTGTACTGACATAGGGTCACTGAACCATAGAATCACAGGATCACAGAATAGTTTGGGTTGGAGGGGACCTTAAAGATAATCTAGTTGCAATGATCCTGCCATGGGCAGGGACGCCTTTCACTTAACCAGGTTACTCAGAGCCCCATCCAACCTGGCCTTGAAGACTTTCAGGGACAGGGCATCATCCACAACTTTTCTAGGAAACCTGTTCCTGTGTCTCACCATCCTCACAGTAAAGTTCTTTCCAACATCTAATTTAACTCTCCTCTTGTAGTTTAAAACCCTTTCCCCTTGTCTTACACAATCTGCCCTACTATAATGTACTTCATAGATTTCAGAAATCTCTACCTGAAACACCATCAAGACTTTTTCTCCTCCACAATTTCACAAAACATTACAAGAAACTTATTTTGCCTTTTTGTTTTGCTTTTTTATGCTTTTTTTTCAGTGAAAAAAGTCTTTCCATTCCTTTTTTTTGGCATGACATTTCTGGGAAAAAACTCCCAGTGATATTTGTTGACAAAAATAGCTGAATGTACAGCTTTAACCTTGAGGGATGCAGCCAGTTAAAGGATAGTGAGATTCCTGAGGATACCTACCCATTTTTATGTTCTATCATTGAATGTTAATAATGGATGTGCCTTGAAAATTTTGGAATGCAATGTCATGTGTCTGAAAGCCAAGAGTGTCACAGATACAATCTTTAAATTTATTTTGATTAGAACTCACTGTACCTTGTCATGTATACTTTCCCTTTCTGGATGTTGTATAACCATGCAAATTATTTCAACAAAAATAATTTTCTGTATAGGGAAATAGACACTCCTAAAATCACAGTACCATATTCCTGTCCTTGGTCTGGAATTTAGATCCTGTTTTCTCTCATAAATGGATTTAAAAACCCGAGAATATATAATATCTGTATGAGCTAAGTATGTGTTTTGAAAACCAAAAACGTTGAACTTTCTCTTTTTTTCAGTAATATCTCTTTTTAGAGATTGCCATCAGAATGAATGCATGGTTTTTTACTACCATTCAGCTCTTTTTCCTCTGCATTCTAATTGTATTTGCATTTTTTTTTTGTTCAACACTTTTTTCCCTTTAGTCAGACAAGTCCATCTGGTTTGTGTCAAAACTATGTTTTACTTGGGAAGGCCTTCATCAGTTTCTTCCATTAAATGAAAATCTACAGGGCAGTGTGCTGACAGCCTGTGTAACTCAGAGGCTTCTGTTCACAAAATTAATTCTCTATGTGTTGAAGAACTAGTAAACTTTCTTTTCCAAAATTGTCTGTGACATGATCAAAATATCCCCAATATTAAAATAACTGTGCCATGATTAGGACTTTGATTGCTAATAATGATCATGAGTATCACTATAAAGACTTTTTTTATTCATACTTAATCAGCTAACAATCCTGACATTTTGCTTTGTCACATGAAAGGTGTTTTTTTAAAGTGATTGAGACTACTAGATTCATTTATATGCTAGAGATTAACAAGGAGTAATAAATATGCCAATGATATATTAGGGAAACTGAATTCTCTGTTATTGGATGTTAAGATTAAGCACCTTTTGAAAGCACTTGAGACACAGCCACTCTTGCTCCCATACTGGGACAGGAGAAAAAAGGTGTGAATTATTTGTATGATTCAACAGACTTGTCAAGGAGTCAGAATTAGAGATCTGAAGACCATCTGAATGGTGGCAGAAAGCAGTTGTGATGGAGTGTAGCTTTAACAGCTGTGTTATCAAACACAAACCAAAGATGCACTTCTACTCTCGACGGTGCAAAGCCCTTCATATCCTCTAGCTCGTTCAACAAGAAAGAAAAGGAAACAGCTTTCTGAGCCCGTGCTTTCTTACCCACATTGAAACTTGGAGTTTTGAATGTTTCATGTCCTTTCTCCCTTAGCCTGTTTGTCATCAAGAAAAGAAACCAAAACACCAGGAAATCCTTGCTTAGCATCTAATTCCAAACTAAACATATAATTCTGGGAAGCCTTTCAGCCAGAGGATCACTGCTCAGCCCAATCTCTTAACCTAGATGTAACCTCACCAAGTGTTTTACAGAGTTCTAAATTTTCCTTCCGAATTCTGCCAAGAGGAGCCTCACAAAAGGGAAGGCATTTCAGCAGGCTTTGCCTTTATTTGTATCTGTGGGGATTTCACAGTATTTGGGGATTTCTGAGTATTTGACATTCTCATTGTCTAAAATCCCAGATTAGTCCTGTTCTTCATTAACTATTTTCTGATTCATAGCATCCTCTTTTCCTAGGCACTTGGTAATTTACAGTAATGGGTTTAGATGATGATCCTCTACTTCTTTATTATCGTCAATACTGAAAAGTTAATTTCAAATGAAAGAAGTATGTAGCTTTATTGTAATATAGAAATACTTGATATTCGCTGTTGGAAGTTATACATCTGTATTTCTCGTGGTGGCAGATAAAATAGAAAACTTGCAAGACAAAAATGTTCTAACAAGAACAAAAAAACCCTCACTGCCTTGGGTATATCAAGATATGTTAAAGTAACTCATGAGTCGAAGAAAAAATGATGTCTGATTATATGAACAGTTCTTTACGTTTGATGAATAAACCAGGGCAGATTCTCATCTTCTTATGCTGAATAACTTCACAGCAGAAACCCACCACGCCTTCTGGGAAATAAGGTGCTCCTCAGCAAGATAAAGTGCACAAGGACATTTACAATCACGTTCCTGTGTTACCAGGGGATGGTAAGGTCATTACTCCTTGTGTAACATTTCTGTAAGTGCCTGGATTTTGGAAAGGATATTATGGGTTAGTTTCTCGTTGCCATTTAATCTTTGTGATCAATTTGGGATTTTTTCGTTCTGTTCGAATTAAGTACACCATGACACTAACTGGTGATGCCATGGAGAGCCATGAATCAGTATGTATCAATCTTTCCAAGTGCACTGTAACTCTCAGGAAAATCTTATATTGGTTCACACTGTATTCTGCAAGGTTCTCTATGTACAGTAACCATTTTTCTGTGCTATTCTACACCAGTTCATTCTACAAATTTTGTGGTAACAATGTTATTACCTTTCAAAAGGCCAAGTGATAAGTGGATAGGAAAAGAATCTGCCCCATATGTAATCTAAAAAGTAATCAGCAAGTAGTTTCAGTCCAGTGTAAAGAGTTGTAAACTGCATACCACTGATACAATTTGAGTTTTAGGACATTTCAATGAGAGACAATCCAGCCTTGGCAATCTAACAGTATGAAGTCATAGCCTATAAATGGAATTCTTTTATTTGCACCAACTTCTAGATATTAAAAAAGTTATTTAAACTAATTTTTCACTGTTGTTTTCAGATAGTTTTCCTTCTGATCTGAAGGTGTACGCAGCCAGTTAAAAATACTCTTATACAACAACTCGTTTCATGTAAGGGAACATGCTTTGCACTAGGAGGCTAAGGTATTGTGACTGTGTGCTTTAACATTAGCTGTTACCTTTTTTATCCTGTCACTGGAAATTACCTTAAAAAATGCTTTTCAAGCAAAAATATTAGTTGTCCTTGAACAAATGCCTCAAAGTTCATTTAGCATCCTTCATCAGAAGTTGCAGAAATAATTGGATATTTAGACTTCTAACTAACAGAAAAATGAAATGAATCTTTCAGCTGCTGTCCAAGAGAAGAGCCTGGTATAACTAACACAAACTCCCAAACGAATTATGCTGTTCATTGAGGTGTTTCAGTTAGGAAAAACCCTCTTGAATTACATTCTGTACTTCAGCAAGGACAATTTTGTAAGCAGAAGCAGCAAAATGGGCAGGAGACAGAACCAGATATAAAGGGATTTTTCTCCTGCAAGCTTGGAAAGAGTTACTTAGAGCACTAGTGCTCTATGAAGGAAAATAAGATCTCTCTGAAATACGATAGAATTTTCAGTAGGGGATTTTACTATCAGCCATTGTTACCACTTGGAGTTGCAGATGGAGCTGAAGTAACCACAAAAGCTATGTGAAATACAAAACTGGCCACAGTAGCCATGACCTTCTTAAGTCGACCTTCTTTGGTGATTTTTTGAACATAACTCCAAGAAGTAGGATAAATCCATGGTTGTGATGATCTAATCTTATAGCTACAGAGGTTTAACATTCAAAATAGTAAAGTCTCTGTTTAAAGTCAATTATCACCCCCTAGTAAAGGTGATAGTGGAAAAGCTGAGGGACCTTTTCCTCAAAGAAATCGTAGCATATTGCTTTAGTCTGTAGAATTACCAGCTTCACCACCACCTTTTAGATGGAAGTACTTTCCATTGAGTAAAATCATGATCATCTTCTTTCTCTCCAACAGTGATGGTGGGAAGGATCCCATCATGTAGATAGGGGAAATGTTTTTTTTACTAACCCTGGAAGAACAGAACTGCTGTGTTACCCCCAAAGAGGAAAAGTGTCTACATCAGACCATCATGTTCTTTTGTAGCTCTGCTGTCATCAGCAGGGAAAATAAAATCACACAGAGGTGTCATTCCCACCACAGTACTGGGTGGAAAAAAGCTGTTATTGAGAATAGTGCTTTTTACCCCTTATATTCCAAGAAGTGGCATAATTCAATTATATTTTATTAATACAAAGCCATTATATTAGAGAATATTTAGGGACAGCAAATTGATAATAAATGTTGATACATTACAGTTCAGCAAAATAGAATTAGTATTTTATACAGTCCTTTTAACAAAGCCTACTGACCACAAGGAAAGGAGACTGTACTAATAGAATTTTTAAAAAATACTGCTTTGGTGGTATAGACTAGGTAGGAAATCTGAGCCAAATTAAATTTGTGGACCATTTCCTACATGTTATGGAGACAGAAGATTCTGCCCTAATTGCACAGAGTTTAGTCAGTATTAGGTTGGCAACTGTGTTCCAAGAGAGCAGAGGTATTTTAAATTAATTAAAGTTTCAAGGTGACAGAAACAGTTAGGAAGTGAGACAGCTAAGAAGGCATTGTTAACGATATATATGATTGTCAGCAAGGGGAAAGAATTTTCTTTTCAATGTCACAACCAATATGTCCTAATTAAAAGAAAAAAAATGTTATTTTCTGAGAAAGATACATTATTAACAAATTTACCAAGAAAACATCCCAGTCATTGTGCTAGTTTGAGCTAATATGATGACAGTTTATTTTCATAAATACAATATACAGCATCATGAGACTGTGGAGATACGTCTTTCAAATCTGAGAAGTGCATGTCACAGCCACACCAAGTAATTATAAAACACAAACGTACTGAAATCAACAAAATTATGCAAAACTTATAGTCGTCAATGATTATTTAAATTAATAATATCTGAAGGTTCACAAATTCATAGTAACACTAATGTTAATTTGTAATAAATACATTGTAGTATTTTAATGTATTGAATTCTTGTCTATCACCTACCACAGATCATGACATAATTACATGTGGCACTAGTCTATGAAATAAGTAACAGAGTTCAATATATTTACTATTCAGTAACTACAATCACTAACATCAGGAATAATTATGCCCTGAATTTATTTTAATCCCCTTCTGTGTATGGTAGCACATATAAGTACACTTCTCTATTTGAGTTAAATTATCTAGTAAAATTACTGGCAATATTCACTTTTTGATTATCATGCTCATCTTTGAAAACCTTATGCAAAATCCTTTGAAACAGCTTCTATAAAATTTGGAGCAGACATGAGTATTGTGAATGTGCAAATGATGGCAAAAAGGGTAAATGCAACCAGACATAATCTGTCTATGACAGCAGCTGCAAACTTCCACTCACTGCAGATCTCTTCACCCTCATCTTGTTTCCTGAACCGCATTGCTATGAACTGGACTTCCTCCAGGATCTTCACCATCACTGGAAGAGTATCCATTAAAGCCTTCTTTTGCACAAGCTCAATATCTTCTGCTAAGGGGCAAGTCATCTTTCCACCCTTGCTGCCCAGGTCGTTCTTCTGGGGGCAGCACGGGCTGTCCATGGCGTGGTAGCTGTAGATGGTGTTGCCGTTGCTGGACTGGTGCCCGGGAAGGACGTTCACCTCCATGCTGTTTACACTCAGGTGGTGACTGGAATAGCTGTATTTGCAGGAGAGGGGCTTTATATTTTCCCCAGGTTTTTTCATTCGTAAGAACCAAGCACACCAATTCAGCAGGATGACACGGACCTGAAAGAGAGTTACCATGGCAGGAATACTGAAGACTCTTTGGCATTTTAAATGCCTTTGAAACATTTTGTGACTATTATAGTTAGGCTGCACAGTCTCTTCGAAATATGGATGGATTTCTGTGTTCTCCAGCTATTTTCTCTCAAAACTTTTCTTTGAGGGACTTGCTTTTTACCAAGGATGGCCTTTTTTTGGATCTGTCTTGAACACAGGGCTGTTCAGCGTACACTCAACTTATCAAGCAAAAGAGATGTAAAATCTTACTTCACAAAATGGTTCTTGAAGACCCGTCTTTATCAAACAATCCCAGATCTCTGCAATTGAGCAGGCAGCACAAAACTGGCTGTATGGTTTTCAAACATTTCTCAGATTGTAAGAAAAGAGATACAGTTAAACATTTTTAGGGGCCAATGTTGAGATTTTTCTGAAAAAAATCCCTATATGGCAGATTGTAGAACATTTCCCACCCCCACTTCTATTGCTTACATCTAAATAAAAGACCTTGGTTATGTGTTAGTGGTTTTTTTGAATGCTATTTTATACTCCTTTGAGGAGTTCAACCACATAATACAGCAGGCTTTTTTTCAAAAGAGTAAATCAATTACATTTAGTAGTTCAAAATCTGAGTGCCACTATCAACTGCTGTCATTTCCCTGTGCGCTGGTGTATCACAAGAGTGCTCTAACTTGCACATGGCAGATTGTGCCTCATATGTTTCTTGTCAAGGTCATTAAGTGAGCTAACTCCAGAGAGTGCATCCAGACTTTTTTTCCAGTGAACTGATCTTCAGATGTTTTGTCTGAAATCTGGGCCTGCTAGAATTCCTACTGGTAACACTGTTAACTGCGAAAGGCAGGAAAAAGGCTGTGGATTCAGTAAGGTCTTGTGTGAAGAGCAGCCAACTAAATCAGCAAAATCTTGTAATTACAAGACCCTCCATGTGTTACACATACAAAATGGATATTTGCAATATGCTTGAGAGGGACTCTTCATGCAGACAGGCCTCTTTGATGACTTTACCATCCTGGTTGCAAGCCAAATAATCTGACATTAAGGAGAGAACAGATGTGGCTTCTGGTTTCCCTCCTGAGCCTTGACTCAGAAGGACTCCCTGTGTAATCCTGCTCCTGTTACTTTGGTCATGTACAACTTGGGACCACACTTTGCCTCCAAAGCTGTTTTAGATGCAGGAAAACTTGACTCCTGTGTTTGCACAGTACAGATACAGGGGAAATCACAGTTAGCACTTCAAGTTCCTGCTGTAATGGCGAGCATAATTTCAGAAAGAAGGAAACATTGATAATGTTTCCTCAGAAACAGATAGGAACAATAATAATAATAATAATAATAGTAATAATAAAAACAACCAAAGCCAATGACCAGTGAAAGGCAGTTACACAATTTTTTAATTTTGTAGTGTGAGCTCTTCTAGGTCACAGCCCTGTGCCATTTTCTGTGAACCGTTTTTCTTCTCTCCCACTAATGAATGTTTTGTTCTTCATCATTGTCATGGTTCTGGCTGGAATTGAGTTAATTTTTTTCCTAGTAGCTGGTACAGTGTGGTATTTTAGATTCAATATGAGAATAATGTCGGTAAAACACTGATGTTTTAGTTGTTGGAAAGTAGTGCTTACCCTGAATCAAGGACTTTTCCGTTTCCTGTGCTCTGCCACTGAGCAGGTGCACACAACACCATGAGGAAGCATGGCCAGGACAACTGACCTAAACTAGCCAAAGGGATATTCCAAAAAGATATAAAGTGTGGGGAGCTGGTTGGAGGTTGTCAATTGCTGCTCAAAATCAGGCTGTGCATCAGTCAGCAGGTGGTGAGCTATTGTATTGTGCATCACTTGTTTCTCTTGCATTTTATTACTCTCTCTCTTTTCCTTGCTGTTATTATTATATTTTTGTTATTCATCACTATAATTAATATTATTCATATTATTGTGTTGTATTCTGTTTCAATTATTAAGCTGTTCTTCTCTCAACCCACAAAGTGTTGGAGTTTTTTTCTGATTCTCATCCTCATGAGGGAAGGGAGCTGGGGTGTGAGCAAGTGGCTGTCTGGTACTTACATGCCGGCTGGGTTTAAATTACGACAGTCCTTAAAGACTGTTTTCCCATTATTCCTATTATGTTGCTTAAATATTTCATTATTTCCTCCATAGCCACCACAAACAAATAGCAACCTGTAGTGTTGCAGCCTAAAAAACTGATTGTGGTTTTAATTGAACTTACTTAATTACAATGTGTTCAGACTGCTCATGGACACAAAATGGGACAACATGGAACAAAATAAAGATCTTAATTGCTAGCGATGTATCAATAGTGTCGGCGCCAAAGGGGAGAGAGAAATTAGCTCTCCAGGACTGTGAAATTCCAAAACACTAAGTCAGAAAAACTTTCTTATTAGAAAATGTTAATATGTCTGCCTTAACCCTGAAAGGAGATGTGAGGTGAAAAAGCACTTTTATATAGGAATGCTGCTTTTTTTTTTCAAGGCAGAGTTTTTACTCCTTAGGGAAATTACATTTACAGCTACAGTCAAACCCATTTCCCATAGAAAAATAAATACCCAGAAGACAGTAACACAGCTTTTAATTAGCTTGAATTTCAAATGCCCTATTTCCTTGAAAACACAGACATTCAGGCATCAATCTGTTCTTGTCATACCAATTAATTCAAGAGACAGCTGCAAGATACAGGTTTTCGGAAAACAGCTGATTATGATAATATGAATCTATACGCTCACCTGCATTGTCATATATGGGTTTCTGTGAAGGAAGTACACAGCTACAGATGCCTTCAGAGCTCAGCAACCCTTCTGTGAGCCTCTCCTAATTATAACGCAGCTGTACTGCTAGCTCCCCATCACAGACACCTGCCTGGCCTAGGCCAGAGCAGAAAGTCTCCAATTAAAGCTCTCTTGATAAGGGGTATCTGAACCTGAGCAAAACTGTGCATGTCCAGGTTTGAAACATATCAAAAGAGAAGCCTGAAACATAACAAACCTTATTTAGGCACTGCAAAGAGCTAGAGTTCTCTTGCCTTTTCCCACAAAACCCCTTCTTCCCGCAGTGCTTGGTCTCTCCATATCTCTTTCCTATACAACAGTCTTGGATGTCAGTAGAGAAAGGTCAGTTGAGCTGTAGTCCATGCCAGCTCCTTAGCTGGGCCTTCTTTAGTGTTCTTTTCCATGCTAGCTCAGCAGACATTATCAAAAGTGTCAATCAGCCAGCAGCTCTCACTTCTCAACTGAGCAGCCAACAAATGCCCTGGCTGAACACCTTGGATTTAAATTCCTCTCTTGGAAAAAGCTGGTTTGTAAGTCATCAAAGATTAATAGAAAGGAAGCCACAATTCTAAGCAGTGGCATAAGGGAAGTGAACACCTACAGAAAGGATAACTCTGCACTAACAGGCACTCTCCTCCCTCTTCTGTTGCAAAGTGCAAGCACAGACCCCTTGAGAGACAGGCAGGGAAAATAAACTGCTCAACTGTAAATAGTTTAGAAAGCAGGTGTTTAGGAAATACATTCAGTCAAATCTTCTGGGTCTGCAGAAGCTCCCACACATGCCCAATTGTCCAGTGCCTCTCCCTGAAACTGACTCCAGCAGACAAATCCATTTAAGCAGGAGGTGAGAATAATCCTGTAACAATATCCAATTAATCAGGGTTAGAGTTTGCAATAATCTGATGCCTGGCTCTGACAGTAAGAGGACATTGTGGGAAGCAAGTAAGGGCAGCTGCTGGTACTGGAAATGCAGATGCAAAAATTTTCTTCTTTCTTAAGTTAGTTCTTCACTTCACATTGTTTTTTTTTCCTGAGCGAAAGTCATCCAAGGTGTCTCTCTAAAAAACACCTGACATAGGTGGACAGGCAAAATAGAAAAAAAAGTAAAAATAGAGACTGCTATGAATTCTAACAACTGAGCCTTCTAACAATTAAGTCTTGTGGAGTAAAAATGCCTACTTTTGTGGGGTCAGCTTCTTCTGTCCACACTTGGCATTCACTCTTTTCCTCTTGAGATCCCTCAGCCCTGTCAGCTTGTCTGGTCTACAACTTTCACAGTCTATCATCTGTACTTCCTAGTAATGCTTTCCACAGTTTCTGCTTCCTGATGGCATGTTTTGTAATGTATGCCAGTTCAGCTGTCAGGCCACTGAACAAGGTTCTTCCTGAGTGAGAATTTGGAGCACACTGTGTTTCCAGCCAAGAAAACAAGAGACTGGTAGAGAGCAAGAGCTGACTTGCAGGGCCTGTGAGCAGGTCTAACATGAGCCATTGTGTTTGGGCTCCTCAAAAAGCAGACAAGCAATGAAATGGGGTCTGTTACACTGCTGCAGACTCTGTCCATGCAGACATCTGAAGCATGTTTCCCCAGAGTTGTGCCCTCAGGTTTTGCTTACATGCAGGTTCATCCAGAATTCACATTCTCTGCTGCCTTGAAAATAAGAGGTTTTTAGATCATACAGCACTTTGCAAAATAATTGTAAGTATGCTTAATTGTTATTGGACTTCAAAAAAAAATTGCATTGAAACTGCAGTTTATTTTAAGAGAGGAATTAGAAAGCAGTTCTGAACTTGGGCTGACATTGGTAACCATGTGATATCCAATTATCCAGCATGTCAGGATAATTGTGTAGCATGACAAATGTGGTGAGCAAGATACCAGAGGATGTTGTACAACCAGACTCCTGTGAAAACAGGGTGGTAAATAGTTGACTGTGACTATTTGTATCTGCTTCTGCTTTTGTTATTTTTCATTTTGTAAACACAAGCATACCTTGCCTATTCTAAAATCTATTAGGAAAAGGAGGGGGAGAAAAAGCATACTTTTCTTTTAACTTGAAAATCTAAAGGAAACACTCCATTTGAAAGCCAGCTGGCATTGGTGCCAGACCTCACTGGGCTGACAAAGTGTGCTGCTGTAGAGAAAAGAGGGTTCACATGCTAACGCACTGGGAATAGATCAGATGGAAGCAGACAAACTGCCCAGTAGAGACTAATGTTTGTTTAGCACATTCTGTCAGTACTGGTGTCTGCTAGATAAGAAATCAAAGGTACTGCCCACAGGATTAGCACTTGCAAAGTGGGTGCTGAGTGAGATTACTTTGTCATGACTCAACCACTCCATCTTAAGGTTAAAAAGAAAGGCCAAATAGGAGGAACTATTTTTAATGGAGAATAAGAGAAACTGTTCTTAGTGGGAAAGCAAATTTAGTATGCTTGTTCTTCCCTTCAGTTGCAAACGTGTCAACTATGCTGTTTGTAACTGACTCTTCAGATTAATGGAGAACAACTTCTGCCTCTCACTTCTAAGAAACTTACTATAGCTTTTAGACAATTTTCTTTTCTTTCAGTAGTAACCTGCTGAATATTTACCACCAGAACTGCTTACCCATTTGGGCATCTTTCCTGCTTGGGGGTCATGATGGTGAAACTGCAGAACCAGCACTGTTACCACCACAGACAGACCAACGATGACCATGATGCTAGCGAAATACTGAGCTGCAAGCAAAAGGAGGACTTGGTTAAGGGACGGAAAATACAAAGAGCACATTCCTTGGCCATGCCTCGAGATCTACACTTGAGAAGCACTGCATCACATCTGAACACCCTCTTCTCTGGTCTGCTGCACTGGAGCATTTGAGGAGTGTATCTGCTCAGCTCCCTCCTCTCCTCTGAAGGAAGGGGTACAACAAACGAAAGGTGAAAACTGTTTGGTTTTTGTCCCTGAAGAGGAGGGTAGAGCCTCACGGCCAGAACAGCTTTGCACCTGCTACCAGGACAGTGAGAAGTTGAACTGACAACACCCACTGAACACCAGCATTCCCAGTCCTAGGCCTCCTGTGGTACCAGCAGAGGTGCTGGAGGGAGATGCTGTCCTTATGGTGCCTCTGGACCCCTTCAAAAAGTGTCACCAGTTCCCCACCTTTGCCCCACTACTGCTTTCAGGTGGCTAGGCATATTTCTCATTACTCTTCCTAGAGTATTTCTCATTACTCTTCAAGACCACTTCTTCTAGTTCCTGTGAAAGCACACTACAGCCTTCTTGAATGCTAAATTTAAATCTGCTGTGTAGGAAAGAAATCAAGAAACCCAGAACTGAGGATTGAAGCTGTATCTCCTAAGTGGCAGTACAGCTTCTTCATGCCAGGAGTGAGGTTGATAAGCTGGAGTGTAAAGCAGAATTACCCACAGGGGTAATGACATTTGAAGGTTTCAGTGGCAAAATACCAGGGAGCATTACTGCTGGCTGACATAATGGCGCAATGTGGAAGAACACACCACACTGCCCCAGACTGCAACCCCTTCAAGCCCTCCCGCCCATAGCTTGAAGTAAAAAATTCGATCAAAGCTCCAAAGCAAGTTTTGCTCTGTCTGTGTTTCTTAATATCAAATCCCACTGCTTCAGGAGGAAAAATCTTGTTTGTAATAATGAGGTTATAAGGCCTTCCTGAAAACAACACTGCAATTGTTTCAAGAGGTATGGCTTTTCATGACAAAATGAATTATGTATCTAGATTAGAAGAACAGTCCCAAGGGTAAGATAAATTTAAAGGTCTCTGTTGCACTTACTCATAGAGAGGAGAGTCAACAAGCAGAGCAAACCAGGTTTCAGGGAAGCTGCTACATGTCCCATGTAATAGAAACACAGCAGTGTTGATATTCTTGGTTTAATTACTGCCATAAGTCACTAAATAACTTACTTAAACTCTACGCATTTTGATGCCATCAGACTTCAAAGGCCTGAAATGGTCCATTTAAAATGGCTTTAGCTAAGATTTTTCTCATATCCTTGGAAAATTAATCACCTGGTTAAACTTGGAAAAAAACTGGTAATATCTGTCTCAAGATCCTAGCCAATGATTAGCAGAGGAATTGAGACTCCCAGGGTTTTTTTTATGCTGTAAACCCAGGAACAGATGTCAGGAAAGTGCTGTGTAAATCTGCTAGTAAATGGAAAACAGTTCTCTCAGGAAGAGACTGGGAACCAGAGAGAAGCCAGGAGCCCATAAAGAAAGATATTTTATAGTTTTGCCCAGTGGTAGGCAAGGAAGAGGCTGGGGGTGTGTCATCTGCATTTTGAGGGGGTGCTCCTGTTCAAGGTACACTGAAGTCTTCAGTTGGAAAGTAAGGATGGAGGACATAGTGCGTGGTACTTGAGCTCTGTGTGTTAGTATGAGGCAGTCAAATGTGTACAAAATATCTGTGAAATCTGGCAGGTAGATTTATGCCCCACAGGTAGGTGCAGGTGCTGTATTCAGAGAGAAAGTTGAAGTCCTGGAAATGCCCAGGATTGCTCCAAGGTTGGCTTTTGCCAGTCCTGAAGAGACAACAATTAAAGTGGAGGAAAAAGATAGCAATGACTGGCACAGCTGCTGGTCTTTCATATCTCTAGCTGGAGATATGATGAAGACTGTTGCCTCCTTTTCTGTGACAGGAGAATGTAGAACGAGTAGCCATTGGTCACAAAGGAATTGCTAGATCATGTGCCCATGCATCTCTTTGATTGAAACCATGACTGTCCTTACAATCTAGAACTAGGCAGGGATGGCCAAGATCCCATGTCTAGACTCAGTGACCATTCCTGTGCAAAGGAAGGAAAGGCCCCAGAACTCAGTGGGTATGCCCACAAGGCAAAATATTCCTGGCTCTGAAATGATATCCTTACTTACTCAGCATTTTTGATCTTTCCTTCCAGGGTTTAATCTTATATTCTCTCTTTCCTGGCAGCAGAAAAACATAGTCTTCCTGCAGCAGGAGAACAGGTGAGGAAAACTCCTGTGCTCCATGCACCTCCCTAAAAGCATGGCCCAACCTTCCAGTCTGCTCATTTCTGTTCCTGACAGTCTTTTGCCCTCACACCAGCAAGGTCAAACCCATCACTTGGTGACAACTACAAGGCAGCTGGCCCTGTTCACCTCTAGCATACCCTCTGATTATGACCACGACTCAGCTTTCTGCAGCAACCCTATGAGCAGAGAAGCTTTGCTGCTGAAAGGATCAAACTACAATGTTCATGGGTAACACTTTCCTTGGAGCCACAGGACTGCAATCTTCACTCACTCTACCCTAGCCCCACACTGCCCTGAATTAGCAAACTATTTTTGGGTCTCCACTGATGTTACTGAGCACAGAAATAGGATGCTCTCCTGTGAGGTGGGGCATGGGGGAGACAAGTAATGAGCTTTGACCTCCCAAGCAACAGCGTTGGTGTAGCCACCAGACCATTTCTGGCAGTATTTTAGGAACCATTCTCAATCCTATAGCATTTATCCATTTAGCACTTTGAAGCTGTTGCTCCCACAAAGGGCTTACACCCATGTGAGTCTGTTGGCAAAGGTAAATGCAAATCTGATTTCACAAAGAAGCTCAGCCCCTTTCACTTAAACTGCAGGAGGGAAATGCTTAGCAACTCTCACTAAACATCTCTTTGTGTCCTACTTGTAACTAGGTTACTAGTTACTAGGTCAGCTTGGAGTCTTCAACAATTCCCTTCACAGTGGGAAGTGTCAGAAAACAGCAATTCCTAATCAGGATGCATGTGAAAGACCAGGGATCTGGTTGCTGTTAATTCAGCTGCTCTGAGGCACAGCTTGGAAGTGACTGACACATTCTGGAGGGGAAGTAGCTCATTTGCACTCTGTCCTGGGTAGCTGCCATAGGCCACGAAAATGGACCAGAAGATCTGTGTTTGGAGCCCCTCAGTATCCCTGACGTATACAGCAACATTCCTCAGGGATACTGCAGTCTGTACTGCTCACTTCTAAATGCTCTTCATAGGTTTTAAAACCTGTAGGATGCTTTCTTCAGCAGAGTTGTGTGAACAAGAAAGCTGTTTTGGATGCTTGATTGATCTTCAAGAAGTATGAAATATTTGCTCTGTACAATTGATTTTCCTTCCTTTTTTGCCAGAGGCATTACGTAACATACTATCTGGAGAGCAGTTTTAACATCTAGGAGTTGTCATCCTCTGTCCCAGCACAATCACAAGATGATCAGGTGCTGTTGTCATAACAAATATGGATCTAATAAAACCACAGATAGTCAGAAGGCCTTCTAAAAAGTCAGTGAGAACTGCTATTTGTCCTTGCATGCATACTCTGACGTCAGCTATATCAAAAGGATGGCAATGATTTGCAATTCATAATTTGAAGAGCAGTCAGTACCATTTTTGGATGTTTTGTGTCATTATCTGATGTTAGAGAAGCACCTTAGGATTATTTTAGACATGTTTTGGAAGACATACTGCTGAAGTGGAACTGGATTAACTTCAAGGACTGATTAGGAACAGGGTAAATAAAACAAAATCCCTAGGATGGATGTTTTGGCTTGATTTTGTTACTGAACAGTGATATCATATCATGTCAGCAGTTATCATATGATCCAGATTTGTTACCATAGTCGATCACAAGAGAGACAGAGCATCTGCATTGTGATCAGTTACAGTCTTGTTGTTCCTGTGAAATACTGGGGGATGGAGAAAAGTGTTGTGCTCGGGTATTCACATTGATCAAACTGGATGTTGGATGCCTCCCACTGGAGGCTGGATGTTGGATGCCATCCCCCTGTTTCTATTCTATCTTTTCAGAAAACATCAAGTTTTGCATGTGAAATGAACAACTGGGTTAGAGCACTTTAAGTCCGGTAATTTCAGTAAATTCAGGGCTGAATGCTTTGTGCTTCTTGTGAGCTCAGAATTAGATATTCACTACTCTTCCTTCTGGAAATGGTCCAGGTTAATGAACTGAAGCCTGTGGAGGTTGCTGAAAACCTCAAACACCAGCAGAGGGGCTTCCAAACACCCGTCTTTCCTATGGTAGGGACCAGGCCTGGTGCTGCACAGAGGCTGTGGCAGTCTACAAAGGGCAATGACAGAGTTACTCAGAGACCAAGAAAACCAAAACATAGAGGAGAAAGTCTGTGAGTTACTGTTGTACAGAGACAGCAAAGAAATACAGGAGAGGACATACGATTATGGTACTTGTGTTTTGAAACTCTTCATCTCCCATATGCTTTTGAAGAATAGACATGGGAGTTTGAAAAGTAAAACTGTTGTCTTGTTTTGTTTGTTTGTTTGGGTTTTTTCTGTAAAGAAAAAACATTCAGGACTCTTGGTTTTGGGAAAAGCATCACTGATCATGGGGTATGAAACTTTAAGAGCTGCCATGAACGAGAATTCCTGTTTCGTGAAAGAGATTGGGCAGGGTCCTGATTCTGACAAGGTACAGGCAGGACCATGAAAGGATAGGGGGGAAAGCACTCCAGAAACTCAAAAAGGAGCAGAGTAAAGTGAGGTGGCATCAGCTGAGAACATGCAGGAAGATGACAAAAAATGTAAAAAGAGATTAATTTTCTCTCTCTAGTCAGAACAACTAATGCCTTATGTTTGTAACTTAAAACAATCTGTAACTCCTGAAAGTGACAAAGCACCACATTGCTTCCCTGTCCTGGTAATTTGCAGTCTCATTTCCTGTATGACTAAATGCAAGAAATCACCCCAAGCATCTGCTGCAACAGTACTTATTTACAGTGTAAAGTGTTCATGCTTACTGAAATAGCGTAGACATGGTAAGGAACAGCAAGGAGGGGACACAGCTGGAAAATATCATCATAATGGAACCCTAAGCAGCAAGTAAGTGTTGTGATTTTTAAAAAAGCAAGCAGAGGGACTCAGCAAATAAGACAGAGAGAAATGCAGTTGTGCTAACTGGAGATGGAGATAACTTTATTTTTACTATACTTTATTTGATACATCCAGCCAAAATGTCAACCATCACATGGATGTTAATCATAGGAAGTGACAGTTCCTTGTATTTCTGAGTCTCATGCTCCCTTTCAACCTCTGTCCACATACCAGCTCCCTGGTGTTCCACACTTTATGCTATAAAATCCTTTTAAAACAAAATACAGACTCTTGATCCAAAATCAAAGGTGTTATTTTGGAGGGAGCTGGTAGAAAATAAGGAATTATTTTGGCATGGAAAACAATCAGAAGTTATTAACCACTTTTCCTGTGCAAGGGGAAGCCTTGAATTGGAAGGTGTAAAAATGTTTATAGAAGAAACAAATCATCTGATGGCCTGAGACATCTGAACATCTCATTTCAAGATCTGGCTTTTGGGCAGAAGCATGCCTTATCTGCATTGACAAAGTACTTTGAAAGTGATACATCCTCAGAGCATGGGCTAGGATGGACAGAGAGCTGGTAAGTCAGAGCTTATTGCAGCTTTGATCTAAAGCTTAAAGAGTCCAGCCATGGGTGCTGCTGGCTGTTTTTCTGTGTGACTGTACTTTCTGCTACCTGGGGCCTGAACTCAAGCCCTGCAGAGCTTTAGATCAATACAAGTGCAAAAAGCTGTGTGAAGTTTTCAAAGCAGGCATTTTAGGGTCTGTCTGCACGGTGCCACCCTGTTCTCACAGTGGTTGGAATGCAGTACAGTAAACCAGAGGTGAATGCAA
The DNA here is from genome assembly GCF_017639235.1 of Corvus kubaryi. Taxonomy (NCBI): domain Eukaryota; kingdom Metazoa; phylum Chordata; class Aves; order Passeriformes; family Corvidae; genus Corvus; species Corvus kubaryi. Next base: position 3,969,051 of record NW_024581072.1, read on the forward strand.
GATGGATGTGGGTGGGTGAAGTAGGTTCCTTATAGCCTGTGTCTCACTGCAGAATGGAACAAGAGCTGAACCTGTGGCTAACTAGCGCTGGGAACTGGTGTTTTCTTAAAAACAAAGAATCTGGTGCTGGCAGGAGACAGGATCACAGCAGGAGAGGGGAAGTGCAGACAGCTACAGACTTTTCAGTGCCATGTGGCCCCAAAAGTTTTTTCCCTCTGGAGATGATATTGCAGGCAGGGGAAAAAAACAGTCAGGAAGATGTGCTGGTTAGGCTCCTCATTGGCTTGACCTAAATTTTCCAGAGCAATGGCTTTTGGCCATGTCTGACTTTAACATGGGCTGTGGATTGATCTGTCTTTCTGAAAAACTGGCTGATTTTGGTAGGCTCTAAACATTACATCAGGAGATTAATTTTTTTTAAATCTATGAGCCCAAACTATCAGCTTATCCAGAAGCATTATGGAAGACTTTCCTACAGCAATGCATGATAAATTTTATTCTGGTCACTGCTTTATTTGATATCACTGGGTGTGGGATCACATGACCACCAATTGTGTAATCTTAAGGAGGCTCCAGCCAAAGTAAAGAAAGGGAAGAGTTATAGTTAGGAATCTGTATTGACTTCAGGGAATTTGTGCCTTAGTGACTTCATAATGCATGATTTCCTAGTCTTAATTACAAGGCTGCTTTTGGATAGAAAACACAGTTTAATGAAACAGATCAGGGATATGAAGACTTTAAGGAAATTCAGGCATATGTCTATTGCCTAAGGAAGGAACTCATCCTTTCCTCAGAGGTGGCCATATAACCATTACCAAAACCAGATCTGACGGTCTACTATTATTTGCTCAGAATAATAGAATCATTTAGGTTTGAAAATACCTCTAATTTAATTGAGTTCAACCATTCACCTAACGTGGATCACGTCTTTATAAAAAAGAAATAGTCCTACAGTGTAGAGCTAAATACCTCAAATGTAGTTCTCAGATGAATTACCTAGGCCTTAAATTTCAAAAGGCAGAGCCTGAGCTTGTGCAAGAGCTCTAATTAAAATAACAGTACTTGTTAATACCAGTATTTGTTTCATTTTGATTTAGTTGCTGAACCAGGAAATCAACACAGTGGGACGTGGTTATGTCTTCCCATGTAATGCACTGGATGAGTGCAATAATAAGGACTGGAAGGTGCATGAAATCCACATGAAATTACTGGCATTTATAGTGCAAAATAAATTTGCATAATTACACAGGTTTTTAGAAAGAGAAAAAACAATTGGCATATACCTGAGCTGTATCACACAGGCTTTATGATTTTACCCAGTGATTAGCACAGTCAGACCAGTAATTTAGTTGTGTAGCACATCTGGAGTTCTCTGCATTTTCTCAAGTAATGAACTCCAGTTTCCTACTTATATGGACTCTGGGTAAAAGTAACTTTAAAGAGAAAAATTAAAAGTAAGTAAAATCACAACTGCAGCAAGATACACTTCCTGCAAGGCATAATTAAGGTACCATAGGAAGGGTAAGTTAGGACACAGTTGCTGCTGTATAGCCATGGTCTGAAAGTCTTTCAGGAGCTATGCTCTAGAGGTTTTAAGTGCCGGGAGGGACTTACAGTACACTGTAGAGAAAGAATCCTTGTTCATAAAGTTGACTTGTGCTGGATTCTGGCCAAACTGTTGTGTTTGTAGATGTCATGGACTTCAATGCTTTTGATTTAAATGGTTGAGCTTATTGCTGTGCTATGGGTGATTAATGTTTTAAACAGAAACAGAGGCATCTTTCCCTGGTTCAGCCTTCTCCTTTCATTGGCATCTCTGTGGAAGGGCAGGATTGAACTTTTGAAATATTGTGGTGCCTTTCTTTGCATAAATGTGTGCTGTTGAAAACTGGGCTTTGAAAAGAGTTTCCCCAAAAGGGAGGGTGTGCAAGAGAAGGGTGGGAGCAGATATGCTGCTGGGCAAGGAGCAGCTATCTACTGATGTGAATGCAAACCCCAAGAAAGCTGAGTGAGAGCAGGGGGCCAGCCTGTCCAACTGGAACATTTCTTGGCACAGAAAGTGGATGGCTCACCGTGGAAAGGAAAGCTCTGCCCACAACTCTGCAGCAGGAGCAGCAGAGGTATTTTCAAACCTAAATGATTCTATTATTCTGAGCAAATAATAGTAGACCGTCAGATCTGGTTTTGGTAATGGTTATATGGCCACCTCTGAGGAAAGGATGAGTTCCTTCCTTAGGCAATAGACATATGCCTGAATTTCCTTAAAGTCTTCATATCCCTGATCTGGTGCTCAAAGGTGCTGAGTAGCCTGCTACTGATTCCTAGGCCAAGTCTTGTCACTTGCTCTTTACAGAAAAAGAAGTGGACTTGCTTTTAACATGTACTAAGATAACAGTTGGTAGGCTACCAAGAAATGGGAATCTCTCATTTGGGGAAGTTGGACGTGTGGAGTAAGAGAATCTCTGCTTTGGGCAGCTTTACAAACAGACAGAGAAGGCAGAGGACATATCAAGGAAGGGGTGACCCACCTTGCAAAGGTACAAAAAAGGAACTGTCTTGTCCCACTTGCATCCTTCTGATTATTTAATCTGAGAGGTGGTTTGTTTGTTATTAACATAATTTGATGTTCCCCTTAACTAAGAGGAACTAAGTTATGATTTCCACATTACTCTGTAAATATGTTCCAGATCATAAAAACTAGTACTTTTCTTGGTATCATATTAGACCAGTTCTCCTTTGCTACCTCAATAAAGCACTCCAACAGCAGCTGTGAGATTTTCCCATATTACTAGAGTTCAGTAGTTAAAGCTGAGGTCAGCAGGAGAAAGTACAGCATGTTAGGCATTAGTGGCTCTGAAACAGCAAGGCTGTAAGGGTTCATCCAGATCCAGAGAGGCCCTAAGAATATAATACAGATTTTTAAAGCATGTGGAGTAATGTTTTCAAAGTATCTCTGTGCCCACATGCATGAAGACCAGTAACAGTGACTCTTCAGCAGATCAGTAAGGGATCTTTCTACTTCAAGATCAAATTATCTGCATCCTTCACAAACCACATGCTTTAGAAGATTTGTTTATTCCTGCAACCTGTTGCTAACCATGCTGATTCTTCAAAAATTGAATGAGCTTTCCAAAGGTATTCCTTTTCCTCACGTTAATTCTGAGGATTTTAACTGGACCAGAGATCACACTGAAAAACCGCAATCATGACCTGGCATATTCAGTTCAGCAGCTAAAATACCCCCTTTGGGATCACCTGGAAGACCACTGTGAAGAGAAGATGCTATATTACTTTGTCAGAGTAAGGATAAGGTTTTCAGAACTCAAGATCATGTAAAACTGCACAGCCCAGCTTTGAGCACTTGCTGAACAAGGGCTGTTTGGGTGCAGAAGCCAAGTGGATAGGCAGTCTCCCTGCCAATTTAAAGTGGAGCAGGGAGTTAGGAGCAGGCCTTTAAACTAGGAACACTGCGGAAGGTAGCAACTCTCTGATAAGCAGAAATTGTTTGTTATTACAGCACCAAATTCTGTAAAAATATGTAACTATTCATAGCTTTTCTTGGTACAAATCCTATCTTCTGTGATAGGAGACTGTATTAGTAGAAACTGTTCCTGTTAAAGCTAGTGGACTAGCCATAGGCAAGTGTACCCTTTACTAATTCTAAATGGGATTTGTTATGCATTATACAAAGTGAAGTTATATCAACAGTGGTTCAAGATGGCTTGCGACTCCTCCCTACACACAAGTTTCTCTTAGAATTGTTTCTGTCTCCGTTGTGTCCTAGGTATATGTTCAGAAAGGGGTTTTGTTAGTTTTTTGGAAATTCCTGTATGACTGAAAGTCAAGAGTCCTGCTGACTTTCACTAAGATGTGTAAGTTTCTTGGAGGCTTTCAGGAAGTCTTGCCTGTGTGTGCTATTTTCCTTACTGCTGCATGCTTATCCTCCTTCCCCAGAGTCAGGCCTAGTTTTAAATCCTTGAAGAGAGATAATAAATCTGGATGAATAAATGCATTTTTTGTCCCAGTCACTATACAACTTTTTTGAGGCTTTCATTACACAGTTGTGTGATGCATCTTCCATCAGCATCTAGACATATTGTTGACTATTTTGTTCATTTCTACTGTCTGCCTAGAATTTGTACTTTAGTCATGATTTTTATTCACAGATCTTTCGGGTATCGTTCATTCTTTTTTATTTTGAAAAATAGGACAGGTTTATTCTCTCTACCCTGCAATAAGGCCCCATGAGACCAAGGTAAAGGGGTGGTCCTATAAAAAACAGGGGATGTAACAATGTCTGTCTGGCCCACAATCCCAAGATCATGCTCTGTCCCACAGTTTTCTGTATATATTAAAAATGTTCCAATGATATATTTGAATTTTGACTGCTGTATCCTGAATTGCTCTTCAGACAGATAGAAGAGGAGGAGAAGGGGGAAGGCGGGAAGGAGTTGTGTAACAGCAGGGAGGTGGGATGATGCAGAAGAAGAAAGATGAATTTTCTGCAGTGTTGATTCTGTGTCCCCTCAATCCTTGCAGTTACCTGCTTTTTCCAGTGCCTTTTTGTAACCTCATGTAGGTCCTTTTCATACATGCACATGATAAAGTCCAGGCTGACATTTACTCCTGACATTTCTGAATGCAAAACTAGAGTAACAAAAAGAGTCTGTCCTCAAATTGGCTTTGAACAGCTCTTGAGAGGGATCATACATGGTGCACAAAGCAGAAAAAATCAACTTACCTATTAGTGGGACGGAGTCAGAAGTTGCAGGCATGATCTCAGCCACAAGCAGCATGAATACAGTCAGGGAAAGAAGGACAGTGATACCTGGAGGGAGTGAACATGTTTGGGAAGAATGAGGAAAATGAACTCTGCAGCTGCTCCTCTGATGTCTTTGCTGTTAAATATAGCTTTTTGTCCTGATATACAGCTAAGCCAAACCCATGACTTCATGTCTGTCAATGCAGATTAGAACTTCCACAAAGTGCGAGCATTTTTAGATGCAGCTCTATCTGCTCTCTTTTCACTTTTCTCTAATACACACAAACCCTTACTTCTCTCAAAGTAATGGAGCAATAATTTCTGCTGAGTGAAACGAGGCTTGCAAAACTGGTGAACTACAGTGCTTTTCCAAAACATTGCACAAAGCCCAAATGGCTGTTAAGGGCTAGGAGAGACTTGCACAGACAGGAGTCTAGATTTTGCTATTGCATATTATTTAACATCCCTCAAATCCATGGAGTCTGTTTTAAAAGAAGCTCTTTGTTCTATCTGGAAAGGCTGTTGCTAAACCTAACCACCCTGGTACTGAGAAAAGGTCAATGCATGAAAATCAGCTCCTGTTTTTGTGTCAACATTGTACTTCAGCTCAAATAACTCTTTTCCTTATCTTCATCCTGTATTTCATAGACAGCAATTGTACCCCCAATAGCCTGTGTTTTACTTCTTGTAAGACAGGCTGCTCAGATACCTGATTTTTTACCAAAGGAAAACCCACTGAGGACACTTCATATGATTTAAAAGTCTCTGTCCTGAGACAGGACCATGCACAATTAACTCTTAAGGTCTCGTCTGGGCCAGTCTGGTGTATTTACAGCTCTCCCCTATCTTCTCTTGGAAGAACCCTTCCCATTTTTATCAACACACACAACAGCCCTTCCATGGCTGTCACTCCCTTGTGTTCTTAGGGGACTCATGGCTAGATGTTTTGAGAGCTGAACTTCGAAGGTGAAATTCCAGTGCCCAGCTGCTGCTGTTCACAGCCCTTCACTCTTTGCTTCCTAATATGTCCTGTCTGAAAAAGAGAGTTAGTGAGCTCTGGAATGCATTGAGACATACTAAAGAACGTAACAACAGGCACGACAGAATACTATTATTGCCACCTGTGCCAGCAACAAGTTCAGCTTCCTCCCAGTCCAAAAGATTTTGTAGGTGCTTAGCACAGGATGGGTGAATGCCACACAAAAAGCTGTTATCCTTGTTCCTGCAACCAAAAGAGTACTTCTATTGCTCTTCTAGTGAAATCTTTATTCATCAAGCACCATAGAACCATGAGGTGTTTATTTTCTATTTTATAGGATGCTTATGAAACAAATGAATATTTTAGCACTTACCTAAAGAAATCTTCTCCCCTGAATCAGCTGGCAAAAGGAATACAAGCAGTGCTAAGCCAGATATGAGAACACAGGGAATGAGTAAGTTCAAGCCATAGTAGAGGGTGCGTCGACGCATGGTGATAGTGTACGTCACATCTGGATATGGTTCTTTGCAGCATTCATAGTACATCTCATTCCTCTTCCCTGGGACACCTATAGAGAGGGTGAGGAGAGCAGTGGGGAGAGGTGCAGGACTCCCAGTTACCTCCCTGGACTGGACCAAGAAGTGATGGTTTATGAACCAATGTGTGTCACCTCTGCCGCTTCTAGTCGACCTTCTGTGTTTTCTACAGTTTACTTTCATGCCTTCTGAGTCACTTGAACCTAGCTTAGCCAATAAAGCTCATCTGGGCCTGAACAAAACAGTCCTGGGCATCACAACCTCAAGAAGAAAAATGTGCATTCTGCCTTCCTGCATTCTGTGAATGGTGACATACTGTTAACGTGATATTCACTAGCACATGCAGCAGATTTTCTGTGTGACAAGTGCCACTGCTTCTTATTTTTCTGTGATCCGCTATACCTATTTGATTTTTTTTGTCAGGAAAAACAGGGTATGGCTTAATTTTCAAAATGGATGTCAAGTTGAGCTCAAAGACTATCATATCTGAAGGTGAAGAGACATAGCTGTCCAATACAGATGTACTGCAGGGTTGCCCATGGTGATCCTGCTGCAGCAGATTGCCTGACATGCTGCATGATGGGGACTGCAGCAGCACTAGAAATGTCAGGAGAGCTGGAAGAACTCAGCACCTCGTATCTTTCATGCCAAAGTTGCTCACTTTTTTGTTTCTGTGGACATGACAGATGATGTGACAATGTGTGCATTTTGGCAGGGGCTTAGCAAAGTTTTCTTAAAGTATATAGCTCTGGCTTGCTTGAGGTGCTACTCAATGATTTTGCTGTATGAGCTAAATAAGTCCCTGTTTTGTTCTCCCCAGGTCAGGGTTGAAGGCAGATAAACCACAAACTCTTAATCAGGTATGCAAATTTATTGGACAAAGATACCCACTATAAAGGAGCACTGGACAGGGAGGAGTGCTCTGAAATAGCTGGACTTTAGGAGGACTTCACTAGGGAGTCCTCTGGCTTCTCATAAAACTGAACGTAATTTCTCAGATGCCCTAAATGGCAAAAATTGCCATTTATATGCAGTTGGTCAGGGCAGCTATTTCCTCATCTGTATATCCAGACTTGGGAGACAAAATGTCTTTTTTGCAACCTCTCCTTGAAGTTGTCTAAGTTCCATCAATTTCCGTAACATTGCTTGTGACTTACAGCTGCATAAGTGAGTTCAAAATAACTCACTAGAATCTCACTCTGAATAACTAGTTCTGGGCATAAGTTCTTTTGAAAATACAGGTATCTTCCAAAGCATAGAAGAGAGACATACTAATCTGCAGGTTTTATGAACTGGTAGACACTTCGATGCTTTTCTGGGTGAGAAAGATCCCTTTATGTAAAAGTTTTGCTGAAATATTTTTTACACCAATCAATTTTGCTGTTGTGTTAGAGTAAATTTGACAGTAGTGTTCCATTCTCCTACACAAGACACATCCAAGTTTAGTACTGACAAACTGCTCAGATGTGTCAGGACTAGTAGCTTTCATTTATGTACTCGGTGGCAGCCAATTGCTTCAGAACACAGTGTTTTCAGACACAGTTCAATGAATGTTGCTGAACGGCTGTCTCGGATACGTGGGGGTTTTTTTCTCTTTTTTTGCTTCTTCTTAGATATATATTTTTAATATCTATATTCCATGTTCAATTGATTGTTTATTTCTATATATTTCAGGTTTGCCTTTGAAAATTAGACTATTGAAAATTTGTAGGCTGGCCGATTTACCCACTAAATCCCATTCTCCATTTGAGATGTAGTTGGAAATATCAGCCTCGAGCATCTGCAGGTCAATCAACCAGCCACTGTGAGTCCAGGAGCCAAACTTCAAATCACACTTCTGCACATCAAAGGGGAACCAGCGGACATCAATGTAACACGTGCTCTTCAAAATGCCTGTAGATAGAAATCAGTCACAATCAAGCATGTGCAGGGTGCATTTCACTACCCTTATCTGTCTCTCATTGTGAGCAAATTTCGTCTTCAGAAATTCTGCGTGACACAGTCATGGGGTAACCAAACAAGTATTGGAGATGGAAGATGCTGCCATGAGTAGAATAACCTCTCTTCCCCCACCAGTGAAGATCTCTGTCACTGCATCCTTGAGGTAGGTTGCCCAGGACACTACAGCCATGCAGAAGCAGCCCAGCCTGTCTCCAAGTGCTGGCTGGCCCTAGCAGGGTACAGGCAGTGTTGCTTGGTCTGACAGAAGCAAAGAGTACGCTCCAGGGGCTGAGCGTACTGTGACCAGCTCTTTGAAAGGAGTTCCTGGTCAGGCCTGCCTCAGACCCACAGTCCCTCGACAATACATTGTTGTGCTAAACTTGCCCAGTGCTGACCTTTATCATCTGTGTGCTAACTGAGCCTTGAATTTTACTCTGAATGTGTCTAGTTCACTTCCTGGGATGCTTTAAGGGGTCTAAGGGGTAGGGAACAACAGTGGAGCAGCCTTCAGGAAAGTCCTTGCTGATCCCCCCTGGGCCCTATGGACCTGCTTGGAGACTGCTATGCTATGACACAAAGTTTAGGAATTTTTTGCCCACCACAGTGAGCAATTGTGGCATAGCCTGTGTGTTTGCTGGTGAGTCCATGGCTGCTGGAATCAGCAACATGGGTGAAAAGAGACTGAGACTTAGGCCCAACTGGCTGAGACCAACCCCAGTTTGTCTTTTGACCTGGATTTGTAGCCTCAGCCTGGCAGGAAGGGCTTCAATGCTGAGTGAGTGCTGCTCTTGGGGTCTCCTCTGCTCACGTCTCCACACAACAAAGACCCAGCTGGACTGCACATGAAACACGACAAGATGGTGCACACCACCTTACTTTGGATGACACCTTAGGTGGGCCTCTGGACATTCTGAGCAAACTGCTCAGGAGAACATTTTACTGATTTGTAAAGTGGAAATACACCACTGATAATGGACTTGAATTTTCTTAGTGGGTCTGTCCCATTATTAGACAGCTTGCAAAATTTCCACAGACAGATTTTAAACACCTTGGTTTCATTAATGAAGGAAATCTGCTTGAAATTGTGATTAAAAGTGAACAAATACTCTCTGTGCCCTACCTGGAGGAATATATTGGCAGGATCCAGAGTAGTTCACCAGCACATTTGTGTGAAATGTTGCATCAAACCTTTCATCTGCACTGTAATACAGTATAAACAAAACAGAACAAAAGAAAGAAAAAGCAAGCTGATCTGTGAGTAAAGATATAACTGTTAACATAAAAATAACCTTTTGGCTGAATTATGTTCCTACATCTGGGTGAGGAATTTACCCTTGACCAATATCTCAGTTCCTCATAGTTACTGTCGGCCTGCACCTGGGCAGGCTGCTTGCATGCTGCAATGTCCTCAAAAAAGTGACACACAGAGTGTTGTATGTCTCAGAACAAAGGCAGAAGGAAAAGTGGCAAAAGTGTCACATTAGCTGTATCCAAAAACTGGACAGTTAGGACAATGAGGCCTTTCTAGGGCACCTGTCAAAATGAGGCAGTTCACCACATAAATCAAGTAATCTGTACCTTACCCAGATATCTATTGTAACAGCAATGGTGGCCTGATGTAACAATTCTGCAGTCTCCTAAGACAGAGAGGACAGGAGTTTGCTTTCAGCATTGGAAAAAACCACTGGCGAGAAGTTATTTTAGGAGCTTGTAGGAGGAGAATCATTGAGACTCCAAGAGCAAAAGGGACCAAGAAAAGAGAATTTCTTCACTATTCCAACAATTCTGAGAAAATTAAAGGAGTTAAATAAAATCAGACAAGGACATGATTCTTCAAAGAAGCAAGTCTGGAGGCTTGTTCCAGATGGTCTCTTGGGAAAAAATTAACCACAGAGGGATCACCTGACTTGTAGAGCCTTGCCTGTAGTGGCTATGTGCAGGTCTATATTGCACGACTACACCATTCTTACCCTGTCTTTCAATCAGATGTAAAAAATTCAGAGCCTCCATTACTCTTCTGATCTGTTTTTTATCCACGTCTTGAGCTCTCAGTCCTCAGTATCGTCCCCAACACAAAACAGGGGATGACACTCAAAAGGCTAAGTCCAGAATGAGTGATAATTATCAAAGACATAAAAGGCAACAAAAAAGGATTTTATAAATACAAGGGGACAATGAAAAGACAAAGGATCGATCCATCACTTGGTATGGAAGGGAAAAAAAAACAACAGGGTGCAGAGAGCTGCAGTATCCTGCACCCTGTGTGCTTCACTCTTTGCAATTAATTCTCACCCAGCGGCAGGAGTCCATCACAGAGCAGGGGATGAATGGGTTAAGGAAATGTAGATAAGACAGATTCTACTCAGCAGATGTGATGAAATTTACTCTTGAGAACTGAAAGGACTGGCCAAAATATCCTTTGAAGCATTAACAATTATCTGTGAGAGCTTGTGGAGAAAAGGGAAGGGCATGGTGATTTAGGGGAGATCAAAGAGAATTCTGACTTCCTTTAAAGGTGAAATCATAGACACATCAGCCTAACTTCAAAGAAAATGGGGTGAAACATCTGGCATAGATTTGTGAAGGGCCAAACACATCAAATCAATCTATTTTTCTGACTAAGAGGAGGCTGGTGATCTATCTGAATTTCAGCATGTTCTTATAAACTACAGTAATATCGACCAAGCTGTATGCCTTTTTAGAGACCGAAAAGGAATAAAGAGACAGTAAGAACCAAAGCTGAAGTAATGAAGAACACTTAAGCAAGCTAGGTGTCTCCAGGCCTCCTTTGGATATCTTGTAGCGAGGGTTTGGAATGAAAGATGGATCTTGGTGAACTCTGGAAACTAACAAAATGCAACTTATTCTGTGTAATTAAAAAGCATTACCCTGAAAACTGTCAGAGAAATACATAACAGGGAAAATCTAGTAAGCCAGCAGAGCTGAATTACAACATCTGGGGTTTGCAATAGATAAAAAAATAAGTACAGAATTAAGATATTATTAGAGAAAACCCTAAATCCCCGCCTCCTGGAAAGCATTAAGGAAACTTTAACAGCATTAAGCTGTCTAGAGAGCTTCCACTTCATTCAACACTGCAGAAATGCTGTGTAGAGAGCTAGATTCATCTCTGGAGGAGGAAAAACAGATTAGAGAGTGTTCAGAGTGGAAGAAGAATGATGGAGAGGTTTATAAAATATGTGATAAGGAAAGTGAGAAGAGAATTCATTTGTTTACTTCAATCAGAAACACTATGACAGATACATGACGATAGTTCTCCTGCAGATACAGTAATTTTGAAGAGAATATAGATAATTTTCTCTCTGTGTTCACTGAGAAAAAGCTGACGAAGACATGCAGAAGGAAGAGCTGGACTGGCTATTAGAAAAATCTCTTAGCTGATGCTTGCTTCTTTTTGTTACTCTTTAAAAGTAAGAGCTAAATCCATAGAGGGCAAAAGGCCAGTAATATCAGTGAAGCACAGCTGATTTTCAGCACCTAGTTCTAGTCTCCTACTGGCCATTTCACATCTTGCTTACCTGTTATACAGAAGAATGTCTGGTACCCAAATCTGGTCAGCAGGAAATCGCAGGTTCTGCACTCCTGGGTATTCATACTGATCCCAGGACAAGTAAACATCAACCCAGGACTGTTGGCAAACACATACATCAGATTATATGAGCTTGTAAAAGTCTCCTAAGTTCTCTGGAATATTATGGGAACAGAACAGGTTTTGCCAATAGCAACAGCAGCAGTATGATAATAGTTTAATGCTTGGCTTTAATTATTAAGAAAGGCTGGCATATATAGAGGAAATAACAGTGTGACTACTGAAGACAGTGTCTAGCTCTTCATCTCGTGGCCTGAAGCCAGGCATCCCAAACCTTTCCTCGTGGGCTAGCAGAAACACTGGCAGTAGGCATCTCCATGAGGTATGCTGGTTCTGAGGTGAAGTGGTTTTTGAGGTGGTCAGTGGTAGGTGGACCATGGTCTGAGGGTCCCCGTTGGGTGGAAATAATTTAATCTGTTGCAGAGGTTGGGTGACTCTTTTACTAACCACCTTGCTTTGAGAGGTAGGTGAGTGAACTTTATATGCCAAGGAGTTGTTTCTGATCCCATCTCCTCCACCTCAACACAGTTAATTCAAGATAGGTGCAGGAACAGCTTTTGGGATGAACCTTGTGACTTACAATGAAGCTCAATGGGAGGGCTGCAAGGGAAACCCTTATCAGTGCCAAAACTGAAGAACATCTCTGCAAGGGACAGGACACCCACAGGCTCTGACTTAACAATCCTGTAGTCATATAGGTTTGTCTGGGTTAGTTTTTGCAATTTAAAAATACTCATTTCTGCTGCAAATCCCAGCAGGTAGCTGGGGAAGAAACAGCCTTTTCAGTTGAACATACTAATATAAGCTAGTGTTTGGCTGCAAAAGTCAAAGCAGAATTAGTTGAATCATTCAAGTCTCCCACTGGTTTTTCCTTCAAGAACTGCTTCTTTCCTGAGCACAAGCCCTTGAGGAGATCTGTTTACACAGCGTAAGAAAACTCTGTATCCCTCAACAGAGGCAGCCAGGCAGACCTGATGGGAAACTCCCTCCCACAAAGCCCTCAGTGAAGGTCAGTTTTGCTTATCCTGCATGAGTAGTGCAGGTGAATTCTCAGCTGGAGCAGTTGCAGAAGAGGGAGGAGGAATGTTTATGGAAGAGGTTTGTAAAGCACGAGGGAAGGCAATATCCCAGAGAGGTGCCTGGGTGCTGCCAGCAGCAGTGCAGCATCGGGCTCTCTGTGGTCCCTGGACACCCCATCACCCACTATGAGTAGTCTCCATGTGGTCCAGTGACCACTTCTGTGTTCAGGGGCAGGTGTCCTGGCTCCCAATTTCATGCAGAGGTGGGATTTTCCCAGAAGTGGCAAGTGCAGGTTGCCTGGGTCTTACTAGGTGCCTGGCTCGTTTGTAAGTTCCCATCACTGGTTATGGAGAGGGCCTTGAAGATTCTCTTCTTAGCTATGATGGGACTCTAACTCCCTCTTTGTTACTAGATCCCAACATCCACTGGCAAAACAATGCAGTTGGTTTCCTCCAAAAGTCAAAACGTCTGTCCAAAGGATTAGTGTAATCTCCTGAATTTAATTTTCAATGCTAAAAGGAGCACTAGGGAAATTTTAAAGGACTCAAAATGACTGCTTGCATTACATTACACACAAGCTATAAGATAGCAGTCTTGCTTTTAAGCTAAGAAATCATATCCAGTAGTTTTCAATTAGACAGTTTCTCTACTTTACTGACAGAGGTTACTCACCATCTGTAGCCAAGCATTGGTGATCAACACCTGATTCTTCTCATCCTTTGAACAAAAGGAGGAAGGAAAGAAAAGACAGGAGAAAAAGGGATGAAACAGTTTGATTAGAGGTGGAAGAGTTTCTGTGTCTTTTAGAGAATCCAGACTCTTGGGGTACATAAACCAAACTCCATGGAGTAGATTGTGAGCTCACTGGAACACCACTATTTGGCCCAGACAATCGTGACTTTTTCACTATCCTTTAAATCCACAGATCTGCTGTGTTTATCGTAACTGATTAACAATAGAAAGGAAAGTATTAGATGATTTCTCTTATTTTTCTGGGGACGAACCCCTTACCAAGTTTTACCTTCTAGCTACTTGCTCAAAACAAGATGTTTTCCAGTACCACACTGTATGTCATAGTTGGGACACTTTACGTTGTATTTGCGGCCACTGCAAAGCAATGGTGAAAATAATGCTGGAAGTGCTGTTCCTTTTGAGTGTCAGTGCTATGTAGTTAGCTCTCGTTAAAGGAAAGGAAGGACAGGCCTTGGGCAGAAGCTATCACTTGACAAAAAAGGACACGATGATGCCTGAGAGGGAGTTCACACGGCACCTGCACAGAGCAGGAGTCTGCAGGTTCAGACCCACATGCAGAGGCCATGGGGAAGAATCTCTTACAACAGAAACAAGATGCTCTCACCACCCAGCTGGTGCCCAAGTTCTTTGGGGAGTCACAAGGTGCCCAGTCTTCTGCAGTTACCCTGCAGGTGCAGGACCCTGCACAGTGGGGAGGGAGAAGCAGGGCTGTGGAGTTACTGTGGTGCAGAAACACAGGTCCACAAAGACGACCATAGCCATGCCCTGCACTTCCCAGGAGCTGAGGCTGAGGTGCTCAGGGGGACTGGCTCACTGTATGCCCAGCTGTCCCTGTGTGTGTCCATGCCCTAGGAAGCTTACATGGTTGTCTGCAGTGTTTGGGGTGGGAGACATTGCAACTGCAAGCTGCTTGGCAGGAATTTAAACCATGCAGAGAGTTCCATGGACAGGCAGGCCCTCTCTTGTCATGTCCTTACTGCAGTACTTACTCTCTAACAAGGTAGAAAAACCTAAACTGCCTTACTCACTTTGGAAAAATGCCAGTTTGCTCACCTCAAGCTACATTCCTTCTGCCTTTCCTCCCCTCCAACCCTCCTGAGCTACCCTCACAGTATATATGCAAAGAAACTACCCCAGAAATGTCAGGGAAGAGCTGCTCAAAACCAAACTGCAACATCTTACAGTGAGCTGCAACCCTAGGAGTGTGTGGTCTTCTGAGAGTCCTCTGGAGTTACTTCTTCTGTGTCCCATGCAGGAACTCCAGACTCCTAGGCTAATACATGAAGGAGAACTGCCCAGAGAAGTCTCCTCATTACTGATTCCCCAGCACACCAGACACTGGACCAGTGGTACTGCTGAACTCTTAGCATGAGCCTTGTCTGTAGCATGATCTCCTCTCCTTTCATTTGGGTTGTTGGAGTTCCAGAAACACCACAACCTAGAAAGGGAGACATCATTGATCTGGAGGATTCCTGATTGTTTCGGCGCTGTGGCCAGAGTTAGGCTCTCGCCAGGCTCCTGTCTCCAGGAAAGGTGAATTTCAGACATGAAACAGGTCTTTGCCATAGTGACTCACACAAAACTGTCTACCACCCTACCTCGAGTCCTCTTGGGACCTGACTACACTGCTTCTGCTGCTGTGAGATGCTACACAAAAATCAGATGTGATTTTATATTGTTATACTGTTCATATATTTCCCTTTCTCCTCTCTGCTGCTTTAGCAAATGTATGCCTCTCTCTATGCAAACTACAACCCACCTCCAGAGGCCTGGTCCATCTGCACCCCCTTTTGTTCCCTTGGTTGCTGTGGTTGAAGCAAGTAAGAAAATCTGCAGAAAAGTAACAGAAGGACTGGGCTTGTTGAGACAAGCGTTTTAGATGCTGAAGGATTCAAACACCATCTTGAAAAATAAAATCCTAAAGTAAAGAATAACCCCAGAGCTGATAATTGATAGAGTCATCAGAGATATCTGTGTCACTGACCAGGAAATGAAAGCAACCCAGCAACACAGAGGTTGTGTCCCAGGGATCCTGAGAGGCCAGCTGCCAGCCCATCTCACTGATGCATCCCTGGTCACCAATGACTCCTGAAGTGTCCTGTAGGGCTGGTGAGCATGACGGTCCTCTGAATTGCACATCAAATCCTAACAATATTTTATGTCATTAGCCAAATAATGCTTTATACTTGTAACCTGCACATGTCCTCCTAACAAAGACTTTCTGCGCACTCTCAAAGGAGCTTGAGCACCATGATTAAAAACATGGTCAGCAACAGTCAGCCAGTGCCTTTGCTGTGCAAAATTAAGGATTTTCCCCATCTACACTGAAACCTACAGGGAAGGGGACATTCCTTATTTTGTAATCTACCTTTGTAAACCACAGGGGAATGAATTAAAGCCCAATGTACATCTGTGAGGCTGTGGGTTTCCAGCATGTGGAGGTGCCTTCCATCAGGAGCCTTTCATATGTGGCTCTGAGTTACAAGGAAACTCATTTTTGTCTGGCACAGTAAGTTTATACTTGACAGCTTGCAAAGGAAGACATCTTGGGCTAACTTCTGTATTTCACAAAACAGTTTGTTGTCTTTACCTGTTTATTTGTGTGTCAGGTACTAATGACCTGGCTAATCAGCTTTGACTCCAAATAATTCTTCAGCCAGATATTTCACATAGCATTAAATTTATTGTCTTGGGTCTGCTTTGCCTCCTTTTCACAGGGCTACTGTGCTTAGATTTGTTTTGAAGTCAAAGGAAAACTTATCTTTTTGAGTTCTCAAAAGGTTATCTAGAAAGTAACAATGGTCTTCCTTGTCTTGTGTTTAGATAGCAGCAAAAACACAAGGTCTAACTTGGGCTTCGGGCTGCTTATGTCTCTCTTAGCTTGGGTGAAATAAAATATCACTTCAGGATGTTTTCCTGGCTGTTCAGAGACTATTCCCATCCTTGCCTTCAGGCTTCTGAGCTCTTAAATGGCATTTGACATTTTGGCAAAACACAGAAAATGCTTCCATATGCAGTGCTGGTCAACAGATGCAGCCTGATGGGTCCGTCTTATTGCACAACAGAACAAAATATTTTTCAAACAAGGATCTGAGTTTGCCGGAAGTGCCTGGTTTGCAGAAGCAGCAAATATGACTGTGTTGGTTTTACATGGCCATCACAGAGATGGCTTCTGTGAGAAGCTGCTGGAAGCTTCCACCATGTCCACCAGAGCCAATCTCTGATGGCTCTGAAGATGGACATGCTGCTGGCCAAGGCTGGGCCAATTAGAGAGGCTGGTAATGCCTCTGTGATTACATATTTAAGAAGAAAATCAAAACAGAGTACACACAGTTTTTCTTCTAGTCAGAGAAGAGAAGGAGGTGAGAACACGTGAGGGAAAACATAGCAACACCAAGGTCAGTGAAAAGGAGGGGGTGGAGGTGCTCCAGGGCCCGGAGCTGAGATGCCTCTGCAGGCCGTGGTGATGGCCATAGTGAAGCAGCTGTGCCCCTGCAGCCCATGGGGATCCACAGGGGATGCAGAGATCCACCCGCAGCCCCTGGGGGAGGTGCCCGTGCCGGAGCGGGGGGATGCCTGGAGGGGGCTGTGATCCAGTGGGAGACCCAGTGGAGAGAGAGGGCCCTGCTTCCAGGCTGGAGCAGCCTGTCCTTGGAGGACTGCACCCCGTGGAAGAGAGACCCACAGCGCAGCAGTGTTGGGAGGACTGTTTGCCCGTGGGGGGGAATTCACATCCCAGCAGGTGTGGCAGGACTGCTGCTTCTGAGAGTGGACCCACACTGGAGAAGTTCACGGAGAACTGTCTCCCGTGGGAGGGACCCCACGGTTTCACAGGGGAACAACTCCTCTCCCCTGAGACGTGGAAGAAAACCTCGGGTGATGAACTGACCAAATCCCCATGCTCTGTCTCCCTGCACTGTTGGTGGGAAGGAGGGAGGGGCTGGGGGGAAAAAGATGTTTTAAGGGCTTATTTTACTTCTCATTATCCTCCTCTGAGTCTGTTAGTAATAAATTCACTTTGCAACTTTAAGTTGAGCCTGTTTTGCCCTTGAAGCGTTTTCTCACTCTCCTTAACTCATGAACCCTTCATTAACTTATTTTTCTCTCTCTGCCCAGCTATGGCAGGGGAGGGTGAGTGAGCGTGGGTACCTGGCGCTGGGCCAGTATCAAAAGTCAGGACACTGACTTTACACTGGGCAGGCATTTGTCCAGGTGTAGCTCTCTTGCTAAGTCCTTTCTAGAGAAGGACCCTGAGGAACCAAGGAAAAAGTGCCTGCTGGGGCTGTCGAGGACATAAGGGCCATGGGAATCTTGAGTTTGAATCCACCCCCTATTAGAGCAAGAGGCATTTCAGAGCCGAGGCGTCTATGGAGCTTTCCCTCTTCGGGGTGGTTTACTGAGCCATGTAACTTTGCATTCTGTAAGGAAATACTTTGGCCTTTGCAGTGGACTGGTTGCCTTGCCTTTCCAGAGCTGCAGAAGAATTGCAAATCCTGCCATCTTTATCAGGACCTGTGTACTGTAGGCACCTCTAAAACATCTTGGCACAGAAAGGAATGTATTTTTCTGTTACATAGACACTCACAAACAAATAACCTGGAGCATGTGTGTGCTTTACTCTATCTCAGGAGAACACTGATCACTTAGCTTGCCTAAGTAAAAGCTAATTATTGAGCTCGGGAAGTGCTGATGGCATTTCCCTCGCTCTGTGTCATTGGTTTATGCAGAAGTGTTTAAAGGTTAGGTGAGAGGATGACTTTCCTCCCAGGAGAAAACTTGAATAACCTATCACACTGCTTTTTCTGTTCAAGATTCCTGCCTTGGCACTGTCAGCCTTGGCAATGACCTTCCCCCTGCATTGGGCTGGCTCTCAGCTCCCATCTTTCTGTGCAGCAAAGCACTGAAAGCAGCCCTGCAAAGATTCTGGTGAGGCTGAAAATGATCAGCTCCCAGAGGTGTTTTTCCATCACTCCCTTGGCTGTCCTCCTGGTTTGCAAATGTTCAGCTCAGACAAATAATTTTGCTCCTGTATTTAAAAACGCTGGAAAAGCTGTCATCACTAGTGAGTGCAACACTTGCTCTCTAAATCCTTCCTGTATTTATCTGGGTCATTTTCTCCCCTTTCTATCTCCAGCCTGACTCCAGTTAATCCTCTGCCCTGGATATCTGCTTATTCCTACAGCCACCTTTGACCCACAGAAAGTGACAGTTTGGTTTGTTCTGGTGCACATGCTGCGACATGTGAATGTTTTAGTTTGGTTTTCTTCTCCCTGCCATAAATTCAAAGCTTACAGTGTATGTACATCTGCCTGCATTGTGCACCACTGCCTGTCAATAGATTCTCCCTTGCCAGGTCAACATCTAAGTGAAATATAACTGCCCTTAGCCACGTAATTACCCAGGCCATATCACGTGGACAAAAAATCCCAAAGTCCTTCCTGGTTCAGTAGTGACATCATATGATTACATGTCATCTTCGTAGCAAGGTATTTATTACCAGGTGACCAGCAGGAGTCATTAATTCTTGCCCTCTCGCAGAGCCACAGAAGTGGAGTTGAATCAGCCACTGAATTATTTCAAAACAATGATCAGAAAAGTCCCAAATTGAACAAGTAACTCTCGGAAGTAATGTGTGACTACTTTGGGACTACTTTGGTTAATTTTTACTTTTTTTTTCCCCACTGTTTTCGTACCTGAAGATCTGAAGACGAGGAGAGAAACAGTCAAGTGACACAAAGACATTGACATGGAAACTTGGAAAGTTTGTTAGCAGAGACACTGATCTTTGAGTGAGATCTTATTCAAAATATCCACTGGAATTGACCAAGCTTTCAAATGCTTGTTGTGAAGAATGAGACAACTCCTAGTAAAAATTAGAATAATTTATTAAAAACAGAAAAATTGAAAAATTACAAAAATTAGCAAAACATAAAAATTTGGGATCCTAGTGGCTCAGGAGGTATGCCCCAGGAGCGCAGGGATTAGAGATCTTCAGGCTTAGACAGCACTGGACCTCTGGTGGAAGAACTTGCAGTGCTGGGCTGACTTTCAGCTAATGCAAAAGTCAAGAAAAAATTATTAAAGGCTCCTTAATAGGAGTAAGGCTTTAACACCCAGCACTAGTGCCCACTACCTCTAATCTGCAGTGGTCTACACTGCGCTGAAGCTTGCTCCGTTATTTTATAGTGCCTTTGCTCCACCCCAGTCCACCCACAGCCCGCCCACAGCCCGCCCACAGCACACCCCTTTGGTCCAAAGTGATTGATGCTGTCCCTTTGACAGAACATCTCTGTCTACCTATAGCTCGTCGTTGTCAGGGGGTAGTATCAGCTGAAGTAAGGGTGGTAACATGCCCTCATTAAGATTCAGGTTGGCGATGGGGCTAAAAATAGCTGTTGGCTGTTAGAAACTGGGGTTTTGGAGTTGGTCCTGGGTCTAAGGTGCAAAGTAGAAACCCTTAAAAAATATATTAAAATACATCTAATACATCTTAAAACATTTGTAAAAGTAGACAATGAACATGGGAGAAACAACTCTTACAGTGTACAAGTGGTTTAAAGTTTGAAAAGGGATTTTTAACTGGGAAACTTTTAACTGGGGGATTTTAACTGGGCCTGGTACAAATAAACTGCTTTGAACAAGTGAAAACACTAATAACAGAACTTGATTTCTGTACCTGGGCTGATGGGTTAACTTTAACATTCAATTAAAAAAATTGTTTAACTCAGAATTAACTAATTAAAGCACTTAACATGCAAAGACCAAGCTAATTAGGGATTTCATATATGACACTTGTATTCTCAGTTTGTGACTGCACAGGCACTCCTTTCCATTGCTGAACCACCAATCTGCACACAATCTTCAGCTGATTATCTAAAACTCAGCTCAAATGCGTTGAATGGTTGAAGGCTCACAGAACCAGTAATTTTGAGGAGTGCCCAGGTTGCCTTGGCAACATTCAGGTAAGTATCGCTGGACAGCCTTTGTATTTCAGGGGTCTCGTTAATAAGATGGAATAAACCTTGCCATGGTAACATCAACTACATAGGAATACCTAAAGTTTAAGTACTTCATCTCAATTCCTTTAACAAAGCACCCTCAGGAGGAAGATGGAAATCAGACAGGAAGGCCCAGAGTCAAGGTGAAAGACTGTGGAGAAAAACAAAAATACAAAGGAATAACATAAGAACAAACACCTACTGAGTATTTTGTTGCCCATCAGCAACACCTTTGTTGCTCAGGGTTTTCTCCTACGAATGGTTGGATGTGATGTCTCATAAGTGTTTTTCATCTAGGGTTGAATCACACTCCCATCTGATGCCACTGGCTTCTGGAGGTCATGCCTTTCTTGGGCCCCCCCTGTGTCGCAGAGGTATGTATTCTTTCACTGTGAGCAAGCAGTGCAGTCTGCCTTTGGTCTTTCCACTGTGTAGCAGCTACTACAAAGGCAGTGTCCCCTGTCTGTAACCACCTGCATTCTTCTCTCCCCGGAAGAGCAGTCTGGGGGAGTGCCCTTGCATCTGTATCTGCTGCTTTCAGCAGTGTCTACTCACTTGCTTTTGAGACAGGAACTTTGCATATTGGAGGTTTTGGCCACTGTCAGAATACATTCCTCCCCTTGCAAGCCCCTGAGACAGGAGCAATCACTTCTGGTGAGAGTGGAGAGTTCAAGAGAACCTTGTACTGGGAGGAGCACACAGCATTGAAACAGGGACTGTTCCAGAGAAGCCTGCAAACACAGGGGTGCCAATCATATTCCTTAGGCTGTATAATGCATGGGTATCAAAGTCCTCAAGAGGTATTCCTTGTGAAAGCCTTGGCTCCCTGTATGTCAGAGACCAACCAGATATGGACGTTAAATGCAAAGGCCTGGATACAAAAGCCACTGCAGCAAGTACTGAACCCATGCATTCCCTAAAGGTGAGATCAGAAAGAAATAAGGGAAGAAATGCCAGTTTCTGTTGCCAGTCAGGGCTTCAGAGTAGGCAGCCCTCCCACTCACTGGCATGACTGGTGACTGAGAGTCTCCTACTTGATTCATGTCTTACTTGCCTTTTCCCCCAGTATTTTCCAATTTTCCCTGTGGTGAAAAAAGGCAGTCTTGTTCTTGCCCTGCCCATGCGACAAGACTTTCAACTACTGCCTGGGGCTGTGGGTACTTGACTTAGGAAACTAATTTTATTTTTCTAGGTTGTATGTTTGCACTAGTCCCTGAAGATCAGGACTCCTGTGAACTGTGACACAATGTAGACACCAACACTGGTCTTGAGACTGTTTAAGTTCCTCCACAAAGACCTGCAAATTGCAGGACTCCCTGTCCCCACAGTTCTCTGGGATCCTGGGATCCTGGGCACCAGCTTTGTCCCACTGTTTCAAAGATACTTCTCATGAAAACGCCAGATGCTGGGTCAGAGGGCCTCACATGGCCTTCCAGCACAGTGCTGCTCTCTGACTGCTTGAATAAACTGACATACATGCTTAGTTCCTGGGGGAAAGGGTGTTATGTCACCATACAAAAGCAGTCAGTCCTCCATTAAAATCCAAAATGATCCACACATAGCATGTAGATGGTTTTTATATTCTCCAGGGTGGATACCTCCTCCTGAAATAGGCCTCCATGTATTTTGCACACAGTTGGCAGGTGCTTCAACAAACAGGACTAGACACAAATCGTTATTCCAGGGTATTAGTTATTAACTGTCTTTTCCAGCATTTGAAATCACAAGGAAAACAGTAGAAGGATGGTTGAGAAAACCAGCCCTGAATACTTATCAGAGACTCACACTCAGTCTATCTGCAAAGTTGCCTTTGCTTTTTCTTTCTATATTTGCATGCTGCTGTGACAGCAAAAAGTAAGGGAATGGAGGCCTGTTTCAAAACTCAAGTGATCTCTTAAAGTCTGTGATCAGGGATAGAAAATGGGAGGAAAGGTTTCTACTGAGAAGCTGAACTCACTGTCTCTCAGGACTCAGAGAAACTAAGAAATATGAGGTTCAAGGCCACCCCAACAGTTTTGGCTTAACTGCTTTAGTGCAAATCCTTGATGCCTCAGATTAGTTACCCAAAATTAAGGAACATACATGAGCTCAAGATCTAAATTCCCACATGTACAAACAACAGAGTACAGTCTTTTCACCAGACAGACAGAAAATTGTTTAATTATCGTGAAATGCCCAAGCTGGATGACCACAACTAAAAATCTCAGAAGGAAATCAGTCTTTCTTTTGCTGGAGCCATTGCCACTAAGTACATCTTGGGGAACCATGCTGAAAGAAAACAAACCATGGAATTGCTGCTCACTAGTGAACTGCTCCCACTCTGCACTGAGTGGGGCAGAAGTCAAATAAAATAAAAAGATGCCAATAAGGTTTAGGTAACAAAAGCTGCATCATAATGTTTCATGCAAGTGTGTGCAAGTAGTATTAGTCAGGAAGCCATGCTACCCATGGTGCTTAACTTCATTGTCCTAGCAAATTCACATGTTGCATGTTTAATTGGTTTAGTGAGACTGGCATTTTGACAATGTCTCGCACATAGGAGACAGCCAAAATAATAATTCATGTCTCAATTAGCCCTGAATTTCCCAATTTTCAAGATCCTCCCATGCTAATGGAGAGGAATTTTATTTTTTCTTCACAGAGTTGAAAATTGGTCACACTAAGTGAGTTCTGTGACCAGGAGAGAGATTTTGGGATTTAACTCTAATGAATCTGTTGGTCTAGAACCCTTTCTGCAATTTTTCTGTCTGGAATTTTAATGACTACTATTCATGATTACTAATTACTGATTTTCAGCTTTTATAACGGTGTCCAGTCTGTTTTTCTTCTCAGTTGCACCATTTTGCATCAGTCTCACTGCTCTTGCAAGATGAGAGTGAAAAAAACTTTGCGGAAATATACATGGTTTGGTAGAGGAGGTCTTTCAAGGAGAAACAGAGTTAAACATCGCTCACAAAAGCTATGCAGGAAGCCCACAAATAAATGCAAAGGCATTATTAGGAAAGGGAAAAAAAAAAAGATACTTTAATCTAGAAGGCCTGAAAGAGTCAGTTGAATGGTCAAGCTTACATTGTTAAAGATATCTATCTGTAAAAGATTTGTACGGGATGTACTACAGGGATTATGGTTTAATCCATTAAATACTGATACTATATTGGGAATAACAAATGAATAGGTGCTTACATGCACAGCATATTTTTATTTGTTTCTTTGAATTACTTGTCTGTTGTTCTGGGTTTACTACATAACATCCAGCATTGATTTTTGTATGTTTGATGGTGCTGGAATGAAAGGTGGGAGCGGATGACCTAGAAGCTATAAGGTCAGTTTAAGAAGGAAGAGGTGAATTAGAGCTAGAAAATAAACCTTGAACTTTCTGGCCTTTCAATACATCTGCAGAAGCAGCCCTAGAAAGCTTATGAAACAAAATAATTTAAAACCAAGGATATCAACTGCTAAAGGCATTCAGATCTGACAAAGACTTTATGAAAAAGCCAACAGTAGGAGGACAGGATGCACCCCAGGGCCAGGCATAGCCTTGCGTCCTGCCTTCTCAACTTTAACTTCTGGCACAGTATACTGACAGGCAGCCTCTAGCTTTGGCAACTCTCACTCAGATAGAGAGCTCCCCAGCAAAGAGGTCTGAGCTCCTGAGGACTGAGTTCAACAGTCCTGTTATTTGATCAGTAGATCACCTGAGAAATGAGCAGGCAGGTGAAGGCAGCTTCAATGTCAACAGATGCCTGCATTTAGAAGTTGTTCTCTTACCAAGCACTCCTAAAAAAAACCTCACAAACCAACCCAAAATAACAAAAAACCCCAACTCCTTTCAGGGCTGTAGTCTCTGATTTAGGGGAAACCAGTGGAAGCTTAAGTTTGAATCCAACATTTTGGTAAGTTCTGGGTACATAAGGCAAAAATATCTGTGCTGCTAAGCTAGTATGCTGCTTATAGCAACTGCACCTGAGTGCTCGGTGAAAGTATGTGAGGATCTTTTCCCTTGTTTTCTGTGAACAGCAAGGCACAGATCCAGTTTTCAGGAAAAAAACCCAATGTCTTTGTTTTTGTTGTCCTACTAAACTATTACATTACCTTGTCTTGCTGGTTTCCAAAAATGTGGAGCAACAATGTAGCAACAACATCTGCAGTTTTAAAGTGAGATTGTTTGCAAGCATGTGATTAGGTTTGGGATAATCCTGCAGTCCCTAGGATGTACAATCATTTTACACACTGTGCAATTGAATCAAAACAGTCTGTAATAAATTTTTCCAGATACAGCATTTGTTTTGGGTTTGCAGCCCAAAATACAGGAAAATGATGTATTTTTTGGCTTCCGGAAGTGCAAAATGATTCATGGATTGTTCGGCATGGTTTCCCACTCGTCACTTCAGTCCCATTTTTGTCATTATGACCTCTGACATTGGCAGCTGGAAGGCTGAACATGAATGAGAAAAGTACTACAGGACTCCACCATATGCAGGGACCTCAACAGCTGTATTTTTTGTTAATAACTTAACAATGGAACCACGTATACACCCCTTCAGATAAGGTCTCCTGCAAATGCCAACAGGAGCAATGAAAACCATCACTCATGATGACAAATAGTTTCCACCTAGCAGGTTCCTTTTACATGGTGCCAATGGAGAATGCTTGCATTTCCTGTGCTGCCGAAAATGTCATGCCCCATTTCTTAATTACACTAGCCTCACCAACTGACTGCACTCTTAGTCAAAATGAGAATTTTTGTTCCAGGTACTCTTGGATGTCTATCCTTGCTTGGGTTGGCAGGGCTTGGCAGTGCCTGACAGTGCTCTGTGGGAGAGATCACCAGCCAGTGCCCTTCTGATGCACAGGGAGTGCCTGGGGGTCAGGCTCCAAGCAAAAGTGACCCTCAGAAATGGCATACACATGAGTCAGCTCAGCATGAAGTTGTCCTTACACACAGAGGACAAGGCAAACTGAACTGAACCCTGCTGTTAAACAGGGGCTGTAACTGTCTCTTTCTGCTCATTTGTTTCCTGAATGTAATGGGCCTGTCATGGCTGTAGTTATGAATTAATATAATTTTGGGGAAAAGTCCGAACCCTAAAGTCCTTCATTTGCATTTGTCTACCACAGCTGTGACAAGAAGAGAACATGTTCTTCTCAGCTTTGAGTATGATGGCTGTCTTTGAATGCTAAAAACCATACATACCCTGTGTAGGCAAATACATGCAAGTAGAAGCAGAAAACCTAATCCAAAGCAGTCATGCTTTGACATTTTCTTTGAATGGTTGTAAGAAGAGGAGGTGAAATTTTAAGTAGTTACTTGTAGTACTGCTTGGAAAACCACAGTGATCTCAGAGCAGTCTTTTCTCTCTATGTAGCAGAGTGCAACTAGATTGGCACCAATGCTGTTCTCAGCAGGCTGTCAGCAGAAGATGAATTTAAGATTAATTACATTTTAATACAGTATGTGTATAAAATAGACGTATGGAGGTACGTCATGGAACCTGTCCCAGATAGAAGTGCTTTAGATGTGATACCAGGTTTTGGCATGGATAAGGCACAAGTTTTTTTGAGGATCAGTGGCAAACCCCTTCTCATTCCCATGCAACAAGGAGATTTGTTTTCATCTTCTTCACATTGTTTTCTCCTGCGAGGAAACCAGAACACGGTCCGCTGTCTCATGCCCATTGCAGTGACTGCTTGCGAAGCATCTCATTGAGTCCAGCAATGCTGTAGTATGCCTTGGCACATGACACTTCACTGCGCATGGAATGCTTGTTTCCTCCCCAGGGAGCATGGTGTAAGAGGTGCCCTCATGCTGGGACCCTGCCTAGCACCCTGCACTTTTACGGTAACAGACCACGCTGGACACACAAGTCCTCAGAAAGAGCAACTTTTCACTTTGTTAATGCATACACTATTGCCAAGACTGTGATACTGTCTAATGTCTTCCCCAAGTGAAAGCTGTGCACCAGCTGCTCTGTCTTCTGCCAGGCAGGGCAGCTGAGGAGGCAGAGTCAACTCACCCCCAGACTCCCATCTGAGTGAACAGAGATGGCCACTTGGTTCGCCTCACAATGTCTCAGCTGATAAAGGTTATCTCCTTTTAGCTTGACTGCTTTTCTTTACATCACTGTGGCTGCAACGAGCCTCCTTTGAAACAGACATTTACTTCAGCAGCTGGGGCAGACAAATGCTGCTGTCTGTCCAGCCAGCAATGGACGATGAGGGGCTCACAAGTACAGTGCTTGTTGCTGGCATATTTCTGCACTGATTCCTGATTTAAAGACCCAGGGGATCAGTGTTTTGTGCATTGTCAGGCTGGTTGGTTTACTTGTTGATGCTACAATGACCTTTTTACTATAGAGACTTGCCTGCCAAGTGATTTTCTGTCCTCCATTGAGGAGACAGGCACGTTTTCACAACATATCAGGTGACTCTGGATGTTTTTTAAAACACCTTGAGTGCAGTTTGCAAGACCACAAGCCTAGGACAGGTCATTAATTCTGATTAAAACTGATTAACATCTAGCATCTGTATTGGGTGCAGAGATGTAGGGAAGAAAACCTTCATTTCTGATAGGTATGAACATTTAGCATACCTACTTCCTATTGTGGACAAACAAAAAGGAACAGTGGAACTAAACTTCTTGTAAGGGACATTGACATAATGTAGATAAAGTGCTTTTTAAAAAATGCCAATTTCCTTACAGGTTGGGTTTCATATGTGAATGTGAAACACAGGTGAAAAATTGTTTTATGTAACTCCGGGCTTTGAAAATGTACAGTCACAGCCCTATGGCTGAAGAGTCCCCTTTAGTACCTGCAACCTTCAAATTAGGTTGAAAGAAAATGCTACAGAAAAAGAAGGGCTGAAGGAAGATCTTTGGAGCTGAGACACCTCTGCTAAACCTAGAACTGCTTGCTGAAATTTACTTGAAATTAGCTGCAGGAAATCTTTGCTCTTCCATTCATGTAGAGGACTGGTTCACAGTACTGATTTCTTCTCTCTTCCAGTTCGATGCAGTTGGTAACATTTCAAAACAGAAAGATGCTTACCCTATCTGGGTGGCTGCTGCCTGCCTCCAGGAATACCACAGCTGACTGGACCTGCCATTTGCATGTTGGGATGCTGGGGGGCTACACCTTCAGGGTCCTGCTTACCTCTCCAGGGAGAGCACCTGGTGTACCACACATTTTCAGAAAGACTGTGAGGGCTTTAAAAAGTTTAAATATTTGAGGCTTCTGTTAATTTACTTTGCAACTGCACAAATTTTTCCACATGTCTCTCTCTATTCCTCATTCCCCCCATAACAGTGACAGGGGATCAGAAACCAGCCCCAAACACTGTTTATGGAAAAGGCAGGATGAAGATAAGAGCACTAGTTTACAAGAGCCTGTTTGCTCTGCTGACAGGGTGAAGATGGTCAAAATTGTTCTCCTGGCTCGTTTTTCTCATATAGATGAAAGAAATCCTGTCTATATATATCACAGTTTATCATACAGAATCCTCTTCATGATGAAAAAAAGGATTTGGATTATTATGTTAAAATTTTCCATGGGTCAAATCTCCAATTCTGTAAAAGCATGTTGTAGTCAAGACAATTAGAGGGCTGTGCCTCCAGGTTTTGCTTTTACGTATTTCTAAGCTCATTTCAGGGCAGACTCATTCCGCTGCAGTGCATGGTAAAAATATGATGGGAGAAGAGGCTAATGCCATTATAATATCTAATGAAAAAGTGTAAGTGCAGTGATAGTAGCTTTGAATGCTGCACATGGTCTTGAGTTATTGCATCCCACACAGCCCTGAGAAGAAAGTATCATTAATAATTTGTAGTAACACATAGCTTCTAATTGATTGAATTCCTTTTTCTGTTTAAAACAAATGGACAAAATATACATAATTAATCTCCTTGAAGCTCAAATTGTGTCAGAAATGGCTGTGCTTTTAGGAGGATATTCACTCCTCTAAAGTGTCAAAGCACGTACTCCAGCATTTAGGGAGGATGCTTAGCAAAAGACAGCCAGCCTTCATTTCTGACAGCCTGATAAAGAGCAAAAGTATGTCTCCTAGATGAGAGATCAAATTTGTTATGCTGAATGGGTGCCACAGAGAAGGGCAAGTAACTTACCACGTCAATTATCTGCAGCAAGGAAAGCTGGAGCTCGACTATGAGTGGTTGGGAGTCATTCACTACAGGTCGTTCCAGACGATTGTAGTTCCTCAGCAGCTCTCTGTACAAGCGTCTCTGGCTTTCACCCTGCTGAGAGACTAGAGCAAAAGAAAGGTGTCTGTCATTCGAGCTGGTCACACTGTGACCATTGCTTGTCTGTTTTGTTGAAAAACCCCTCTTATTAGGTTTGTAATTAGAAAGCAGTTCCCAAAAATATCACCCAAATTCTGCACATTAATGTGACAGACACAGCTTTTCTGCATTATTAAAAAAACCCCACAACCAACTAACACTCTTATTCATTACTAACATTCAGAAACTACTGAACAAAATTTGGGGCTCTGACTGAATGTTCCCATTTCTTGGAGTTCCTCTTGCTGATGGTCAGTAGAGTTGTGGCTGCAAAACCACCAGCTTCCTGGAAAGCAGTCACAGTTCTTTCATTTGCTTGTTCTTATTTCCTAGAGACTGGCTACTGTGAGCCAGCACTGGTATTACATAGACAAACTGTGCTTTTACTGAGTATTGGTAACAGGTATCCTTATGTCTTACAGCTGATGTATCAAGCTTTTTTCTATGCTCAAGAAATACTAACAACCCTTCTTCATATCCTCTTCAGTTTTGTGTAGCAGTCTTTCCAGGCTTTGGGTTACTTCCCTTGACTTTTTTCATTCTGATGGCAGCACACTTTGTTAACACCTCCTGAGGTGGTGGTATGAAGGCTAGAGTATCTGACAGCTGTTACAGTGACACTGAATTTCTGGTAATACATGCTTAACTCAGTTTCCACTGGGAACAGACTCCACATGAAGCTGTCATGCAAACAACTGAGCATGTTAAAGATAAGCAGAATTTCAGTCTATGCCTAATTTCCAAGATGCCCTAGTTCCCAACTTTGGGGTGGGTGTAGAGAGCATCCATCTAACCTGCATGACCAGGCTTCCTTTGCCATGACAACTGTAAATGGTGAAGGTTTGGTTAACTTCCCTCAGCAAAGCAAGCAGTTTGCTGGGATACACTGCTCAGAACCCTGGTTCCCCCAAAACTGTGTAGATCTTGGTGCTGTGACTAGTGGCAGACTGAGTTCTACTTAAGAGCTGCACCTAAGAGAGTAAGGGTCATGGACTGCAGGTTCCCTGAGGTCAAACCAGTCCTGTCAGCATGAGTGTGTATTCTCTGAACTGTGTAAATTCAATTCCTGGCAGAGAATCTGCACTCTAAATCATTATTACTTTGGACTGAAGCATTTTTCATCCACTGCAGCTCCCAGTCTCTGTGTGTGATGGTTTTTTACCACTTGATTAGAGCTCTGCACATTGAGACCAAAACTTCTCTCACAGAAGTTGTGATGAATATTTTCTTGACAGTGCAAACAAAATATAACAACCCATTCGGCCTTCCCAGTCTCTTACTGTGCTTAGCAAACCCTTCAAGACTGAGAAAAGTTGCCCTACAACAAAGCAGACAAGCCTTTTAAAACTAATAATAAATTAAGTTTATAAACCCTTCACAGGTCTGTTTAACTTGTGTTCTCTTCATTTTTGCTGATACTCAAGGGAGCTTTTTGACTTTCTAGCATGGCAGTGCCTGGTAAACAAGAAATAAGAGTATTTTGATTCACTTGGTAAATTACACCATCACATCAATTTCATGGGGCCTCTCTCTGCTTGTGTAATACTCTACATGATCATAGGCACCCAGAGGAGCAGATGCTGTAAGCATTCCTTCAATACCCCTTGCTGACACCTCAGTATTGGATGCTATGTTTTCACCAATGGCAAAAAGCTCTGACCACAGGATCTCTCTTTCACCATCTTAAGTAAGCTTCCCTGCTTATTTAAGCAGTGATTTGTCCTCTGTTATGGCCTTTCCAGTGCCTCAGCAGGCCCAGACTGCATTATAAAAGTCTTGTGTGGAAAGGAAACCCGTGAAAATCACCACACATTTTACTGTGGAAAGAGGCTCTGTGTTTGGAGCGTATTTGCTGTCCTTTCACTCACCTACCCATCCATGTTCCTGTGCTTTAGGGAAGAAATGACTTCCTGAACTATTGCTCTCATCTTGAGGACTTATGTAATACTTGTCTTTAACCTTTCTTTTAAACTGGCTGCCTCAGCTTTTACAAGGGAAAAGTGTCCTTCACTGGTCTCTGGACCCAACTGGGCGGCTGCATGGTGCATTGAAGCAGGCCCCCAAGGGAGGTCTGACTTGCAGAAATCTGAGCATAACTCTTTGGAAAGCTGTCTTTGCACTGTGTGCTTCATCCATGCTGAAGCTGTGAGGTGAAGTAGCCCAGAACTGCACCTAGTTTTCCATCCTTTCTTCCACTCTCCCCTCTGTAATGTGATCCTAATACTTTGCAATCTCTTGTATTTGAAATTGTTAACATAGTTGCAGCTGATCTATTCTTAGTCTGCCGAGCTGGCATTGGTGACCACATATTTGTGTCCTGCATGGTTTTGCTTACAAAATGACATGGATTCAGAAGCGATGGAGCCTTGGGGTGTCCTGGCAAATAGCCATAGCAGCTGTTGGTACCACAAAGAGCTGGCTAGCCTAATCACACTGCCATTGCTCTGCTACAGCTGCTTTGGAGAAGGGAACTGAGGTGGATGTCTAGTCTGACTTGTATGTTCACAGACTTCTTCTTTAAATTGTAATTTTCAAATACTTAATGTTTCATACTCCAGAAAGATTTCTGCTTTTTTCCCCTACAATGTTTGTGCTAATGCACTGTGACACTACAACTCTGTGTGCTAAATGGAGTGCTTGCTGGCAGTGGGGAAGCCTGAATCTCTCAGGAGTACGTGGTAGAATAGGTTTTATCACTGACTACTCCTCAGTCACAGAAGTTTAACCAAAAGCAGTGGGACTACCTCATCTTTTCAACTAGGTTAGATGACGCATGTCAATATTTAAAACTGCCAAGTCAGTCTCCAAAAACCAGTGCCAGACTTACTTGCCTATGTATATTACTGGTAAGTAAAAGTAACTGGCAAAGGGCATGATATTTTGTAGGTAAAGGATCTGAGAGTTTTTATGACCCACTGCCTCTGATAGTGTCTACCTTATTTCTGAAATATCTTTGAAGCAGTAGGAAAACATACAAACTCATTAAAATTTGAGGGAAGAGCAGTGTATGGTGTGTACCTCAAGTTTAGCAAGACTTTTGACACCATCTCTGAGAAATTCTCACAGACATTTGTCTATGCCTTACAGGCAAGATAAGTGAACAGTGAAGTGGACAGAAAAGTGGCTGAACTGTCAGGCTCAGAGGGTTGTAGCCAGCAGCAAAAAGTTCAGCGGAAGGCCAGCCAGTGGTACTTCAGAGATGGATACTGGGGACAATGCTATTTAACATGGTTATGAATGATGTGACAGACAGCACCGTTAGCAAGTTTTCAGATGGTACAAAACTGGGAGGAATGGATGATACAGCACATGGTTTTCTGCCACTCAGATGGACCTTAAAAAACTGGAAAAATGCCTGACAGGAACCTCATGAAGTTCACTGAAATAAAGTCTGAAGTTGTTCTGCACCGGAGGAGTAATCCCAGGTACCAGGCTGGGGGCTTGCTGGCTGGTGAGCAGGTTAGCAGGAAAGCCCCAAGGAACCTTACAGGTACCAAGTTGACTATACGCCAGCAATGCACCCTTGTAGCAAAGGTCACCAGCATCCTGAGCTGCAACAGGAAGAGCCACACAAGTAGGTCAAGAGAGGTGATCCTTCCTCTCTGCTCAGCACTGGTGATACACACCTGGAGTGCTGGATCCAGTGCCGGGGCTTATCAGTGGAAAGGAGACATGGAATTACTAGACCAAGCACTGGATTGTTCCTCAGGATTTATTCTTGGATAATCTGAAGATGTTCCCTAAACTGCTCCTGGAGTTTGCAGACAATTGGGAGGCACAACGCAACCAATCCCCTGATGGTTTTATGAAGAGCTCTGTGGAAAGCAGTTACTTTAGTAGTCATGGACTACATTAAACTTTTAAACACCTCTCTGAATTCCCTCCGTGCTTCTGCATGTGCAAAGACGGCTGCAAGAGTCCCATTGATTGAATGACATGACCTATAAAGTGCTACCAATCTTTTGAGAATACATGCTACAGTTGCGTTTCATCTTTCTTTCCAGGATGTAATTGCTGAGAATTGCACAGCAAGGGAACCTGCAGCTAGGTCTGGCCAGATTATCCATATGGCATCCCCAGGAAGGACAGATGCCCTCTCCTTTCTAGGAGCTGTGCTGCCATGTCTGGTCTTGGCTGGTTGATTTTCCTGCTCTGCTTTGCACGCCAAGGTCCCCATGCTATAAGGCAAGAGTCCAGCCCTTCCAGTTCCCCGGGTCTGTTCACAAAGTGGTCAGCTTCTTAACTGAGAATCCTGGTGTGAGACACATTCTGGCTTGCTGTGCACAGTAACGAATAATGAAACATTAACAAGATGATAGGTAGCAGACCATGAATTTCCACTAGTTTTTCAGCAATGGTACCTGCATTATCAACCATTCCACTTCTGTTTCATGGTGCTGCTCCCTGGTTTTGTTTTCATGATCTCTCAACTTTTTGAGGGGGGCAGCTGCTAGCTGTTTTCTAGCCATTGCTCATTTCTTTATACAGAGACCTGAGCCTGGATACACAAGTTAGAATTTTATTCATACAAGATTATTGGTACCTGAAGTGGTTTCCAGACAAAATACCATATTCTTTCCATATCACTTTATACTAACATATATGCACTCTAACTTCCCTCTGAATTAGAAGATGTCTCAGTTTTATTCTTGTTTTTGAAGACAGTTCCTAGAATCATCTTCATATATAATCTTTTTAAAGTATATGATAAGATACAATCAACAGCATACTTCTGGTCCATCACATTGTTGCTTTTATATATTTTTCCAATATATTGGAAAGTATTTTTATGAAGTATTTTTGAATACTTCATAAAAGGTCTCAAACTGCAGATACTGTGGTTGTGACATTTATTTACTCCCCTTGTACCTTCTGCAGGTATTTCACCATATCTATATCACTTTTTTCTCCCTGTACTGTTACTTTGACATGTACCTTTTGTTTAGGTTTATTTGTTTGTTTTACTGTTTCATAAAAGAAAATGAGTGAAGTTCTGGCATTTAAAAAAACCCAAACACAATAGTGCCATTATACTGTGAGGTATTGTTAAGTTTAGTTGTGTAATGATTGTATTTAACTTTGTTATAACTGGAATATTTACAGAGGAAAAATCCATTAAAAACTACTGTTATCAGAGCTAAATCCTAGAACTTTAAACTGTTTGCCTAAAACCTTCAGACTCCTCTGCCACTGCTCCTCTTCTATTATTTATTTTCTTTTTAGTTTATCACTGTACTTCTGTAGGGATTTTTAGCTATTGCTTTCAAAATCCAAATAGAATGATCACAGGAAGACATACACACACACAGACACAATATCCAATAATGAATTATGAGGGAAGTAACATGAGATGTATAAGGAAAAAAGCAAGTTGTTTCACAGACAATTTCATTCGCATAAAGAACTGCAATGGCAAGAGCACTTAGAAAATGAGGCATAGTCTAATGATTTGGAAGCTACAAAAACAACTTATTTTGAATATTTTGCAGATTTTTAAGAATGTAAAGCATGTCACTGCCATATGTCACTTAATCCCCAGAGACACAGATGTGTCCCATCTACTTTTGTTCTTATGTGCAGCATTGTTACTTTTATCTGTGGCTGCAAATGCATTATTCCTTTCAATGCCCTTTAAAATGCATGCCATCATGCCTTCAGGGAAGAGGATTCACATAAGAAACAATGGAATCACATCAGCTATCTCCGCCCTGTGTGTGTCTGTGTGTGTGTGTGTATTTATGTGTTGTGTATTTTAATATTTCCCTCATTTAAAACCTCTTTTTAATCTACTTCCCTTCTGGGTAATCTTTGACTCTAATATTTGTCTCTCGCTATGACGATTGTTTCTGCATCTTAAACACAAAATTCATCAGATACCCAGAGGAATGTGAGAAATGACACTATTTCCTAGGCAAGGAGGACCTAATATTCCTGAAACTGGTCATTTCTGTTCTTTCATAGCAGATAAAGAGTTCCCAGCAGTGATGGGTATTAAAAAGGTATCCTAGGAAAGGTTTCTTTTTAAAGACTCTAGGTACATGACAACATGTTAGAACTATGTAATGAAAGGATGGGCTTATATTTTTGGTCTTACTGGCTTGGTGCAGGTGTTTTAAAGGCTGAGTTATGAGTTTAAGGTAGAGAGACACACTTTAACGTATTAACAGTGGGATACTTCTCAAACATGTCATAATTATCTAAACTGCCTCATTACTCCAGGTCAGAAACATAACTAACTCTTGCCAGTAAAGGCAAAAATGTACTTTCAGTGTAATGCTAGTTTACATTAGCTCTATGTAGTGCAAGTGTTATTACTACAATAGTAGACGCAGAGGGAGCACAGGAGGAGGAATTCGAGCAGTGATGAAGAGAGGGACTCCCCTTGCTGCACATTACAGAGCACTGTGGCTGTCTAGAGGTGACCCTTGTCAGCCATCCTGGGATTTGTGGAGAGGAGTAGTAAGGCAAAGGAAGTAGTAGGAAGGCAAAGGAAAGAAACAAAACTGTAACATAAAAGCAAGATACCAGTGATATGGTCATCAGCATACTGGAATGGGCTTTGCACTCCCTGCTGCCACTGGCTTGCAGAACATCTTGTCACATGCCTTCATCTCTACATGTTTCAAACCAGTTAACCCAGGAAAAGCCCTTCTTGGGGAAAGCACTATGAAATTCACACTCCAAGTGCCATCAATGAGGCAGCCGTGGCAATACGCACAGCATTCACAGATGGCTCTGAAAAGGGTCAAGTCAGTCTGCACCTCCCCATCAAAAGCCCACTCTACACCATGCCAGGCACATGTGGAGAGCACAGATCTGGGAAAGTCGTAAGTGAACCAACATGTGTAATAATAATTTCTGTGGAAACAGATAGGCAAGTCTGATTAGGCTGAGAAAACAATAGGCAGGAGGAGTTTTTTTTCCTAAACCCAGTGCAGATAATAGCAGTGATAGAGCCTGCAGTGATGTTGTGGTTTAACCTCACACTGCAATTGAGTACCACGCTGTCATTTGCTCACAATCTCCCCCCCTGCAATGGGATGGAGAGAAGAATTACAAAAAAATTACAATAATAACATTAATGAAACATAATAACAATAATAATAACGAGGATGATGATGATGATGATGATGAAGAAAAGGGAGACAACAAAAAGAGAGACAGAAATAAAACCCAAAGAAGAGAAATGATGCACAATACAATTGCTTGCCACCCACTGACCTGTGCCCAGCCCACCCCTGAGCAGCAATCGGCTTCTTCTGGTTAGTTTCTCCACTTTATGTACTGAGACATACTAACTTCCCAGGAAGAGAAAAATAAATAATTTTGTCCCAAGATGCAAAGAGAGCAAAGATTCCAAGAGCTATTCCTTAGTCACAAGCATGTTCTCTTTTTTTGTGGTTCAAAGGTGAGGGAGGGATATTGCCTCTAAACCATTGCCTCAGTGTGTTGCTGATGAAGCAGTGGTAATAGGGTTTAATTTATCTGGGCAATGCAGAGGACAGGCTGGAGTGGAAATGATACAGACAATAATACTGTGAAAATGAACTGCCCGATGTGCTCAGAGATGTTGCAGTGCTTCTTTCCCTTTTTTCTTCTGCAGTGCTCATCAGCTGGTTATGATCCCAGAGACGGCTGGTTTCCCAAACTGAACTTCTGCCTTGCCAGCCGGCCACCTGTACTTGAATAGCAAATCTAAGCAGCAAAGGAATTGAGGATGCAATAGGCAAGGCTAGAGATGGCTTCTCCTGCCTTTTTCCTGCTTCACTCAAGCCGCAGCTGTTGCCCATGAACAAAGTGCGGGCTCCACTGGCTGCAAGGCACAGTCAAGGCACAAATGTCCAAAGTGAACATGGATCTGGGAATGCAAAGAAAGTTCCAAGTCTGTCTTTACAATATCAGAACTCAAATGCTGGATAATGAGAAACATAGTGTAAGAGCCCTCTGAAAAGGATGGGGGTTAGTCTGATGAAAATTTTGACTGCACCTTGAATAGTTGCTAATTTGTTCAGTGCTTAGTACGTGAACTGGGAAATATGGAGATCCATTTTCCTAAATCTGAAAGAGTTTCTCACTTGGAAAGGAAAACTTTCATAACATACCTATAGATGAGGTGGGAAAGAAGTCTGAGGCTTCAATGGTCGATGTCTTCAAAGAGAAAGGGATGAAGGGGTGTGAAAATTCTCACCAAGGAGTCTGAATTTATTTCACATTGAAGAGAAAAGCTGCTTCTAATACTGTCTTGATGAGGTAAATGACTGGCTCTGAGCAAATTTGACTTGAGACCAATCAAACAAGGTTTGTGGAGGTCTGACTTAGGACACTTGAAACTGTATGTGCTATGCTTTGGCGGACTCAGTCCAGATTTTTTTATATGTATATGAAGTGGCTTAAAAGCTACATCTCATTTTTTGTTTGAATTTTTTTTTCCCCAGACTTTAAAGGTAACAAGATTACAGTGACAGCTGAGTGTTGGTTAGCCTTGATCTGTTTTCAGAACGCTAGATGATACTGTCTTTTCCTTGGATACATGGCTCAGGTCCCGGTTTTGTTGGGATCAGTGGGTATATGAAGTATTGGTCTCTCCCTGCTGCACCCTGCCAGCCAAACCTGCATTGGCTCAGTCACTCATCCTGACTAAGAGCAGAAATGAACCACAGTGAAACTGAGGTACTGAAGAGCGGAAAGGACTCCACTACTAAAGAAGTAGTAAAGTAGGTATGTTTTATTCCAGCGCTGGGATGCACGGGGGATCGCTCCTCCAAAATCATGCATGCCGACAGCTGCATTCAGCTCGGTATTTACCGGGTTACAAGTTCCATATTCATTAAGTTTCGCAGCACGCCTATACATATTCATCACCTAGCCCCACCCAGCCTCGCTTCGTATTATAATGAACCCAAAAGTCATTTACATCCGCGTTGCGCTTGCGCAGTGTTGTTTGGCGGTTTTGGTAGGGGTCTTCCGAGGGTCTTTTTGATGAAGTCAGGAAGTCTTCCTCATCCTGAACTTTTCACCTTTCTCCCCTGCACATGCTCTTTTGTACCCCTGGCCTTTGAGACTGGTTTGAGCTAGTTCGCAGGATATCTGTTTGAGACTCCCCCTGGTTTTATCAGAGGTCTCTTATCTTTTCTTCCTGCCCTGGTATGCTGACCAAGCTAGATGCATTGTTTCTGACAAACTAATTCACCTGCTTCCCATTCCCCTGATTCAGTGCTTCTAGACAATGATGATCTGGGGAGCCTGATTTTGTCCTGTCTTTACCCTGTTGATTTTAAGCTTTGGTAACTTCAGTCTAATGCTCCTGAATTATGTCAGTGCAGACAAAACAAAATTAAAACAAAACTGGTGCCCTGTGTGTCCAGGGGGAGCATGATTGTCATCCTGTAATACAGTAGCAATACCTGCAGATGGGGGATGCTTGGTCTCTGAGTGAGACCAGAATGAGCCTGAAATCCAGGAAGTGATCCTGTGCTGCCTGGGCTGCCCTCTTGTATTCCCCAACAAAGACTTCCTGAGTCTGCTAGAGCATTTTGACCCAAAGGTGAAATCATTTGCCCATTTGACAGAGGCCTCCTTTGGAGAAAGATGTCTCTTCTCCTTACCCACAGACCTGTTTCCCTTAGATTTACCCTTTCCCTACCCTACTGCCCCCTCTTTGACATCATCAGGCAACACCTAAGTAGATCTGATGGTGCCAGGAGTGCTGAACTGCTTGAGCTGAGATACCAATCCAATAAATTTAAATGATAATTGGTGACCCTAATATCTTCGGAAATTACATTAGAAGGCTTAGACCTTGAACAAAATGCTACTGCAGACAGTATGCATCAGGACAGTTGTTTGGTTATTCTAGAAAGGTAAATCTTTCACTTGGAGCTCCTGGAGCTGCCCAGTTGCCTTTCATGTATTGTATGTGAAGCCTGAACATGAACAGGTTCAATTCAGTGTTTCTGCCTATTTGCCAGCTGAAACAGTGCGAACTGCAAACTACCTAGCAACTTCTGATTTAAGTCTTGATCTCTTCTTCCCATTGTTACAGTTTCTCAAGCTGGATTTCAGTTTGCTGACTACCTTTCTAAAATGACACAATATTAAAGGGAAAGCACTTCATCAATTGCCATGACTGCTCTATCATTTCTGCAGGCTCTTAAAAAAAACCCTGCACAAGATGGCTAAGAATTATGTAATGTATTATCTGCATCATTATATGACTTCCTGTGTTTGGTTTTTCCCAAATGTACTGACTCAGAGGCAATGAGAACATTAAGCAGCATCATTCTCTAAAGCCAGCCTGTGCTCAGTGAGGCCCACTGCAGGACATGCAGTTAGCTCTGTGTCATGAAGCCTTTCATACGACAGCACTGATCCCTTGGAGTGAGTGGAGTGGAGGCCACTGAGACAACAGGCTGCTGTAACACAGCAGACAGATTAGAGATAAAGAGATATTATGCCTTTGATCCGCTTGGAGATGAGAAAACAAGGGGGAGTTCTTTTGGCTGCCTTCAGGTTCCATGAGGAAGG
The DNA here is from genome assembly GCF_017639235.1 of Corvus kubaryi. NCBI lineage: Eukaryota > Metazoa > Chordata > Aves > Passeriformes > Corvidae > Corvus > Corvus kubaryi. The sequence goes on from NW_024581072.1 coordinate 4,008,467, forward strand.
GTTCCATCATGAAGAAGGCAGGCTCTTCTGGGAGGTGCACAAGGACAGCACTGGTTAGATAAAGTTGCATGATGGAGCACTCCCACAGTACTAAGGAAGCCTTTTTTTCCTCAAGGGTACTCTGCACAGGGGACACCACTGTCCTTGGAGATGTCTGCAGCTTGACTCTTCAGACAGCAACCCAATAGAGAAGAAGGGTTGGCCTGGGCAACCTCTGGAAGTCCCTTCCAGCCAAATTATTCTACCACTATATGAATCTGTATAGACAGACCCTCTCTCACCTCAGCTGCCACAGACACATCTTTTCCAATTTACAACTTAATTTTCTCCCTTGGCATGGTGAAGATCTAAGTGACCAGTGATGCTTTTCCATGTAACCACAGCTGAGCTTCAGGGAACACAGTGTACTGTCTTAGTCCAATCTGCAAACTGACTTCAGCCTCTTTGAGCTCTCAGTGAGAAATGAGACCTCCTCAAGCCTGCCTTTCTTCTAAGTAATTTTTCTGTCCAAATCTATGTTGCAGTAAGAATAGAAATGAGGACTATGGCTTTCTCTTCAACATTCTGGAAATGGTGCTGAAAATATCAATTTCTGAATGGTGATAAGGTTTTCAGATATCTGTTTCAGCACTTCATTAAGCACAGATTTCCTAACTGAGCAAAGCCAATTGATAGCAAGGCAAGACAGAGACCTGCACCTCACTGTTTTCATGCCTAAGTACTCAGGTATGACCACAGGTTCTCCTTCCATTGAAATTTACTGATTTAATTGCAAGCCCTGGCAGGGGAGATTTTTACTTCCAAACACTTCACCTGATTCTGGTCTCAGCCTTCTCATCAGCTGTTTTGCTCAATGCAGGAAGTATTTGATAAGCAAAATTCTTTCTTCAAGCCGTATTTTCTCAGGAGTGTGTTCTAAAACAGCAATAAACTCCTGTCTACCTTTCTCATTCCCCAGGGTGATACTGATTGCCAGTGCTAGCCCTACCTGTCTCAGTCAGATCGGATCTCTTCCTTAATTAGATTATGTAGGATCTCTACATAGTACACATCTTCAACCAACCATGTCAGGACTGATACAAAGGGTTTTGATCTACTTTAATCACACCCTAGAGCTGAAGAGACTGTATCTCCCTCCTTGCTTGTCATATACAAATGAAATTGTATATGCTACCACCATCACTAACTCATGTTCTTTTCCATATCCCTTAGGAAAATAAACCAGAGAGAAAAAGAGTTCTGAAGCTGTCTTTAGGAAATGAATCCTCTGCCTGGAATGGGAACTTCTGCTCTGAGACCATCAGAAAACCCTCTGAGCTGGAGCAAGGCTGAAGGCTCCCAATGTGCCATCTGGTATCATCCCAAAGACCAGATGGGTGCTACTTTCTCATGCACTGTATCTGCTTCTGGATCACTTCCTACATGCAGAGTGCTATACCAATAGGTGCATATAACAATAGGCACTGGTGATGTCACAACCCAGGTGCATTTTCTGGATCTTCCCACTTTTTCCAGTGATATTTGAGAAGAGCTACCACAAGATTTAGCTCAGATCACTATCAGCAAATGTGCAGAGAAATACCTCCAACTTTCCTGGAGCTTGGGCCAGCTCCACTGTCGCAGCTGTGCCTATGATAATACAGATCAGCCTTAGAGCTGTGCCAGTGAATGCACATAGAAGATTAGTGACTGAACACAAGGTCTGGTTCATTGAACTGAAAAGTCAACCTCAAGAAGCAAGCATGTACAGCAAGTTACTGTAGCAGACAGTAATTCAGAGGAAATAGGGAGTTGCCTAGGACTCTGCCTGCCTGTCTTAAATGTATTGACACATATCAGTGGCACTAGCACTCTTGATCAGAGCATATGTGCGTGTGCCATGGACAAGTGCACTGACTCCCTCTGGCTCCATGCATACATGCTCTCAGCATTCAGAGGGATCAGCCCTGGTGTCTGCGCTATTAGATATTAAAAGAATGGCAGGGATCTGACAGCAATTTCCCATCTCTGCAAGTTGCACGTGTGGCATCTTTTTATGCCATCAATATGGAAGAAAAGACCTACCAGTACAAGCTAAGGCCTAGCTCATACCTTTTCTATTTTAAGTATGTTTCAGCTGTATTGTTATCTTTGAAATTGTATCATTCAGTGCATCAACATAGAGAATGTGGAGAGCTGAGGTGAATACAACCTTCAGATCTCCAATTAAGGGTATGAAAGATTCTAAATTATCTTTCACACCTGGTTCTACTGTGATAACAGTTATGAGATGTAAAAGTAGAGCTACTTCACCAACCAATGACATTACACTGTACTCTATTATGGCACAGGAATCCTTTTATCTGTTCAACTGTGTCTCTTTGGAGTAAATGAGTTTGATTAACACACGTCACTGCAGCTCCATCAGCCCTACACAGCCAAGGCCTGAAGTTTAGACTCCCTATACAGGTATTTAAGTAACATTCTTTGTTTTTCCTACTACACAGATCTCTAAACTCATGTCACCTCAGTCTAATTAGATCACATTAGAGAAATTATAGCTTGGCAGCAGAACCTGGCCTTCCAAGGCTGTCTTGCCAATGCTTCTGCTGTTGCAGAAACAGCACCTGCTTGCATGGAAGTGAACCAAGAAATTTGTGATGATTTGCTCCTAGAGGTCATCAGTTGTGTTCTGACATGATCACTAGAGCTCATGGAAATAAGCAAAGGTGTGAGAAAGCACGAAATGGGTGTAGCACAGCTATCCAACTCTGTATTATGAGTGAGCCAAATAAAAGCTGCTTTAGACCAGCTGAGTACACCAAGTCAGGCTGAATTACTTCATCATTTACATCTTTGAGCTGGTTAGCTCACTTGCAGCATCCCCTGCCACAGGATTTATCTCATACAGCTGAGCACTTATATTCCCACCAGACTGAAGAAGAAGGTCGCTGTCCTCAGTTTGCCTTTGGCTTTGTTGGGCTTTTCAAAGCCATATGGCCAGATATGACCCTGATGGCAGTCTGTACAGAGCAAAGAAACACAGAGGTCTGACTCTGCTCTGTGTGGCACGCGGGCACTGTAATGGTCTCACTTGAGAAATAAAAAAGGATATAAAGGCACAGAAATTGGAATATATGGTTTGACTGGAGACTAGCCAGGTGTGTGTTTAACTTCCCTAGCTGTTCAAACCCTGTAGATGCCTGTGCCCTGAGCTGAAAGTAACTCCTCAGAGAGGCTACGTGCCTTTGTGGTCACTGCAACATGTTTCTCAGAACGTCCTTGCAGGGCTGTCTGCACTTTATCTCTCAGACTGCACCACACTCAAAAAAAGGGAGAAGAAATGGGTCTGATCCCTCCTTTCCAATCACTCCCTGAACCAGGGTTTTCAAGTCCCTCCACCCAAGGTTGTTAGGTAGCTGCTGAAACTCACTGGGTCCTTCTACATTCTGGGTACTCCTTCAAGGATTGTCCCCAACCTGGAAGGGATGTCTGACCCTGAGAGATTTCACCTGGGATCTAGGAAGGTTTAAAACCAGTTTCCTGATTTTCCTAATGCCCATGTCCAAAAAGTGCATCACCAGTTGTTCAAGAAGGAGGGCTGCAATGACCTAGCTTAAATGACATGACTACTGGGGCTCCTAGAATTATTCCAAGTAGAGTCAGGTTGAAGCAGACAGTTGAGGAAAGTACTGGAAAAAAACCTGAGCTCTTCATGTGTTGTTTTGTTTGGTTTTTACCTAGTTTTTGTCACAACTTTCCTGTTAAGCAGCCCTACAGGAGTTTTCAGTACTTGATAAACTGTTATAAACAATGTTGAAACAACTCAGCACTATGCAAGAGTGACGTTAGTTATGATCTGAATTTGCTGTGACTTCCATGTCGGTGAATAAGGTATCCAGGGGAAGTTCATCTGGAGCTACTGTTAAAAAACTCTGCTACTGATAACATGCTAAGATCATCTTGACTAAAAAACTCTGCTACTGATAACATGCTAAGATCATCTTGACTTTTTTCTCTTCTGCCCCAGCTGGTCAATTCCCAGGTCTTTCTGGGCATTTTTTCCCCTTTTTTTTTTAAAGTTAAAAAAAATCCGTAAATCAGAGGTCAGTTACAGACCAACTTTATCAGAAATTCGTTTTATTCTGCTTTGGTAGTTGTCTGCAAAAGTGCATGTTGCATATAAAAGTGTAAGCTGTTGGTAAAAGCACCTAACAAAAAAAGCCTCTGAATTATTTATAAAAGCAGTTTGTCTTCATGTGCTGCTGAGAGAAACTACGCATCCCCCCTGATGAATTAGTGACTACTCATTATTTAAAAGGCAGGATTTACATGACACACAACTTCTCAAAATGGGAATGTCCACAAAATTACTTATCTTATAACTGGATGCTATAACCTGCCTGTTAGTTCAGCTCCTAAAGTAGCACAGAAATGTCTTGAAGATAGCAAGGTTCTTAATTTAGCAAGGTGGGGAAACATTTTTCTGCAGTACCATTGCTACATGAGGCAGATGAAATGTGGATATGAAATGTCCAGATGTTTTCCAGTTTCAGATGAATTAATGAGGAATTATCTATGTGGCATGAATAGTCCAGTGCAACATCACATATACCCAAGTCTTCTGTGCCCCTGCACTTCTGAAATAGGTGGACCACTTCCTCTGCTTTAAAAAGACAGTCTTGCGTTATACATAAACCATGAGAAACAAGACATGGTCCTTCACACTTGGAATACTCAGTTTTATAATTTTTGGTTGCTGTAGGCATGTATGTTTCAGCCGAAAGGGAGCCATAAAAGCACATTTTGTGTAGAACACTGAATCTTTCAGGACTGTGGCTATTTCAACATTCTCACTTAAAACCACTTTATTACTGGGCTTGCAATTCTGCATGTTTTGAAATAATCACACAGCTCCTATTTTTGTTTGCACCATGCTGAAACTTCAGAAGACAGCTCGGTCAGGGTGACACCTTAGATTACAGAAGCCCATTACTATTTTTATTAGATGTTTCCAACTTATATATCCCTCTCTGCCTGGACTGTTTCTTATTAAGCACACGAAGAGTATGTTTAATAAAAACAAACCAGAAATAGTAAATTTATGTATTTATACACATTTAATTCTCCTAAATGATGCACAGAAAGTAAACAGTTACGAATTTCCTTCTGTTCATTTTTCTGTGTAGAACACCATTTCACCCACACACCCACAGAGTTCTCAAAGTCATTCTGACCAGCCTGAAGTTATAATTTCCTGTTCTGAAAAAGCCATGGGAAGGTTAAATTTTTAAAGAAAGCGAGAACATATTTCTTTTGAAACATAGCCATTTCAATTAATTTCTGGAAGTTAAAATTAACCACTTTTAATTGAAAAATAAAACCACAAAAACAAACCTACACACCTCTTCCTTCTTAAAAAAATGTGCCCAGCACTGTAAGATCCACAAACTTAACTGATTACAAAAGTCAGTTAAACCAGCACGGGACTCTAATGAAGTTCAAAATAGAAGCAGACACAAGTCTTTCCGAAAATAAGAGTTGGGGTAGGATGTAACTAGCATTTAGGAAAAAAACCCAACCAAACAAAACAACAGCAACAAAAAAACCAAACCACAGCAAAAAAAGCAAAGCCTTGAACAAACACAGATGAGCTTACCTTTAAATAGTGAGAGGAACAAGGATGACCAGAGATACAGTGCAGAATAAACAAATGCCAAGCACTTTTCTGTGAGCATTGTCAAAATAAGCTGGCTCTCCTTCCTGAGCAGAGGGTGAAAGAGGATGAAGTCTTGGAGACAGCCTGCAATGACTGACAGATTTGGCAATTACGGTAATAAGGCATCAAACCAGCTTCCCACCAGGGGAGAGAAGTGCATTTGCTCGTGTGCTTCTCCAGTCCCCAGGAACCAAATCAGCTCAGTGCTTGGTCAGTAAATCCTAACACAAAGGAACAGGTTACATTCCTTTGGACTCACATTGCTAGACACACTAAGCCTTTCCTTGGTCAGGAGCAAATGCAAGTGATCCTCGCACACAGCTGTCTGTGTACTGCGAGAAGGGGGAGTGTGCTGCCTCCGAGATGCTTTCCACATCTCCACATATTGTACCTAACTCGAGACAGCACGGCTGCAGTGTTTCCAGTGCTTGCACTCGAGTGCCTCTAGAGCTGTTTCCAGGCAAAATGAATTTGTGTTCCCCTCTGCTCTCTCCCAGCTGCCAGGGCAACTTGCAGCAAGCACCTGTGGCACACACCTGCCTTTTCTCCCAGCAGAGGTGGCAGGGGAGATTCAATAGTGCAAAAGTTTGAACAGATGAACATAGCCAATCTCCTGTTTTTGATGTACCCCTTCCTGCAATCCCTTACACCAGATGCAGGGAGCTGCTCTGAGTGCCCTCTTCCCCAGCTGCCCACTGTGGGATTTTGCACACAGCCTGACTCTCCTTCCTTACCACAATTTTATTCACCAGCCAAAGAAAGGCAAGGAAAACAAAGGCTTGAATAAATGATATTCATCATTTGGGTCTTTCTTTTCTCAGTTGCCTGTTCTGCACACTCACCCACTTTTCTTTCACTGCAAGCAGGGACAGGACTTTGTACTTCCCCTTGTTGAATTTCTTGGGGCTCCTGTCTTGGCAGGGTACAACCCCGGGCTGACGCAGAGGGCAGCAGCAACTTGTGACTCCGGGCAGGAGAAGGGATTTAGGCGCAGCCGTAGTGAGCTTGCAGCGGGCAGTGCGGGCTGGTGGGGGAGCAGAGTCCCGGGATGTGGGGCACAGGGTGCTCTGAGGAGGAGGACTTGCGAGGTTGATCGCTGGGGCATGGGCTGACCATGGAGTCTCCCTGGCTGGGAACATCTGCCCTGGGATCAACTGCAGAAATGCAAACCTGGAGCAGGGTCCATTATTTTTGTGTTAGGTTTGGGTTTTTTAAAAATTTCTCTATAAATGAAAGCATTCACCAGTGAGCACAACTTCACACATACTGCAGTTCCGGTCGCTGTACTCACTTCAGCCACTGGAGGTGGCTGTCCTCCCAGTGACGGCCAGGGTGTTGTTGTGCAGACCAGGGGCAGCTCGGTATCTGGAACCACCTGCTCACAGGTGGAATATGTCCGATGCTGCCCCATGGGGTGGAATGACATGCTCCTCAAAGTTACCATCTCTCCACAATGAGTGCAGGATGGAGGTCACCCTCGTCTTGCAGAGGGGGCACTCGGGCTTGCTCCCAGCCCACTGCAGGAGGCACACTTAGCAGAAGCAGAGCAGCCATGGCAGCACATAGCTGATCTCCTCCCAGCTGTCCAGGCAGATGGGACAGCAGTTGTCCAGCTCCATGGCCATGCTTGCCATGCGCTGTGGGGTCTGGGGGCAGCTGGGGTGTTGAGCTGTTCCATCAGTGGTGCTGAAGCAGTGGGTGTCATGCTAGAAATGGGAGAGAGGCCACAATTGTTTTCTGACCCTAGGATGGATAGAAGAAATGCCAAGGTCCCTCATGAAGGAAACCATCCCAGCTCCCTAGTGTGAATTTTCCCTTCCCAGATCACCTCTGCTGCTGTGAGAGTGAGTCCTGAGTGCCCCAGCCAGGGAAAATCCTCTGATGTCTCTGGGGCCAGGCACTGAGAACTGCACCAACCAACTCCCTGAGCACAATACCACTAACCAACAACAGCTTTGCATGACACTCCTTTCTGGCTGTGGCAGCAATGCCTTTGGCTTAATAAAAGCCTTTGGGAAGCTCTGTCTAGCCCATAGGCAACTACCAAAGGATCTTGAAATTGCTGTGGATTGACAGAGTCACAGAGTTAGGCAAGGGATGCTTATGCTTCAACTGTTTGATTTTTGGATGTGCTCAGTTCTATGTTCTTTTCTTTCTCCTCCAAGCAGGGAGGAGCACTCATTTGGGGGGAGGCTGGGCAATGAACTCCCTGGGCTGCATTATCATCCCCCATTCCTGCCACATCTGGAGGATCAACAGAATTGTGCTGGGCGTGCATAGTCTGTGTTCTTGGTGCAGAGAATAATCACCATGTCAGAACAGGTGGGAAGTGCTGTCTTTTTCACTGTGGGCAAGAAGGGTCCGTGGGAGTGAAGACTTCTGGACAAGGAAGGGAGAGAAGAGACAAAGCATTGTGCATACAAGGGCTGTCCATCCAAATGGAGGGACTGCTGCTCTAGCTACAGGAGCTTTGAGCATTGTGACAGTGTGGGGCAACCCAGGGAAGTCTGGTGACTGTCAGCAGAGGAACAGCTTTAGTTTGACTCCCCAGCTCCCTTCCAGGCTTGTTGGTGGGACTGGTCAGGAAGCCAACATCCTTGAAGACACCTTCAAGACACTTGTAAGCTCCTGCATCTGTGTGGAGTCACCACCTCAGAGATGAAAGCCTCTCTGGGGAGCAGAGCCCCTCTGCCCAGCTGAAGACTGCCCTGTTGCAGGATGAACAGCCCACCCATCCTGGGTGACACTGGGAGAATGAAGCCTGCCTTTGTCAATACCACAGCTGCCCTAAGCAGCCGTAGCCTGAGTGCTTTTGTCTTGTCTGTGCTGACATCAAGCACTGTCCATCAGCAACCCTTCCTCGGCCCCTCCATGTTTCCCCTTTGCTTACTGCACACTTCCAGAAATAGCAGCCCTTGAGTGGGACCTCCCCTTTTCCACTCACAGCTTGCTTTGCAAGGAAAAGGCAGATTAGGATGAGGTTGTATGATGAGTACAGCAGCATCTTTCATGGCTTCTTTTCCTCTGTTTCCTCAGTGGCAGACAAAGCTCAGTGAAGGCTGTCAGGTTTCTCACTGTCTCCATGTTGTTTCCCTCACATGTTTTCACCTCTTCTCTGGCTAGAATTAAAACTGCACTGCCACCTTTGTTTTGGTTTCTTAAATATGTTATCACAGAAGTGTTACCATCATCTCAATTTTCATAATTAGGCCAGCCTTGGCCAGCAGCATGTCCATCTTCAGAGCCATCACAGATTGGCTCTGACCGAGATGGTGGAAGCTTCTAGAAGCTTCTCACAGAAGCCACTTCTGTGCCCCTCCCCTGCTACCAAAAACCAAGCCATGTAAAATCAACACAGCTTTCCTAACTTGACCCCTGGCAGTTCAGACAGTCTCTCTGCACTTCGCCCAGGCTACCTGTGCTTGCCTCCATCCTCCCTGTGTTTCCTTGTTGTGTTTGAGTTTGTCCAGGGGTTCCTTGTTCATCCACAGGCCTCCTGGCATTTTTTGCCTGACTTCCTCCTTGCTGGGATGCATCACTGCTGAGCTTGAAGGAGGTGATCCTTGAATATCAACCAGCTTTCCTGGGCTTCTCTTCCCTCCAGGACTTTATCCCTTTGTACCCCTGAAGAGGCTAAAATCTGCTGTCCTGAAATCCAGGGTAGTGAGCTTGCTGTGTGCATTCCTCACTACCCTGAAGATCTCCAACTCCACCATTTCATGGTCACTGCAACCAAGACTGCCCCTGGGCTTTACATTCCACATCAGCCTCTCCTTCTTGGTGAGAACAAGGTCCTGCACTATACCTCTCCTTCTTCTCTATCACTTGGAGAAGGAAATTATAACTGTGCTCCAGAAACCTCCTGGATTGTTTATGTCCTGCTGTGTTGTCCCTTGAACAGCTGTCAGGGTGCTTCAAGTCACCCCTATGGACCAGAGCCTGGGAATGTGAGGCTGCTCCTATCTGTCTATAGAGGGACTCATCCTCTCAGTGTTCCTGGTCAGGCAGCCTGTAGCAGGCCCCTGCTATAATGTCACCTGTCCCTGCCTGCCCATTAGCCCAGACCCATAAGCTCTCAGTTGGGCCCTCATCCGTCCCAGGGCAGAGCTCCACCCACTTCAGCATGTCCTTGGCACAGAGAGCAACACTCCTCCTTTGTCTCTCCTGCCTGTTTTGAAAAGAGCCTGTAACCTCCCATTCCAGTGCTTGAGTCGTAGGAGCCATCCCACCACATCTCTGTGATGCCTGTTAGCCCATCTCTAACTCCTCTTGTTCATCCCCATGCTGTGTGTTTGCACAAAGGCATTTAAGTTCAGTCCCTGATGAAGCCACCTTACCGGCTGGAGTGTCAGACTAGCATGGACACTTGAGCCTCTTTTGTTCTAAACGCAAAACATGAAGTTAGCTGAGCCAGCAGGAGCAGCTGATGGTGCAATAGTAGGTACCTGCATGAGCTGCCTGGCCTCACTGTTGGCAGTGCCATCATGCCTTTATGGCATGCTGTCGGGGTATGACAAACCATACAGTGAGGGAGGAACTACTCATTAGGAATCCAGAAAGAGCCTCACACACCTGTACGTTTCATGTATTAGCAAAGAGAAAAATCTCCCCTTTTTAGAATCTCTTTTATTTACTTGGATAAAAAGATAATAGTGTCTCAGCTGGTGCAAGGCAGACTCTGACCAGGGCAACACCAGATTTTGGAGACAACTGCTAGCAGTATTTCCTTACTCCTTTAACCTATTCTTCAAAACAGAGCTAACTGTAGTTTAACCTACAGCTAATTTCACATGGTCATTCTTGGGATTTGAGATTATACTTCACACACTGGCAGTGTAAGCACAAGTGAATGACATCTGAAAAATACAGGGGCCTTTGCTTTGTGCTGCATAGCAGATCCAACACACCCTTGCATCCAGAAAATACTTTTGTAAAGATTGATACAGTGAGAAAAGGTTAATCTTTTCTTAAACCACCCTTTATTAAAAAACATAAACATTTGTAAATATATAAAATTATAAAGTATCAAGTGCTTCTTGCTTCCCAGTACAGTGGAATTCAAAAGTGGCAGGTAAATTTAGTGTTAATCTGTTTGGTGTGTTAGTTCCAGGGCTGCAGAACTGACCAGTTAGTTTTGCAAAAGGCAGCTAATCTCATTCCTCTGACAGGTTTAAGCACTCTTGTTTCACTTTGGTTTCAGACTTCTTTCCTGCTCCTTTTGACAAATATCAGTGCTTACTAGTGAGAGCAAAGCTGGAGCTGTAGGAATGAGCAGGCTCCCTAGAAGGATGCAAACGGGTGTTTTACTAAGGGAAACTTTGCTGTCCCTCAGCAAAGTTTTCCAGTTGCTAATGGGGAAGAGAAATCAGACACTGAGAGAACTCTTGTACAATGTTCCTCAGCATTGGGATCATCTTCTATCTGGAGTGGATAAAGCTAGTCACAGGTTCAATTTGCATCAAGGTCCCTTAATCAGCAAATACTCAGATTGCCTTGAAATACATATGGTAAGAAGCATCACAAAATCCCAACTATCTAATTTTTTTTTTTAACCACTTATGTGTTACAACATAAGAATTTCTCAGGTAGTACACCTAGACCTGAACACCAAAGCAGGACACTACACTGCTGTGGAAGTACTGTAAAATGAAAAATTCAGTTGTAGCCACTGTAATTGTCACTGTAACTGAACTCCAAATGGGATCTTTTGTCACTTCCCATCCCTTCTAACACTAAAGAACAGATGTCAGTTGCAGAGAGAACTGGAAGGTGTTAATGTTGTTTCTTACTTGGTTTCCCCCACAAAGCCCCTGTCACCTGCAGAAACTTATGACAAGTCCCTGCACTAAAGGGTCACCTACCTTTGCCAGTTCTTCTGCCGGCTTCCACCATGCCAGGCACTACGGTGTCACTGCCCAAAGAGTGATGCTCTATAGGAGAGCATCACGCTAATTTAATACTAAACCAGCAAGTTCATCTTCTTATGGAAAACTTAAACCACTGAAATTGCAAGAGAGGTGGAGAAACAGAATCCCAAGTGAAACAAGTTAATCCTGAATGTCTCAGCATTTAGCAGGGAGCCAGAGGGGGGTGGGAAATGCTGCTGTATTCAATTCTGCTGCTTACTGATATCTTCTCTTATAGGCAGCACTACAGGCAAGGCTTTTCTTCTCTTGTAGGAGAAGATAGTGACTCATTGTAACAGACTTGTATTACAGGTCACACACTTACACATCCCTGCTGGAATGGAACGACGCTCTAGCGTCTACAGCCCTTTAGCTAAGAGGCACAATTAGCTCCAACCAGAGTAGAAGAGTTGTTATGCTGTACAAGAACCCACAGCCCTTAAATAGAAGTTTTCCACTGGGTTCAATCTTTCTGAAAACCTTCACCCTTGATCCATGTACATGAAAATAAAAAAATGGCTGAAGTATGATGCTACCCTGTACTGTAACATTTCTTTAGCTTGAATCAAGTCAGCTAAAAATTTCAGTTGTGTGCATAGTTGTTCATTCCCGCTTTGATCTTTCTGACAGGACAGCCTTTCTTTCACAGCCCAGATCCCCAAATAAACACAAGACTGAGGGATGCACAGCAAAGGTGCCATTTGCTCTAGTCCTTGCTTGTTATGCAACAGGACACAGATATCCCAGTGTACCAGCTCAGGATTGGTCCATGCCCACAAGTCTGAGTCCTTAGCCCTTGGCATCCCCTTTTTGGCCTGTTTAGGATTCAGGAACATCTGTTGTTGCTGTATCCTCTGCCTTGACCAAATCAGCACTGATTGTCTCAGCACGGAGCCGCTTGTAGTCAGTGTGGAAGAAGATGACGTAGAAACAAGCCATACCACTACAGAGGCCAGCCAGCACCAGTACCGGAGCTGCAAGAGAGAGACACTTTTAGGCAGTGAATCCAAAACTCGCCACTGGTGCAGAAATATACAGGTCACCTCCCCAAAACAGCACCATCTGTCTGACCTCCTCCCAAGGGTTACCCCTGAGAACACGGTGCAGACCACACTGGGGCATTACCAGTTTGGTAACAGACAAATCTTGCTTTACCTAACACTGGAATAGGAAGAGTATTTAGGTGGTATGTGGAAGGTTTCCAAAACACTGTATCCTGTGTGACCCTCCAGGCTGGAGGTCTTATACAAGTGTACACATTGTGCTTGTAGGAGTGTGTGTCTCTCTGTAAGTGTACACATGTGTGTCTTGTGGGGTGGTGAACAACATTACAAAAAAGATTGAATGAAATCACTTGCGTTCCATAAGAGAACCGGTCCTCACAGGTAGTGCTTCTTGTTATATCATCTGAGAGCAAAGTGTAGAAAAACTCACTAAACATGAACTTTTATTAACAACAAGTTTGTGTTTAAAGAATCTTTTCTGAAGGGAAAGAAAAAGTATATCTAAAAGCCTGGAAGTAGTTCTCATTTCACCAGTGTCCTAAATAAACATCTCTATCCCTTTCTTCATAGGTTTATCTGTATGTATCAGATCACAAAAGGAATTGGAAAGGGTATCTAATCCCAAGACTCAGCTCTGATGGCAAATTGCAGGCTTTCAGAGATTAAGCAGTCAAATTGCTTTTTGGGGACAGTTATTATGAAGCCTCAATCCCTTAAAGTTAGTAGACCTTGTTCTGGGGAGTTTCTGCTCAGGCAAGCAGGATATATTTAATAGGTGATGGCCAGCCTTTGCTTACAGTGTCTCCAGGTGTATTACATGAATGTGAACCAGCTGAGAGATCAAGACCAGGGTTTAGCCTGCATTGAAAACACTTATGTACTCCTGTTCATCTAAATTGCTGTCTTTTCTCCTGACCAGCTAGGAAAGGAAGGGAAATTTGGAGTAAGTCAGAACAAAGCTGTACAAGTATGTTACAAACACAGGCAGCTGTGTATGCAGGAGCAAGGGAGGTAGCTTTCAGTCAAAGCATTTGTAACCTTGGCCTCTGATATGAAAACCAGCCCTGGTTATGCTACATGGACAGTGTCTTCCCCTCAGAACAGCCACCTTCTAGCTTGATGAAACTCAAGTCTCTGCAGGGTGACTGCAAGAGAAATTTTAACCCAGAGCCAGCAGTGGCATTCATGGCACCTTAAGAGTTCTTCCCATTTCAATCTTGCAGGATTGGTTTAGCAGGAGCAGCAAGGAGTGCACCATCAGGTTCGGAGAGGGGGTTAGAAGATACACTACAATAGAAATCAGACTTGCAGGGTTCCTCACACTGAGACCTGGTGGAGAATGGGGAGTACATGGGGTGAAACCGAGTGTCCAGCATCATTTCCCAAGGACATACGTACTTGTCCAGTCCAGTGCTCCATCCTTGTCAAGGGTGCAGGTGGAGAATGGATCCTCAGAAACATGGACGGTGAGAGCTTGTAGAAGAATCATTAAAATCACACCCTCAATCTGGCTGTGGGGAGAACCCAACATGCACTTGTTACTTGTCTGAGTTACCAGTACTGCAGACAAGGCCACCTTCCCCAGCTGGAATAGAATGATGCCTCTTTCTAGAGCATGGTCGTTCTAGCAGAGAAAGCTACAACTGGATTCCTCTGGCCCAAGCATTTGGTTAACTCGTTCTGGCCCACAGGGTCTCCAGACACAGGGCCAGTGTGGCAGGATCACTATACACTCCCTCTGAAGGCGAGCAGATGTTGAACTACACCTGTAAAAAAGCTGAGGCATATTCACTGGGCAGAGACTTGGAAACACCTCTCACTGCAGGACTGAGGATACAAAGAAGTCAGGCTATGGCTTCAGCCTCCTCCTCAATCACAGCTGGCTGGCAGCAGTCACTAAGTCCACAGCCAGTGAGAGACAACAGCCTTCAAAGGCAGTGTCTGATACCTCTCACTGACTGATGTTTCTTGCTGCTGCATCTCCACCTGACACAAACAAATGGCTCCAGAACACTTGTGTCACAGCTTAGAGCTCCAGCAAGTCATTCCTGCTGAAGTCCAGAGCTGGCCCTAGGCAGGTAAATGTGTAACAGGAAGAACAATCACTGTCCCGTCTGTTGTGACTGATGAGCCCCACGTCCCTCAGCAAAGCACTGAGAACTGACTTGTCCTGTACTGTTGTGGGTGAATGGGTGCCTCTCTCAGGCATGCATCCCCCACCTGCTTCAAAGGCAGGTGGTGCTGGGCAGGGTTAAATTATGCTTTATGCCAAGCAAGGGAGACCTTCATCTTCCTTCTTGCTTTTCTTCCACCTCTTCCACATAGTCCTTCTTGTTTTAAAACATATAGCTCTTCAGCTCTATGGCTCAGCCAGCTAGTTCCCCCCTTGCCACAGGCATATGCCCAGACACAAGAAAGGCACTAAGCAGGATGGGAAGCACTGATGTGCATGCTCTTCTCTGTCTGCACCCACACCCCTCTGTGTGTGTGTGTATGTGTGTGTTGGAACCCAAGCTCATCTGTTAATTGGATTTAATCTGCCTGCTTACCTTGCAACAAAAATCAGGCCTGTAGATGTGCCCTCTCCCACAGGGTAGGAGCACTCCACAGCCAGCTCCATGGCAATGGGGTAGATGGCAAAACCAAAGAAACCGAAGAGTGAACTGGTGATGGCCAACATGATGGCTTGATGTCTGAACCGAGAAGTCTGTAGGCAAAAAAAAGCAATACCAAAGTCTCAATGTCAGCATTGCTGTGCAGAAAGTCTCTGAATCCTTAACCTGCAGGAAGTCTCAGGGGATGACTCACCAGTATATTCCCTACCTGTTCGTGAAATCAATTTTTTACTTTCAACCCTCTAGAGTCAACAAAAGGCTACAAAACGGAGAGCTATCTGTTGAATTGAAGTAAGGAGAGGATCAGCAGAATTATCTGCAAAGCACTGGTGTACTTTGCTGTACTGGTGTACTGCAAAGTCCTGGTTGTACTACTGTAACTTGACTCAGTGACTTACCAGGAGTGTGTTCAACATCTCTCTAGGGCCACGTGAAACACACACCTTCCTCCCAAAGCAAAGTAACATTTCGAAATTATGTTTGTATTGGGTTATGCGTGAGAATTCTGGGTTGCTGTAGCTCAGTGATAAGGAAAATCAGCCAGACATGCATTTGTAACACTGGGATTTTAACATCAAAAGACCCAAACCAAAAAGCAAACAAAAAACTACCTGAAACATTTACAAAACCTGGAAATTAGTTTAGAGCCTAGAACAGCCTTGTCTCTAACTCTGGAGAAAAGAGCATGACCTTGTCCAGCCAATGCTAGTAAAGACAAAGTACTTTGCAGCCACGCTGCTGGTACCTCTTTCCTTAACCATGTAATAAATTCCCACAGAGGAACATGAGGTGTCTGTCCTGGCATGGCAGTAGACCTGGCCCAGCTTGACTGGTTAAGTCAAGGAAAACTCTGTAGGTCTGGAATCTAAGTTCAAACTGCAAAGGGATCAAACAGATTTGAATGGACAATTTTTGTTCTACTACTTTGAACTAGTAGTTCATCTGTATGGGATGAAGGTGAAGGACGGAAGGGGAGGAGGATTAAGTTTGCTTGTTGGTCCTAACCCAGCCTTTTGCCTACTCAGCACTTTAACTGAGTCCAGGCAAGCTGTATTGCATTCAGATCATCCTCAAAACAAGTGCCAGAACATGAAAGGGGAAAATGCAAGGTTTGCTTTAGGCACCTTGTCCTACATTCACTAAGGCATTGTATTTGTCTGTCTCTTCCAAATGGAGAAGTCTTGGCTGAAGAAAGGGTCTGATCACCCTCTAATGAAAGTCTGGATTTTTCATCACACAAGAGAGATGCACAGCATAAGACTGCTGGGAAAGCAGAAACCTGCCCCATTCTGGGTCCTCTGCAGTGCTGGGAGTTCTGTGTGTCACAGTCAGATTCCTGCTGTGTGATGGCTCCCATTGGCAATGGCTGTGCTTGACTGCAGAATTTGTACTCTAGGCCCCATGGGTATAAAGTCTGCAGGTTTTGCATTCCTCTCCTGGCTGAATTCAAGTGTTTTCCTCTTCTTCCTCTCTTGTTCCCCTCAAGGAACTACTTCAGAACTAGAATGTAACTAGGTCCTTTCTACTAATGTTACAACCCTGACACCCACCACTCTTTAAAGCAGGTGTTGGGAAAACATGACATTCTTGTTCATTTTTATAAGATAAATACTTAGCAATTGCCTTTCTTTTTTTGAAAGAATGGTCTCGGGAGTCAGAAAGCAAACATGGTGATCCAGCACAGGGAAGTAGAATTATGCCAATTTATCCCAAATCAGTCTGTCTCAGGCTCCACAGTGACTCAAATCCTCAGTAAAGGGTTTTTCTTTAAAATATTCCTAGCCCAGAGAGATAATCCCAAAGCATAACACATGGCTTAATAAAAACTATGACATCAAGCAATCTTGATTTAAGGTGATGATTTATCAGATGGCAACAGAAATAAACCCATGGGAATGGCACAATGCAAGGGAGAACTCACCACTGCAAACATGATGCTGGCAAGTGCACTCAGACAGAAACTAATCTTGGTGGACTCTATGAACTTCCTTGTCCGGTCGACATACATGCCTAGCAGGAAAGCACCCAACAAACCACACACAGTGAACAGTGCACCATTTAGGCCAGCAAAATCCTGGAGGGCAGAAAAATAAATAATGAGAAACTAAAGCAGTTAGGAAAGAGGTTTTAATGTCAGTGACCCATCTGCCAGCTACCAGTGGTTCACTCACTGAGGTAGTAAAAGCTTCCTTGCCCATTGCAGTAGCTGAGGCCTTCACAGGGCTCTGAGTAGCAAATAACAGAGTCCACATGCTTCTACAAGTGTGTGGGGACAGCAGGGTGACAGCACTCCCAAAGGATGACAAGTCTCTGTACACCCATTAAGGGAGGCTGGATGCAGAGCAATAGCAGTTCCCTGGTATTAAATACTCCAGCCTGGAGCCACTGGGTTCTTCCAGGGGCAATCAGGTGCTTTGTCCACACTGGTGGCAACAGGCCCAACTGCCTTGGGACCTGCTGCTGTTTATAATCACCCTCCTGGCCATTTTCTTACCAGGGACCTGCACTGGCACACCCAAAGCACGTTACAGGAGACACCAGCTGTGTCAAAGTCTAATTAGAGAGGCAGTGAGCAGTGGCTAGGATAGGGTACATGCTCTGTTGCCTGCAGTGATTGCCCTTTGCTTGTAGCACTTCTTCAGCTCCTTAAGAATTCAAACGCAGACAGCAATCCTGAAAGCAAAGAAGCTTTTAACAAATTTGAGTAAACATTTTCGGGACCCTCAGGGGCACTGGAAGGAAAGGGTATGGAATAGCTTCTCTGGGCTAAAGGGCCAGGACAAGCCAGTCACACAGAGACAAAATAATGATGCACAGAAAGCAAGGCTGAAAGGCTGAAGAGGTTTCCAGTTAAAAGCCAGTAGAGTGTGCAAAATGTGACCTGGCTATGGAGACCTGAGCCAGAGATCAGATCTGGGAGTGAAGAGGCAGTGGACAGAGACCAGACATGTAAATGTGCATGCATAACAGCTGGAGAGGTCTTTTAACAGGAGGCTCATGGGGATACAAGCAGCAGGACTGCAGCACAGCCTGCTGAGGGGAAACACCTGAACTGGGAGGGCCCTCCTAATAAGCAGGAGGGAGAAAGCAGGAGTAACCAGCTGTGCACATACTGTGCTGAATTGTAAAAGCAGCATCTGGCTGGTGTCATGGGAAGGATGGGGAAGAAGCTGTCACAGTACCACTGACTTCTTCTGCTGCCCTGGCTTTATGTAAGTCTGTGCAAAGAGGAAAAGGTGCTTGCATCAGCCTGCCTTCAGCTTCACTCTAGGGCCTGCTTGGGCCCCATTCTACTCTGGAATAGTGACGGAAGGCTGCAAAGACATCAGTGCTCTGGAGTGGCTTAGAAAAATCAAAATATTCTTTTTTACTAAAATTTTTTCATTTGCAAGTGGGAGCCTGGCCACGGGCAGTAATGAAAATGCAGGTCATCTATTATACTAAGAGATTGACTGTGTTCTGGATTAATGTACTGCTTAATCTATATTAGATAACGTCAGCAAGTAAGATATGAGACTGCAGCATATTCAATTGTCTTCATTTTGCTCTGAGTCCTTTATGACAGCTAATCAATTTGATTGTATCATGATGTAGACAATGGGGAGAGAAGGAAGAAGACTCACATTTGAATACCCCTTTTCACAAAGGATCTGTTCTAGCAGAGCTGAAAAGCAGGTGAACATCCCAATTCCTCCTCCAAAACACACTGCCAGGATGATGTATGGCTTGTTTCTCAGGAGCTAAAAAAAGAAGTTAATGTAAGTGGAGGAGGAAAAAGGCCTGGCTGTGACAGCAGACTTGAGGGTCAGTGGCTCTGACTGAAAATGCTGACAAGGTAACCCCATGATCATTGACAAAGTATGGCTTTGTCCTGTCATTTCAGCCAGAGGACAAGTTACAATGGGGAACGTGTAGGGAGGAAGGAGCTCTTCAGTGCGCAAATTCTCCCTTCACTTTGCCATGTGCTATCCTACCTGTCATCACATCTGTTCACAAGACTCAAGTTGTGTGCTCCTCTTGGATAAGCCCAAGTGTGCCTGTTTGAGCCATCTGAATGGCAGCCAGCCCACAGATACATGGTCAGATAGCATCTCTTGCAGCTTTGCTGTGAGCAGGTTCTGCTTGCTGGGGAAGGAAGGGCTCCTGATCTCATTCAAGGGGCTTTTCATGGCAGGTTTGGGGGAGTGGCATTCAGAGTCTGCTTTGTAAGCAGATCCTTCAGCATCTCTCTGTCTTGCAGGGCGGCATCCGTCACCCCAGCATGGCAGTCCCTTTGCTGTAACACTTACCATTTTGAGCCCAGTGAAGAATGGCTGTGAGTTGGAGTTGGTGGCACTGGCTGACGGAGGCGTTGGTGGGACCTTCTCGTGAATCCCCAGAGTTGCTAGAGCACAGGCTGTTACTGCTGGGACAGCATAAATACCCAGCTACACAACAAAAGAACAAGTTAAGTTACCAGTCTTTCCAGCTCCACCACCTCCGAACAAATAAATCAGCTGGACCCAAATCAGCCCAGCTGACTGATTAAAGCAGTTTTCATTTACCATCAATGGAATGTGCTTTCCTTCAGGAACTAGTGCAGGTGACAGCAAGTTTGCTATAAGAATGCCCAAGGGATTGGCTGGAAGGAAATAAAAGAGAAACATTTTTTTTCATGCAAGCAGTCAGAATCGTGTATCCACCCCTATTGCCTGCCAGCTGCAGTGTGCAGCAGTGTAATGAATGAGGACAAACAAGGCATATATATGGAGAACCAGGAGGGGAGCATTTGGAGAAGCTGACTGTGTAGTCTTACTGTTACTGCATCTGTTGTTTCACCCCCATGAAGTCTGTTCTATAAAACCATTTCCCTTCAACTCTCAACTCGGTAAACTGTTTATCAACTATGGACTGTGATGTCCTCACCCTCACAAGGCTGCCTCAGTAAATGTCAAGCTGAATGGAAAAAATTAAGATGGGCGAAACCATGTCATCTGTCCTGGTGTTACATAGCAGGAGTTACAGAGGTGTTTTTCCTTCTAAATTCCCCTATGCCATTAGGCATGTACACATTGCGTACAGGACTCCCCTGTTAAAGGGTGAACAGCCACAGCTCTCCTACCCTCTGCTGCCATGACGGATGGTCCTCTTCCTTAATTGTCTTAATGGCTCTTAATTGCACTTACACTAATATGTCCATGTCCTTCTTATATATAGGAATCTACGACCAGACACAGCTCTTCACATGTGCCAGGGGACCTCCCTCGAGCTGTTGCCAATGCTTTTTGTGAGGGTCACCAGGATGCTGTTAGTTGTCTTTGTCAAAAGGCCATGAACAGCATGACAGCTCTCTAAACTGACACTAGATAATTCCTGAGGCCTTTCAAGCCTTTATACTTCCTTTGCAAAGGCCAGGCAGGTATACAAGTTGATCTTTGCTACCCACTACAAAAATCACATGACAGCAGAGAATGTTGTATATTTTGTACTGGAGGAGGCAGCTGCATTCTTATGGGGCTGGAGCTGAGCAGTGTGTGAAGCAGCACCCCTGGGACTCAGCTTCAGAAAATCCAAAACCACGATTTGTTAATGTTAAGACAATGTTCTGCAAATAGTCAAACAAGTAAAGCTACTTTTGTACTAGTGTGCAAGGATGGGGTTGAGAAAGCCAAAGCCAACCCGGTCAGTCTGGTGAAGAGCAGTGAGAAATGCACCCTTATATACTTTAGCAGCAAAAGGAAAGTTAGGGGCCTGTTGCTAGATGGGGCAAGAGACTCAGTGACAAAGGACACAGAAAACACCAAGGTATTCAACGCCTTCTTCGCCTCTTTTGTGATTGGTAAGACTGACCTTCAGCCTTGAGACCAGAGGTAAAGTTTGAAGCAATGAAGATTTACCCTCAATGGAGAAAGATTAGGTTGGAGAACTCTTGTTGACTCCGGCAAGGGAAGACATGCAGACAATCAGTGTGATTGATAATGCAAGCTTCAGTTTATTGAAATTCAGACTTTGCTTTTATACACTCAAATATGCCTACTTGTCACTTCTCTATTGTCTATTGATGCTGGGTAAAAAGCTACATTTTACATGTATTGCTAATGTTGCGATTCAGGGTTCCTCCTCATTTCTCATGGTCAGTACATCTTGTCAGCACATCCTGTTGTTTATAACAGGATTGTCAAGAACACTGCGTTTGTGTCCTTGCCTTCTTTCTTTATTCTCATGATTTCTGTTCTCACAATTTCCTTATTCTGCAGCTAGCAAGAGGCTTGCAAAGGCCTGCTGATTTCTGCAGTTAGCAAGAGGCCTATTTATGTCAAGCTAAAAAGGTGTTTGCTTGTACAGCTCTTCCAGGGACCCATGTCCCTGATCTTCCAACCATTCTTCAACAGAGAACATTAAATAGCCCAGTCACACACAAACCCATGGGACTGATGGGATGCATCAGTGCTGAAGCAACAGATCGTTTTCACTGCAAGGCCATTCTTGGTTACCTTTAAAAGGCCACAGCAACTCCAAGAGGCTCCTGAGGACTGGAAGATAGCAAATGTCACTCCCATCTTTAAGAAGAACAAGAAGGAGAATCCAGGGAACTCCAAGCCTTTCAGTCTCACTTGTTCCTTAGGAAGGTCAGGAACAACCAATCCTTGCCACCATTTCCAGGCACATGAAGGGTGACAAGGTGAAAAGGACAAATGCTTAACTAACCTGGTAGCTTTTATACAGTGAAATGACTGCTGAATGGATGAGGGAAGGGCAATGGACACTGTCCCCATAACAACCTTGCAGAGAAGCTGATGAAGTACTGGCTAGACAAGTGGACGTGAGATGAACTGAAATGCAGCTGAATGACTGGGCCCAGAGGATTGTCATCATTGACATGAAGACCAGCTGGAGGCCAGCCATCAGCGATGCAGCCCAGGGGTTGATCCTGGGGCCATACAGTTTACCTGGGTGATAGGACAGAGTGCACACACAGCTAGTTTGCAGGTGATGTGACACTGGGAGGAGTGCCTTGCAGAAGAGATGGCCATGCTGCCATTCAAAGCTACTGCACCAGAATGGAGAAACAGGCAGAGGGGAACCTTGTGAGGTTCAGCTAAAGGAAATATAATATGCTGCACCTGGCAAAGAATAATAACTCATCCACCAGTACCTCTTGAGGCTCACCAACTGGAAAGCACCTCTGCAGAGAAAGACCAGAGGAGGTGTGGGTAGAGGGTCCTGGTGGACACCAACTCGACCATGAGCCAGCAACACAGCCTTCTGATAAAGAAAACCACCAGAATCCTGGGCTCCGCATTAGGCAGTGTTGTCAGTGGGAGCTGCTCTTTACCCTCTAGTCAGCACTAGCAAGTCCACATCTGGAGTGCTGCATGCAGTTCTCAGGTTCCCAGTGTGAAGGAGACATGAATTAACTGGTCCAGAAAAGAGTAAAGATGATTTGAGGACTGGAGCTTCTGTCAGAGGAGACACTAAGAGAGCTGGGACTTAACAGCCTGGAGAAGCTGCTGGAAAGCAGTTTTGCAGAGAAGGACATGGGGTCCTGGTGCATTGCAAGTTGACCACAAGCCAGCAATACATCCTTGCAGAAAGGTGTCAAACAGCGCGTTGGGCTGCATTAGGAGGAGCATGTGGAAGATTGTGATCCTCCTCCTCTACTAAGCCCCGGTGAGAAACATACAGAGTGCAAGTCCAATGCTGGGTTCCTCAATACGAAGTACCGAGTCAGTGGAGCAAGTCCAGTCAAGGGCCAAAGACATGATTAAAGGTCTGGAACATCTCTCATACCTAAGGAGGCTGGGACAGCTGGGACTGGTTAGCCTGGAGAAAAGAACCTTGATCTGCAATTATAAAGATGGAACCAGACTTTTCTCAGTGGTGTACAAAGCGTAACAAAGGAAACTCTACCTGAATGTAAACTTTTTTACTGTCATAGCTATTCAGCAAGATGCTCATATAAGCTGCCACACCTCCATCCTTGGAGATGATCAAAACGTGACTCAACATAAACCTCGTCAACCTGGTCTAGACAACCCTGGTTGAGCAGGGGGTTGGACAAGATGATCCCAAGAGGTGCCTTCCAACCTTGTCTGTTCTATAATCATGCTGAGGCATCATTAATAGTCATATAACACACAACTGTTGCATTTCTACTCTGTGCTTGGGAAAGTGCTAGTTTATGGTGCTGGTGAAATATGACCTGCTTCTAAATACATGGAAACAATTAAACAGTTTCGAAGGAGATAGATCATGTCTTCTCTGTTGGGCTAAAATGCAACTAGGTGTTTTAGGGGACTGCCTGTAAACTAGTCAGCTGTTTCCATGAACTATCAACATGCTGAAGCAGTTCCAAAAGGTATAGATGAGGGTTGAAAATGTGAGCACTGGGCTAAATTCAAAAGGACTGGGGACCACCTGAGTAATTCCATGGTTTCAGCTGCCTTGTTTTCCTGGGAAGAGCAATTACACGAGCCTACATTATGAATGGAAAGGAGGTCACTGGAGTTACTCAACTATACATTATGATCCAGGGGTCCTGGTGGACTAGCTTGCAGTACTCTGCAGTGGGGCTGTGTGTTTTGTGGTCAGTGATGCTGATGCACCGAAACTTTTCATGGTGCAGAAAATGACATACCAACAGACCTCGGTAAATGAAGACTCCTATGGATGAAGCAGAGGTCACTCCAGTGGACTCAGACAACTCTTTCTTACTTCTGATACAGGAGACTTTCTCGTGATCTTAACAGGAGATGTTAACAGAAGACTGCTTCTCTCTGAGTAAATCTCTACAAGTGATGGGTAGAACAAACACTCAAGAGCTGAGTCATTAATCATTATGACAGCTGAGTCATAGTAATTTCAGCTGCTCAGCAGAATCCTGGGTGCAAGGTTCGTATTTGTCACAAACAGGGAAGCCTATCCATAGGCATTAATCGCAGAAAGCTGTAGGGCCAGTTTCTGTATGCAGCACTGATACTGACAGTACCAGAATGCTGAGTGCTGCTCTGTTAATTATACAGGGAGTGGGCACTGATAAACTGGAGCAGAATGACACAAAAAGCTCAAATGAGCAACAGGAAGAATGGAGACAAGTGGGAAGAAGCAAAGGGAAATCTGGCTGTAAAGTTGCTGGGTGGGAGCTATTCAGTCTTTCAAGAGAAAGAAGAGAAGAGGTGATTCTTTCCGTAACTACCTGACAGACAGGTGCAACAGGATGAATAGATGGGGCATAAAGAGCATTGAGATGAGAAGTAGCATGTTGACATTTGCCATGAGGTAATTAACCACTGGATTAAATGACTGGAGCTGTGGTAGATGCTCCTTCCAGACAGTACTTAAATTTTTTTGAAATTAAATCCTGATGTTGTACAGCAGACATTATGGGTGTAACCAGGCATTATTAATGGAAGCCCTCCACAGAGCAACATGCAAGTCTTGCAGCAAACAACCACAGCCCATTCAGCCTGCACTCTGACATCCCAACATGGCAAACACTGAACAGCTTCAGGTCTTGGGATTCCACTGTTCCTTGCTCTTCAGGTTTGTTCTTTGTCCTAGTTAGATCCATTTGGTTCTGTAAAGGCTGAGGATGCTATGTGAACAAAATGCTCTTCAGCTTCTCCGGCTGCTCTCTCACTTAAAAAGAGCATGTTGTTTGCAGGCTGGGGTCCTTCAGGGCAGCACTGAGTGCACAGTGCTCCTTGGTAGTGCTTGTATCGTGCCACACTGACAACAGAGCTCCTTGTCCAGCAGGGAAGGTAAAGGTCTGTCTCAGCGCTGGAAAACCAGGTGAGTGATCACGTCCACCCTATTCTAGGAAAAGCAGCGCAAAAATAATTTATTCGTTCTGAGAATAAATCCATTCTTGCTGAACAACGGTGCCCATGTCTAGTCTAGCAGCAGCATTGGGAAAGCTGCATAGGGGAACTCTTCTTTCCCCATGCTTAACCCTTCCTTACAGCTTCAAGGCAATGGAGAGGGAAGGTGGCTGCTGGCTCTTTTGAGGGAAGGACAGATGAGGCTGCCATACACATGCAGGTACTGTGAAGCCAGTGAACCAGCCCAGTTTCTGGGGCACCTCTCAAGTCCTTGGAAAAAAGAGGAAGAGATTTCTTTGGCTGCTGGGTAAAACGTCACATGAAAGGAGGAAACAGGTCTATCAAGTGCAGTATCCTGTCTCTATCTGTGCCCAAAGGAGCCAAGAGAGGAATGTGATTAGAGCAAGCTTATCCGGTGCCTCTCCTCCCGTTTCCCAGCTTCCAGGCACTTAGCAATGCAGGCGTGCTTTCTGCATGGATAGTCCTGCCATTTAGCATCCCCAACATGTTTGTGTGGACAGACAAGTATATTTTATCTGTGTGTGCATACATACCAATTAGGAATACGTGCTCAGCCTTCCTACTGGATGAACTGGTGGCCAATATTGTCACAGCAGCCTCACCTCACCTATATCTAGTTACGGACTTTGGCAATTGTGACCATTGGCACTACAATGCAATTCAAGACACCTTCCTAAGAAACTGCAAAATTAAGGCCACTAAAGACTTGGTAACATTAAGGGCTGTCCTCAGCCTATGTGATATTTAGGCAAAGATGACAACCTGGTCCTGGAAGAGAGGAAGTAGGTTAGGAGTCTGGGTGGCTTATTCTGAATACTGCACCTCGATGTGGCTTAGACCCACTTCTTGTTCCCCTGTTTTGCTGCATGTGGCTACAAGACTCCTGGGTGGAGCTGTATTTGCAAGGGCAAATGGCTGTAGTACAAAGGACTTCCTCTGCCTGCTGCCTCTGAAAGGCAAACAAATTGCTAGCAAGTTCTGTGAGGCAGTAATGTTACTTTGCAGCTATCACTTACACATTGATGCAATCATATTTGCTGTTGCTCTCTGGTGGTCTGGGAACCATAGTGCTGCCAGCTTTGTTGGTGAAAAGATGATAAGAGGCTGTCCTAATGCACAGAAGCATTGCCCAATAAACAGGTACCAGTAACTCTGGGAACCCAAGCTCAGGAACTTCAGAACACTGAACATCCGGGTGATGCTACCAACCATGTTCAGCCATGCACTCAGGACCACCTGTAGTGAGCAAAAACAGCCAGGGTTTGTGTGCTGAAGCCTGAAGGGCAGAACTTAAAACAACAGATTAGCAAGAGCAGGGTCTCCAATGCACCACAGGAGACACTGGGTGTTAGTAATCACTGCCTGCAGACCATCCCCACCCCTCTTACCCACGGCAAGATGCTCCTGATCCTACCTGCCTCCTTAGGGAGCAAGGTGGCTGTCTTGACCCCATATAAGAACCACACTGATGAGAAATCCAAAGTTAACTAATTACACCTTGTTGGCAAGTTTGCGCCATCATCCATATTTTGATGTGACAAACCAAAGATCATGGCAATGAATCATCAACCTTATAGATCCTGCAAATGCTCTTCTATATCATTAGCACGCTAGTGTTTCAGTGCCACATTCCACAACACAATTCTGGGATTGTGTAGAGATTCCAAGCTGGCTCAGCCTAGACCTAGCTCTGACCTGACCTTGGTTGCGCTCTGCCCTGCTATTCCTTAAACTGGCCCTGCCAACAAAATTGTGGTGCCAATACTTTTCCACAGCAAATCTGACGCAATTGCAGAAAGCTCTTCACAGAGTCAGCTCACAGGATCCATCCCTGTCAGTTGGCTAAGACAACGAAAACTAAAGCTGGAAAAGGCAAGCAGGGATGCAACTTTATTCTGATTTTTCCCACTGCTCTCTCCACCATCACCACAGAGGTGATGTGACAGCAGTTACTGAACTAGGATAGAGCTTTCAACGTGCTAATTCTCTGCAGCATTTGGAAAGACTCCTATTCAAAGCATGTATGTTAGTGCTTTGTGCATCTCTTGCTACCTCTCTCTAGGTGTAACTTCCTCAGAGAAACAGAACACTTCAACTCACAGCACATCGGAGCCCCACGCTGTCGAGAACCCATGTTGCCACCAGACCAAATGGGATTGAGATGAGGAGGTACACCATTGAGAGCCAGTTGACTGTCTCCAGGGAAATGTGGAAGTAAGCAGCTGTCTTATCAGCCACAGGAGCAAACGTCAGCCACAGCTGCAGAATAGAGACCAAACATGGGTAAGCATGAACACCTCCAATGGAACAGAAATTCAGCATCCTCTCAAATTGAGTTGTGAAGAGGCTTGCTGTCTTAGTCTCTCCTTGAAATTAGGATGTTAAGGCTGATAATAAAAGTTCAAACCCTCAGTGTCTGCAGTTACTTGGCCCAGCGCACCCCGTCCATTTCACTGCCTCATCCCCAATCCCCTAGTCCTGATGGTGGAGGCTGGCAAAAGCAGAAGTCAGTACCTTTTTCTGACCCCATGTTGAACATGTTGGCCCTGATGCACTTACTTACCTGATGTAAACCACATGGAATCCTTCTGTGTTAGCATAAACAAAACAGAAGCAGCCACCTCTGCAGCTAAGATCCTCTTAAACTCAGACTTGTATTTTCAGTTCCATTTGAAACGGCTGGATGTAGTCTTGTAAGAACAACTTTATGATGTGTCACCCAAGAGATGGATTATTCCCTGCTTTTCTATACACACTCAACGGTTAGAAAAGGACCTAGAAATTGCATTATTTAATGTATCAGAACACATAACAGGGAGAAGTACACACAGAAGAGGTATTTCAACAACTATCCACATTTTTCTTCCAGTTTTAGACATTGATTTCACAGTTCCTGTCTGCTTCTGGTTTCTTACAGGAACGATGAGACCTGCTTGATCCTAAAATCAGGTTCTGAGTTCACATCCACAAGAAAGAAAATGAGGTACTACAAATTAGAGGATGTTTTTGTAGATTCTTTGCCAAGATGCATCCTGGTGCTTTTCAAAAAGACTGGTCTGACCTGTCAAATGGCCTAACCATTCAATAATGTCGATGTGAGCTACTCCACTGTTAGAAGATGATCTTGCTGCTGACTACTCAAGGTTATAAAGTTTGTAGAAATGCGAACAAAAACTTCAGTTACAGCTTCCTACAAAAGAATTCCAGTCACTGTCACTTTCCAGGTACTCCCCTCTGACATCACAAGCTTCCTCTTCACAGCCTGCATACTGCAGCCAGTATCAGATGTGGTGTTTATGTGTAACTGAAAAAGGCTTGGGTAAGCTCAGAGGAAGGTGTGTCCCAACAATCTGCTTCTTGTTATTTCCAGTGTTCATGTTTGGGTTTTTTTTTTTCCTTACATGCTAGGGACGATTAAAACTACCACATTAGACAGGAGCAGAAGGGGAGATGGACTTTTCTTCTCCCTAGAGTTACTGTGTGAGAACAGCTGCATGCATTCTTTAGCCAGGCTTTTCTCCTAGCAGGGATGCAATGAGTAAATGGTAGCAACAGAGAAATTCTGAATATATTATCAGCAGCCTTGCAAGGACTCCTAGCATCAGCCCTTTCTTCTTCTCTGGAAGGAGCTGCCATGCCATATCTCCTGCATTTAGCTCAAAGCTCACATCACCATGCTGGGCTCAGACACACCTATGTGACATCAGTGAAGGGTCTGCTAGGGGATGGATTTGGTGTTTATTCAGTTTCTAGTCAGGTGAATGAAGATGCTAGCTGCTGAAGGAACCTGCACTCTTAGACAACAAGGAGGCTAATTCAGGTCACTTCCCAGACTTCCATCAGACTGGGATGAGACTTTAAATGTTTAATTCTAATATAACTGTTTAGATGTTACAAGCATTACTAAGGCATGAGGATTAGTTTGCTTATGGGATGCTAAACTGCTGCTAAAGAAACCGCAGCTGTGTATTTCCAGCAATAGCAGTTCTGGGTTCCTCAACGCCTTCCACATGGGGGTGGTGGTGATGAAACACTGTACCAGGCAACAGTAATTAAAGAGATGACACATTTTGTAAGCCAGCTTCAGGTACATTTTTACCTGCTCCTCTACACAAGATGCTCAACCATGCATTACGTCATTAGGAAAGTGATGCCACAAGCCAGAGCACACCATTTTGTGTTCACTGACTGTATGAATCTAGGTGATCTGGGATCAAGCACTCTGGTACAATTCCATTAGATGTAGTAAAACCATTTCTTGCAGAAAACCAAGCACGTGAGCTGCCCCATATTCCTATCCTGAGCAAGAGCTCCAGTTCTAGCATATCCATGTGAGAGCACAAAGGGTGGAAAGCTGCAGCCTTTCCAAGATGGAGCTTGTCCCTCAAAGTAGGAAGTGGGCTTATTTATGGGTCTGGAGAGAAAAAGTATGTTTCATTGTTTACCATGTGTTGCTCTAACAGAGAAATTCAGAACTGGGCAATGGAGCTCAAGCTGCAGCTGTAGTCAAAGAGGCCACCAAATGCCCCTGCAACAAAGAGGTGGCACTGTGGAATTTTGCCTACACAGGGAAGTAGTGAGTGTGCCACCTTCTGCTTTTGGTTTTCCCAGTTATGGTAACTTCACCCACAGTAGTTAGTAAGCTCTTCTGCTGGGAGCTAGAGCCCTTACCTTACATGTTTTTCTGAAACTTTGCACTGCCAAGGCTGGTACTTACACAGTGGCTGCCCTGATATAAGTCCCGTCAAGTGGAACAGGTGAAGAAGATGCAGCTCTTTCTAGTGAGGTCGAAGTCCTGCAAGCTCTAAAGATGGAACAGCCAGCGTGATAATATACTGTTTCTTCTCCAAAGGCAGGAATTCTGGTTCCTACACTCCTCTCCTGAGCTCAAGCCTTAGAAATATGTTCATCTCACTGTGGTTTCTGGGTTTAAAGATAGCAAAAGCTCCAGTGCATGCTAGTCTGCTCTGGAAGACATACCTCAGCACACACTCTTCACTATAAAAACTTGTGCTCAGCAGCTGAGGAAGAGAACAGAAGGGTCCCTGAAGATCCATAAGCCTGTTCTGGCTTGCACTGGAGTACAGCTGCAACTCCCACTGCACACAGCTGGCTGACTGGGGAGACATGCCCTCACACTAGAAGAAAAGAACAGAAGTGTTTTCTACCCAGAGTTTACCTATATCCTCAATTACAGGAGGGCTCCCTCCACACCTTCTTTAACAATGAAGCTTGTAGGGCCACCAGGGCCAAGGCACTGACACTCAAACTATCTGACTAGTACTGATGTTGGGAATGGTATTGGCTCCACTTTCAGCTCTCTTGCCCTCTGCTTTAACCTTCTTCTAGCTCACATTTTGTTTTTAATTCTCCTGCACCTCACAGAGACTGCTTGGTCCCTTCTCCATTAACTGAGACTTAATCTCCATTCAAGGTGGCTGACAAGAAAGTTGGAGAGGGACTTTTCACAAGGCATATAGTGGTAGAACAACGGAGAGTGGCCTTAAAATAAGGGAGGGTAGATTCAGATCAGATATTAGGAAATTTACTGTAAGGTTGGTGAGGCACTGGAACAGGTTACACAGAGAGGTTATGGACTCTCTATTTCTGGAGGTGCTCAAAGTCAGGCTGGGTGAACAGCTTGGTCTAGTGGAAGGTGTCCCTCTCATGACAGAGGGGTTGGAACTAGGTGATCTTTAATGTCCCTTCTAG
Organism: Corvus kubaryi; assembly: GCF_017639235.1. NCBI lineage: Eukaryota > Metazoa > Chordata > Aves > Passeriformes > Corvidae > Corvus > Corvus kubaryi. The sequence goes on from NW_024581072.1 coordinate 4,039,223, forward strand.
CCCACACCATTATATGATCATGACCCTGTGATAATTGCAGGCCTGCATGGGCATTCGTGTAATCAAAACAGGTTACAGCTGTTCTCATCCTGATTCCATTTCTAAGTTTTCCTGTTGCCCTTTCTGATATCCTTGTAAACTCTTAGCTGATTCCCAGACATGTATCCCACCCTCTTCCTCCCAGAATCAGCCCAAATCCTTTTGTTTTCCTCCTGCGCTCATTCCCCTTCTAACTCCATCTTCTCCTGGTTCAGTTCTTCCACCCTATTGCCTTTACTGTTTCCACTCCCACACAGACTCTCCAGGACCTCCTTCACCTGCAGGATCTGGTTTCCCTCCACCCATTCCAAGGGATCCCAGTGCTTGTCCTTCCTTCCATTTCTGAAGGAGGTTACTGGTGAGCTGTGAGACACCAGTTCTCTGTCTGCAAAAGTAGCAAGGTGATGGCTGAAGGCATACACACTCTACGCTTTGGTAAGCTTTGGTAAAGTGTGAGCTGTAGAAGGCAGCATACATGACAGACGCAAGATTTTTGGAGCTCAAAGTGCAGTAATGATATACTGATGCATCACACATGTAACTAGGTGCAGCCCTGCCAGAAGAAATGTCAAGCATGTGCTTCACAAAAGGCAAACTGGTAACCAATGCCTACTTTCCTCATGAACAAATCAAGATTCTTACAGTGGAAAGCAAAACATTTGCAGAAAGGCAAACATATGCAATCAAGCAGGGTGGAAATCAGGCCCCTTTGCCATGTCAGTGGTAGTATCAGCTAGCAAAGATTGCTATATGGAGTGCTTTCATTGTCTGGCATACTGTATAGCTGACCAGACCATAGCAATGACCCTGTAGTACCTTTTTTGTACAGTTTTAAAGGGAGGAGCCAAGGGGAATATCTTGCATTAAATGGGAACTTCTGCTTCATAATAGGCACTAGCACAGCTTGCCAGTCCCACAGGCTTTGCCTACAGCAATTCTGCCAACCCCAGCATGCTTTCTTTCATGCACCCGCACACTGCTTACAAGGTGATGCAGGATGTCTTTCTGTGACATGGATGCTGCCTCCTTCTCCCCTGAGACAGGACGATGAAGCCCTTACACCAGAGTCCTCATCTTCAAGGTTAAAAAGGCCACACAGTTGGGAAGCAAATAGCCCCTGGGCTCAGCTGAAGGCACCCATGCTGACACAGGAGTCTAGGATGTTAGGACAGAGGCATGATCTTCAGAAAAGGCCAGATCCTTTGCCAAGATGTCTCTTTTAGCCTCTACAGCTCTCAGGAGAAGTAGCAGGAAAAAAGAGCAGCAGCTGTGCGCGCACGCGTATCTACAGGGGCACTGCAGGGGCAGACAGGTGTGGGTGAGGAGCGTGTGCACCCTGCCCTGGAGCATGCCAGGCACCACTTGTGCAGCTCTCCTTCCTCTCCCAAGTACACTAAGTGGTGGTGTAAGTCCTCCAGTTGGTGAGTCAGGAGCCACTTGGCCACGTGTGAGCCAGCTCCAACCCCCTGCTCCAGTGCTCCTCCCCAGCACGCTCATACTGGTGAACACAGAACTGGGCCGTAAACACTCTTGGTTTCATTCTGTCTTCTTTCTGTGTCCCCAGTTCTGAAGCCAGAGAAAGTTTCTCCTGTGAAACACAAAGTTCCCACCTGTTCAGCTTCACAGGAAGGAGCAAAGAAGGAAGGAGCTATTTGCTTCAACAGTTTAATGCTAGAGCAGCTGTGAGCACACCATGAATACTCTTAAACATTAAGCCTTCAGATGAAAAAAACCACACTCAGAACCACAGCATAAGTTTGGCAAAACAAATCTGGGAAGAAACCACAGGCAGAGTTACGTCACCCCCCATCAGCAGCACTGCAAGAGACAGCTGGGGATAAATCATCTAAGCTTAGCTGTGGTCAGAACATCCTCTCTGCCCAGGACTTCGGGCACCAAGTGTTTTACGCTGATGCCTGCTTACAGCCTTCTTAACATAAGGCAGGAGTTTCTTACACTATATTGTCAGCTAAAAATTAGCCCTATTTAGGAAATGAGAACAAATTCCTGCTAAGGTAGTACCCACTTTGTGCAGCAGGGAGAGACAGATGCTTTTAAACTCGGGTCAGTAATAAAGGCACAAGTAAGGGGCTGTAAGGGGCTATTTATCGTTGGTGTAAAAATATAGATATAGATATGGATATAGAGGTATCATATTAACCCCACTCTGCTGCGGTTAATGAAGGGATTTCACACAATGAAGCGGAGTGGGAGGATATAGGGAAGAGTGCCCCTTTCATCACCACATGGTCTGGTCTGGATTTGCTCAATCACACTCTAAACCAGACTGAACTAAGAAATACTCCTTTCTCAGCCTGCCCTTGCTGCATGACCAAATGTGCTGTCCCTGCAGTTAAACTGCTTCTACTTTGTCTTCCAGACAATGACAGTCTCCCACACTCAGTACTGTCTTCTGATTCCTGCTTATAGTGACACCAAAGGCCACTAATAGAAAACTGCATGTATATGGACAAGAGTGGGGAATACAAGGCATCATTCTGGAATCTTGGTCCAACAAATGAGGTCCAAGTCAGACAATTCCAAAGTCATGTGTCCTTACTGTAGGCATTTGCAGATAGCCTGAGAGAGGTGTACATAGAACAAAGTGCTGCATGCAACATCTTCACAGGAATTGAGGACACATCTTAACTTGCAGGGCAATTTTTGACACCACAGAACTGATAAATTAATCTTTTCATCTGGAACTTTTAAACAGCAACCAACCACTTTGATTTCATGGTCTTTCAACCACTCCCTCCATTTTAATGTGATTTTTATCCAGAACATTTAGGAGAAGCTTTAGCATCAGGAAATGTTTGCTTAATACTTTATATGTCAGCAGAGTTGCCATTCCAGATCTTTGCAATGGCTTAGAAACAGAAATTCCACTCTAGGATATTTATTAGGCACACAGTTTTGAAGTTCTGGCCTAATTTCATACCACGGAAAAATAATACTGTGGAAGTCAGGAAGTTGTCAAAAGACAAAGGAGACAGAACAGGTCAGTCTTCCAGGGCTATAAAGTTTTCAGCAACACACTGAGAATGCAGTAATACTTGCAGATGGAAGGATCTGTTTAAGAAACCCTCCAGTTTCACTGTTAAGGTTTCAGCAAAGTCAAAATCTAACAAGACATCATGGAAAAGGCTTGGTACAGCTTTCTTCTCCCATGCTGTCACTGTCCACTTCTAGCAGGGTGTGTTTATTTCTTGCCACATAATGTTCTTCTGCTGTGCCAATTTAACTGCAAACAAGCTGTGAGGCTTTTCTGCAGGATACTATTTTACACTCTTAAAGGATACAATGAGTTTCCATTGAGAAGGTGCATACATTTTTTTTTTCCATATACAGCCAAATTCTCACTATGTTTTTCTATTTCTCTGCTCCAGCACTCTTACATCATGGAATACCTAATCTTCCTTCAAAGCATTTAAATGTTTGCAGGTTGCAGTGCCTGATCTTGTCTGCCAGCCAGCCTGCATTTACAGCATGGTAATCCTCAAGAACATGAATAATTCTACCTCAGTCTGATAATTATCAACAACGTCCTCAATGACTTGATGAGCAAAGATCTGGGCTTCTTTTTCATATACTAAACCTTTGTAAGAGGAAACTTTATGGGTTTATCTCTGTAACTACTGAACTTAATTTAAATCTGTTCAACAGGTAGGGTATGATCTGGCATCCCATTTTTTCAAGTCTCTCAGAATAAGGCAGTAAGAGTAGGCAAAAAGAAGTTCATACAACCATCTGTTCAGTGCCAAATTACTCCTACAGTGTTGTGTATATGCAACAGACCCCGAAAGGAAACTTGCTTCTTTTCCTGACCAGATAACTCTGCTGTCACAGGCCAGCAATGCGGCGAGTTAACTCCTGTTCCTCTCCCACGGCGTTTCAACACTGCTCTGCTATTCTCAGGCTAGAAACATGTGACCCTCACAGACGATGAATACTTTCTCTGTCTCCCCATGGCCTACGAAGGGGACTCGGCAGCAACTTTTGCTGTGCTCCAGCACGTATTTTGCTTCATCCTAGTCTGACTTGACGCTGCGGTACTTCCTGCTGTGCTCTTGGAGATCACACACACCCTCCCGCCCCATCCTGCCCTTCCCCCGTCACCACCCCTCGGTGTCCCGGATCCCACCGGTCAGAAAGGAAAGCGTGCAGGCTGGGGTCGTAACCGGAACAACAAAGTTCAAAAGTAAAAGCCGCTTATTCCGTCCCTAAGTCGCTGCCAGGCTGAGGCTTCTCTGAACTGCGCGCGTACAACCGAGTCCCGGTGCTCAAAGGATGAGGAGGTGGGTTTGAGACAAGGCACTGGGGCAGAGCCCTGAGGGCTGCCTGGCTGCTTCTAGGAAGAAAGAGGAGGTAGTTTTGGCTCTGGCGAGCCATGTCAGCCTGTCTTCCCTTCGCAGCAGCAGAAGCAGCCAGAGCTGCTCTCCAGATCTGCTGCACGGAGAGGCGGCAGGGAAGGGCTGTGTGCCCTGCCTGCTCCGCGCCTCCGCCTGCTGCTCGGGCACCCGGGGCTGCCGGCGGCCGCCCCTTTCCCCACCACCCCGGAGGAGCGTCCCAACCCCAGGCCGGCTGCGGGAGCGGCTGCCCGCGGCGGGAGAGGCGGCCGCCGCGCCGCACTCACCATGGCGTTGGAGCAGTTCAGCAGGCACACGACGGCCAGCAGGAACCACCGCCGCCGGTACGTCTTGAACTCGGCCGGCGGCCCCAGGCTGCGCTCCCCCAGCAAGCTGGCCGCCTCGGCACCCTCCATCGCGGCTCGGCTCGGCACTGCCCCGTCCGGCCCCGCCCCACCGCCCTTCTCGGGGCGGCCCCGGCCGCGCCGCCGCTCGGCACGGCACGGTACGGCACGGCGTGGCTGGGGCTGCGCTGCGGGCGCGCCCTCGCTGCGGAGCCGCGCCGGGCCGAGCGCCAGCCCTTCCCCGCCGAGCCGAGTCTGCCCTGCCGCACTCCTCAGCGGGGAAAAGCCCGGTGCTCCGCATCGGGGCTGCTGAGGGGCGCGGGAAGTGGGGCGCCCTGGCGAGGAGACTCCTCTCCTGCTCGTGTGTCCTTAAAGCGACAACATCAGCATCGCCAGCGTCACTAATGCCCGCTGACGGCTCCGCGTTACCGTGGGAGTCACCGTTAGCTCTCGCCTTCGGGCAGCACCCGAGCGGCAGCTGCCGCGGCTGGGGGCGCTGGTGGTGGCATGAGGAGGGAGAAGCCTTGCTGGAGTAGCCCTCTCCCTGTCAGCCACAGGATATATAGTTTGGTTATGGATTTGTATGACTGGTTTTGCTGCAGACAGCATATTTTCTTTCCCCGATGCAGAGACACCCACACTAGGTGTAATCTCCTACTCAAAAAGTAGCCAAGGGAAAAAGCCAAGAATGCAAAGGAAAAGCCTCCCCTGCTTCCAAACAAGACCTGTGACTTCTGATCAGTTGAACATTGGTCATGCCTGGATGTCTTTACCCCAACTCTGAGATCTAAATACCCTCACACACCCACCACACACCAACTGCTTGGCCTCAGCAGTACTGAGCTGACAGGCTGATGGATTCCAGAAACGGCCCCAAAATACTAACATCTCCCATGTCACCTCTTGCTCAGCCCTTTGAAATCCTTGTGCCATTCCTTACCACAACCTGCTAGGAGAACAACACCCTCTCAATAAGAGGCTGAGGTCACTTACTGTTAGAAGAACTTTACACTGAATGCTTTGAGCATATTTGGAAGAATGGGTAAGGAAGGTTATCCTGCATGCCAGTATTCTCTCATGAACAATTTTAGCTCAAATTTTCTGGGGTGGAAGAGGAGTAGGGAGTGGGGAGAGGAAAATGAGGGAGAAGAAATCATCTCTAGCCCATGTCAAGTCTGTTGTTACAGGGTAGAGGGAAGCATGGGTTATTTGTGCTAGTGAGCAACCTTTACTGACTGATAGATTGTATCTTCTTGTCTCTCTCAGTTGGAATTAGGGGTTGACATTTAGTAAGAGCAGTTGACATTTTGTAACAGCAAGCGGAAATATAAAGGCAATATTATTGATTGACATGCTCCTCTGTCTACAAATGCCTGACCTCGTTTGCCCTGTGTGTGAGCTGCTGACACAAATGTGCACTGCTGTTTGTATGTTGTAGGCTGACGCACAGTGACTTCTGCCCTGCTCTGGAAAGGCATGCAGTTATCTGGGTTGTGTGCACAAGTGAACTGCCCTCCTGATCCAGCAATGCTGTCACGTGGGGAGAAACTTGTACATCAACATGCTAGAAAGAGGCCCAAGTGTGTGGGGCAGCAGAAAGGCACAGCGGCCAGCGCTCACCAGAAGAACCATCATTCCCTCCTCACCCTGGTCTCTCCTGGCAGACAAACCCTGTGTGAAAATGAACTTCACTAAGGCTCTGTCTACATGATCATCACTGTGCTCACTCCTTTTTCTGCTTAAAATCTTTGTTATCGTTAAAGATATCTGAACAATGCTATCAGAAACCAAGATCCCATGTGAAATTCCTTTACTGATTAATTTTGTTAAAATATGTTAAAAGCTCAAATTGCATATATTTGTAGGACTGATCAGAATCAAGTCTGCCCTATTTAGCCCCTTTCTGTATTATTTATGTTGAGATAATGTGGTGTGCTGTTTTCTACTTGAAATAGGGTCCCATAGCAAATTGGAGCTGAATGGTGAGGGATGTGCTTTCTGTAAGAGCTCTGTCACTTTGGGTGCAGACATCAGAAATCCAGTGTCAAACAGGCCACAGAAAGGGAAAAAGACATTGCAGCAGGAGAGAACTGCTTTGCTGTTTGGAGCAGAACAATTTACTCCCACACCTGGGAGTAATTAAATGTTTTTCTCCACTTATCTTTCTAATGTATTGCCTTGCTGTATGTACCCTGTGAGGACTGGTTTGGGGGTGCAGGAGGATAAGAGTACTTAGAGCAGCTCTTCGCAAACTCATTCCTCTGTTCTATACCACATCCCCTATGAACAGGGTACCATTCGTACTGACAGCATATCAAGGACAGCAACAGGATTAGTGTTGAAGGAGAATGGCCTCATCTGCCCTGCATCTTCTCATTCTTTCCTGGTGCTCTGTTTCTTCCTTCCTTTCTCCCCAGTGTCACCCTCTCTTTTGCATACCTAAGCACATCCTATCCCTATTTTCATCCTCGTTCTTGTTTCTAGGAACTGGAAGTATAAGCCAGATGTCTGCTTCTCAGTTAAGCAGTTTCTTGTTTTGTAAGTACTTGTACTGAGATACCTGTAGTCTCTGATGTGTGAGCATATCTAATATACACTGAACAGATACAACTATGCAACTGATACGGTAAGTGTGGGAAAGAAAATTTTCAGCAATGGAGTAGTTGAAGTCTCTGCACTTTGGTTGAAAATGGAAATGGCAATGAAATAACTTAGTCTTGGAAGAGAATTTTGCACTCATAGTGCTTTTCCAGTATTCAGACCCCATGATGGTAATTACAGGATCATCCAGTTCAAAGCAGGGTCAGAAACTGTCATTAAAAGGGAAGGGAGCACCCAAGATTTGTAGATGCTCATGGTTGAAATAAATTACAAGTCAGAGGGTCCATAAAAGCTTACAAAGTTTTATTAGTAAATGACTCTTGGCATGTAAATTGGTGTAAGCACATGGCACTGGGTTTGGGTAATGGGGTAGGGTGAAAGGGAACAGAGGGATGAATTGAAGAGGAGGAGAAAGAGTGAGAGGAAAAAAGGGAGAAGGTGAGATCACCAGTTCTGGCTCCAGCACTGATCCAGCTGATGGTATATTCAGGGTTCTGGGAATGCCTGCACACCTGGGCTTTATGGGGGTACCTTTTATAGATAAATCCCCCCATCTTGGAGATCAGTTTCTCACTTTCTATGCACATCAGGAATCCTGTGCAGTCCATTCCTCTAGACCTTTCTGGAAATGGGTCAGAAGGCTTTGGGGATCTTTGGTGGTCTCCATCCCCTCTTACAGTCCATGACCCCTTCTCAGCCTCATCCCTGCACTTGTGCTGTGCTGTCCTCATCTCCAGAAGCCAGAAAAAGGATGTTTGTCCCAGAAATGTGCTACCCTACCTCCTTATGGCCTCTTCTCCAGCCACCTCCTGCTCTTTCTCAGTGTGTTATCACCAACAATTCTTGGCTGTTATCACCAACAATCCATGGCTGGCTCCACAGCTACCTGGCTGTCAGTGTTTGACACATACACATTAGTCCCCTAGGATTCTACAGCAATGAAGTCAGACCAGTTTGCTTAGGACTCAATCTGGTCTTGAAAACCCTCAGCAATGGAGACTGCACGACCTCTTTGGGCAGTTGATTCTGCTGCTGGATCAGTCCTAGGATAGGTGCCACAACACAGTCCTCAGAGTACAACTCATTAAGTGTAACCCTCTGACCTCATTTAAAGTTGGATCAGCTAGCTACGCATCCAGACCATAATGTCTTAAGTTAAATACAAGAACACTGGTAGACAGAGTTGAAAATGTTACTAAATTCATGGTGACATCCATTGCTCTCACCCATCCACAAATACCATTCTTTTATCAAAAAAGGGCCATCAGGCACATTCACAGTTATGTTTTATCCTTGGTGAACCTGTACTGATTATTCACAATTGCCTACTTCTTACTGATGTGTTCAGAAATATCATGCAAGGGAACTTGTTTCATGATTATTTCCCCAGGGACTGAAGTGTGACTGGACAGTCTGCAGTTGCTTGAGCTGTTCTTTCAGTTCTTTTTAAGTATAGGTGCAACATTTCTGCAGTTGTCAGGGGTATCCATGGCTCCTCAAAGATCATAAAAAGTGATCTTGGGGCTGGCATCAGACAGCTCTCTCAGCATCCTTGGACACAGCCCTTGTGTTTCCATGGACTTGTATAAGCCAGTAATTTCCCCAGTCATTTCTCACTCACCCACTCATGGTCATCTCTGCCCTCCATGAATCCCAGGTCTGAAGGCCTGGGAGACCTTGCTGTGTAAAGAAGGCATTCAGTTCCTTAGGTTTGACTGTGTCCACTTTCAGGACATCACCCAGCCTACTCAGTGACCGGATGCCATTTTCCTTGTTCAGCTACTTACCATTTAGCAGCTGAAGCTCTTTTTGTTACTATTGACATGCAAGTTAAAATTCCAGCTGAGCTTTTACTTTCCTGACACCATCCCTACATGCCCAGGCAGTGTTTTTAAATTCCTCCTGTGTAGTCCATCCCTGCTTCCATCTTCTGTATATTCTTATTTTGCATTGGAGTTTTGCCACAATTCCCTACTGACCCAAGCTGGTCTGCTTATTTCTCTTTTTTTCCTGAAAACTGAGATGGCCTCTTCTAACACTTGGTTGAAGCTTCAGTGATCTTGTCACTGTTGGAAAGAGTGACAGAGTGAAAAGCAGCTCCTTTACCTGCTGTGCAGTGAAAGAGGTAGGGAACAAGATGTCCTGAGCTGCAGAACTAAGAAGTCAGATACCTTAGGGCTGCACCTTCAGGTTGACTAGCACTGAGTAAGTTGCAACCCTTTCATCATGGTTGGGGCATTAGTAACACCATCCTGCATGGGTCATCTGCTTGCTGCTGACACTGCAGGTTTTCTGTGCTGCAGTGCTAACAGGTTCTTCTCTCTCTTTAGCCACAGATTTTCATGAAAGTGTAGGGACTTTGCTGCTGTTGAGAATGTTGTCCCGCTGTCATGTATCATTAGAACTTGGTAACATTAAAAAAAAGAAAGAAAGAAAGGGGAAGGAAATAGGCAAACTTACTAGTTTTGTGCATTCTGTACTATCTAAGGAGCCCACATGGTACCTGAAAGTGTAATTAAAGGCCATGCAGGCTCATAAAATACAAAATGTGTGTATGGGGGTGGAGGTGGAAATAGGATTGCTCAAGCAATTTTTATTCTGGCGTTTCCTAATGTTTTAATGTTTAAATTAGCAAGTCTTAATTAATTTTCATTACACAAAAATATGGTGAAAAGTGCTGTTGTTACATAAATGGATCCACTGTCCATTGCTGTTTTCTTGCTGGGTCTCAGAAACATAAGGAGGGTTCCCCAGGGAATCCTGAATTTTGTTTAATCTGGACGTTTTAATGCTAATTAAAGTGTGTATTTGTTTGGTTTGTAGCAGAGAGGGCTCTGAAGACTCAGTCTGCAAACCTGAAGGCCAGCAAGCACACTGTTTGTTTCCACAGTGCACACTGGAAGGTGAATTGGAAGAAACTAGTTAAATCTTTATGTCAAAGACTGCCATGGTACAAGTCTAACCCTTTGTGGAGCAGATCATACATTAAAAACAACAGCAACAATAAAAGATTTAAAAAGGGAGAGCAATTGTTGAGTGCACAGAGCAAACTAGCAGCAAAGTATCTCCCAGACTGCAATAGAGTATTGCATAGGCAAGTTCCACATTACTGGCAGGTATGGAGAGGAAACAGGAATGCAGAAGTCACTGCACTGGCATGTTTGCAGACTGCTGAACCACACACTTTCCTCCAGACACAGATTATCTGCTTGCTTCAACAAACAGACCAAAACAGACCAGTCAAATCACGAAAAATATTACAGGAGACAGCAAAATGCATGTCCAACACTCCGGGTAGCAAACCAGTTGTCCAGTGGCTGAATCTCTTCACAGTCCTGGGAATGATTCCTCTTGCTCCCATCTCTGGCAGCTGTGAGTCTGGAACACCAGCTGTAAGGGAACTGTGAGCAGCTGCAAAAAGCATGGGAAGCTAAGTCACCTCTGCTGCTCTGTGAAAGACTAGTTCATCATGCAGTCTCATCTCACAATCATTCTCTCCAGGATAAGTTGTCTTGCTCCTTCCTCCTTGTGCAGATATTCCTTCTCCCAAAGCTGAGTATAGATCTGTCTTTGTAGCTGTAGCCATTCCTGCAAATGGGAATATCCAACCTCACAAGAGGTCTTTTTTGGCCAAAACAAATTTCATATGCCTTAGAAAGTTCTGCGTGTGGACTCTATGAATGTGAAGTAAAGCATGCTCTTGACTGCTGTATTTGTGCTGCAAGTCTTTTCTGAAGCCTAAGATCACTTAATGAAAGACGTAAAAATTTCCTAATATTTCAAAGTATTTTCTTATTTTATATTTAGTCATCCTTGAGCTATTTTGTTTCCATTTATAGTTATACCAATTTTTCCCATTTATATAGGACAAGCAAGTGGAATTATAATTTATCTGCATAAAAGTCTGTCCTTTGTGAACTCACAGCTTCATTAGTGCCTTGTAAAATTAATTTTTCAAGGACAGAAATAGAAATAATATTTTAGTTTACTATTTTATTTTATTTATTTATTTTATTTTCTGTGTAGGAAGACATAATAATTTTAATGGCTTTGCAAACATGCATAGTTGAAACTATTTCAGAGTCATTATATCTGACCATATTTCATGCTCCATTTAAAATAAGCAAATGCAAAATCCAAACAATAGGTGTCCAATTTACATTTTGAAGTAAAAGGAAATTTTAACGATTAGCTTTCCTGAGGCAGTATTGTCTCTGTTCTTGTTTTCTTTTTGTATTTCTTTATTGGCACAAAGGTTGCTCAGTGGGTCAGCAATGGCTGGGCCTTCTCCCCCAGATTTGGGCAAGCAAAGACAGGTTTTTCTCAAAAACATTCCCAAATTTATCCTTTGTTCTCTGCACAAAGAAATGTTTCAAATGGGAGCTAATGAGTGAAGTAAGGATCCACCAACACAATTAGATGCCTGATGGTCCCAGAAAGCAGTCAGTGATACCTGTGGACAGCAGCTCCCTGTTCTGCCTTTCTATCTCCTTCTCTCTCTCTCCTCTTCCTCTTTCCCCTTCCTTCTCTCTGCAAGACAACAAAAAAGGTTGGATGATTCATCTATGCATTTCCTGCGTGTTGCTCATCTTAGTTCAATTTCTAGTGTTCAGAAGGCCTGTTTTGTGGTAATTTCATTTTCTCTTCAGTGCCATTTACCATCTCATTGGATGCATATTCTATTACATGCTCCTTTCAGCTGTACATTTATCTGGAATGGCATTCGCTTCCTAAACCTAATTCAAAACACCAAAGAGGATGTTGTCATTCTTGATTGCTAATAACTACAGAGTTCTCAAAAAACTTTCATTTTGTCTTTCAGTAGTCGAATGTACTAATGTATTCCTTCTGCTTTATACAAATTTGCAGATGTAGAGAGCAGCTACAATTACACAGGCTGGGTGAGGCATACATAGGCTGGTAGAGGATTTTAGACAGCAAAGTGCAAAGGTCTACAAGGTTATTTCCTTCCTCTTCTCTTTTGCTCTATCTGTGCATGCCAGAAATCCCCAGCAGGGGACTTCTTAATCCCTCTGCAGGAGGACAAACAGTATGTTCACACACCCACAACACATGGAGGCACGCACGCTTGCTTTACTCTTGGTCTTCTGCTGTCAGTTTGTGTAATTGAAAAAGAGCAATTCTATATTTTTATTACACAGTGGCAGCAGAAATTGGCATGTGAAAACTTCACAGAAGTCCAGAATTAACCAGGTTAGGGAGTAATCTCAGTCCTTCTTTTGTTTCTGAAATAGCTGCTGACCAGTAAACATAAAACAAACCAACTGGGTCCTAAACCAGCCCAGAAGGATGAGAAATGGCAAAGTGATTTTGTTTGTCATGCATGTAGTCAGTGTTACCGAAAATAAGAGCTAGCAAGTATTTGTGAAAGAAGGACAATTCACTTAGTCCTGCGCTAGAAGACCCAAGCCTCTGCCAAGGAAAAAGTCTGTCATCTGTGTAAGTAGCTCCTTGTATGTGTTGACCAGCTTCAGTCATGATGGATAGAAGGGTGGAAATCCCAATGACTTTGATGTCGTATAAATTTCGTAAAAATGGGTCTCTAGGAAGATGAGAAGGAAGACACAGCACTGTCTGTTAGGGAAGGCAGAGAAGGGTCAGGTATTCTGTCTTCTGATGAGCTCCCCAGAAGCTCAGGAGCAGAGTTAAGCTGGGCAGTTGGCACCCTGTCTCCTGTTCCAAGCCAACCAAGGCACACACTGCCCCTTGACCTGCTGTCCACCCAACCAAAAAGAGCTCAGGGTCATGGGAGACATTCTAGGTCTTAGAGGGAGACCAAAAGAAAAGATTCATGTGGCAGAGTGGATACTGGGCAGAAATGCATGGTTTTTGTAAAGACCAATTTGTTTAGATTTTTATTACACCAGACCAGAAAGTAAAAGCCATCTGGTTAAAAACTTGCCTACTTTCTTTCTGCTTTTTTCAGCTTTAATGATTCTTGGTTCACAGTATCACAGAGTTGTTACGAAAATACGTTGGGTATAGTTTAGGTCTTTCTTCCAATTTGTTAGACTAGGATAGTATTTCACAAAGAACCTCTTCTGTGTTTTCATGGTGAATTTCACAGTTGCTTCCCACCTTGAGCAAATACTCAGTTCTGATTTCCATGCATAATTAACAGATCTATTATTTAATATTATTTAATACATATCCCAATTGTTATGATTTTAAATTTTGTTTATGGCCCTGCAAAATCACTGAAATCCTTTAAAGCTCAACTCTTATCAGAACTTTATCCACCAGAGGCTGATTTGCTTTCTGTCCTGGGCTGTCACATATGCTAATAAGCTGAAAATGCAATTACACCATTTAAATGTTCTCAGTAACAAAAATGTTTAAAATCAAAACTGTTACAGACAATTTTAAATACTTTTAGGGAATAATTAGCCTCTGTGTAAATGATAGGGTACATCCTGTGGCTTAAGACTAGGAAGCTGGAATTTTTTGACTTTGGAAAACTCACAGACTACATGGATGGCAAAGGTTCTATGTAACAGACCTGAACAATTTTTTATTCCAGCAGAAATAAAGAGATTGATATTTGACAGTCATTGTGGCCTTTGCATGTGCTAAAGAGAAACACTATAATGTGTTACCCAGAGGAGTTGTTCATACAAAGAGCATGGGATAAATTACATACTACAGAGGCCAGTGAAGATAACTGTGTAGAACTGGTTCCTTGTAAAGCAAAGGTCAACTGTGATAGCATTGCCAATGCAGCCAGCCATTCAGGCTGGTGCTGCAGTATATTATTCTGACTCATCACTAATGTAAAGGAAAAAAACCACACAAAAATAATTTATTTTACTATATTAATGCTCTAAAATCCAGCTGTTCAATTCCACATTGAACACGTCATCAATTGCATTTTTAGATGAGCTTCCTTGTACACTGAAAGACTTTCAAGGAAGATCTTATACTTTTAATGTAAATGGGGAAATGTGTGCACTCATTTCATAAAGGTGAGGCTGCTTACTTTTCACCTATGCAGTTAGAAAATAACACCGCTGTGAAAAAAGCATGCCCTCACCTTTCACAAGTAAAAATTACTGTGAATTGCAGCAGGAGTTACTGTTGCCTCCTCAGACACTAGATTTCCTGCACTGGAAGGAGCAGCTTCCTGCTGACAATAAATCAAACTGCTCTCCTCTGCTTTGTCTCTAAGTACATTCAGCATGAACTCAACTGCTTAGTCTGCCTAGTTACTGAACAGTCAACAGGGTACAAGGAAATTTTATTTGTCAAGGTAGGCTTCTGATTTGGCACTGAAATCTAGAGAGAGGACCAACAAAAAAAAGATGAGTAGAGAAAGCTGTGTCTTAAAATTAAACTTCTCTTCCATGATTTCCTCTATTTCTTGGGCAGAGAAGGTGTCTGCAATGGGCTGTAAACTACAAGGGGCTGAGAGAGTGCCTGGCTCTTCTGCTTCCTTACAGTATCCTCATTCCTTGCAGTCAGCTGCTATACACTCATCACTTCTGACACTGTTGCAATGTTTTTATATTCCTAAATTCCCCTTGGGCTGGGGCTAAGACTGTAGCTTCTGATAGCTTTTTAAAAAAAACATATAGGCCATGTTTTCTCCTCTGATCCATCTATTTCTTTAGCAGTCTGCATTTTATTTAAAAGATAAGGCTTCCCTCTACACTGGAATAAATATTTCAAACACCATTGAGAAGGCAAAAAGCCATCTCTCTGCAGTTTACATATACAACCTTTCTCCCACATTTTCATTTTCCTAAGGAGAAGTATTTTGCATAAGACATATTGATATCATTCTTAAAACCAAAGGCATTCATACATTCAAACTTACCTAATTTTTTTTTTTTTGACCTCTGACTATCTTACAGCGGTGTTGGCAGCCTCAAAGGTTGACCTATAATGCTAATTCCATTGTAAAAAGTATAAATAAGTTTCCTTTATTTAGGTCCAACATCTAGGTTCACTTAGATAAAAGACTTTATAATAAAATAATCATTGAAGATCTCAGGGAGCTTTTCAAGCATGTATTTAGGTCCTGTATTAATAGTTCATGTTCTGCTCTTTAATCTGGTTCTAACTGGGTGAAGTAGCACCATTTTAAGTGACAGCATATTAATTAGGGAAAGAAAAGACTTAGAATTACATCCCTGAACAGTAACTATGCTAGATAATGTTGTGTTTAAACTAGCGTAACTATCTGCAAGTCAATAGTGAAGAAACTGTGAATGGAAACACCTATTATGATGAAGACTATTGGTAGGGGAAGGAAGATAAATCACGACAGCATGGACATCCTCTTGCTGAGAACGTGCCTGTGGAACTAACAGCAAGCACCACTCAAAGCAAAGCTTCTCATGCTCTATGACATTGTCAATGCTTTGCCTTTCTTTTTTGAAGGCCTCCTCCCCCTGTGGATTGTTCTGGATCCCAGAGTAAAATACATGAATGGTCTGCTTTGGAAACATGGTTGAAGAGCTGTGGAGTAAGAGTCAGTCGCGTACTGGCAGTCAATTTCCCTTTGACCTGTAGCTCAAAGGCACATCAGAAATACAATTTAACTAATCTCATTAATAACATGATGAAACCCATACCACACTGTTGGGGCCCTCCCCC
Source organism: Corvus kubaryi (assembly GCF_017639235.1). Taxonomy (NCBI): domain Eukaryota; kingdom Metazoa; phylum Chordata; class Aves; order Passeriformes; family Corvidae; genus Corvus; species Corvus kubaryi. The sequence continues at coordinate 4,055,172 of NW_024581072.1, forward strand.
TGCCATGTAGCCCTGGGAGAGGGGCCCTGAGGGCACAGACACGGGGTTTCCCTGCCCCTGCTCAGCCTCGTTCCCATTGGTTGGTTTGTGTTCCCTGCGCGGGCAGAAGGACCCTTGGTCCCGTGACTGGAACAGTTCCTCGGCAGAGCCCCGGCCATGCGGCTGGAGAAATAAACATCTCTCTGAAACAGCTATCAAGAATCTGTCTGTCCATATATATTTCCTTTCCACGGGACTCCTGGTTTGATATATGCGTGTTGCAGGATCCCCACTGCAACATAATGGTGGCGAATGCGGGCAGAACGATCCCCGATCCCTAAGCGACTGATTTGTGTGAGTAAACCCTGGAAACTTTGGATTCCTCTTCTTGGTTTTGCTTTGCTATTCCATATCTAAACTATGGAGGAACGGTGGGAAGACTCTTGGCTCTCAGAGCCGCATATGGACATTTATCTTAAAATGATTCTTGAACAACTATTTGTAAATTTTAGCTTGATTCAAGCTCAAAAAGAACTGAAACACTTCCTGGCATGGTTGTTTAAGAACTTTTTCTATGTTTCTTGGGATTTAATTCTTACCAAGGGCTTTTGGAAAACCGTTTGGACACAGTTAATACTGGAGTCAAAATATATGCCGATGGAAGAATATTTTCATGAATATTATTTAGTTACCGAGACTGTTGAGCAATGTCAGCTGTGTCCTGGCGAAGGGAAGCCTGGCGCAGGGACCGTGCGGCCCAGGCCACGTGCACCGAGCGCTCTGCGAGCAGCAGCGAGGCAGTTCCCGTGTGCGGGCGGAGCCACACGAGCCGCAGTGTTGGCGGCGGAGCGAGGCGCGGCGGGAGTGGCGGGACCCGGCGGGACCCGCCCGGCCCCGCGCAGCGCGTGGTGGAGCGAGCCCCGGGAACGCCCGACCGAGAGGGGCGGCGCGCGGGCGGCGGCTGGCGGCGGTGGCGGTGGAGCGGAGCCGCGCCCAGCCGAGACGCGCGCTGGAGCAGGGCGTGGGGGAGTCATCACTCGGGGGCCCGGCCGAGATGTGGGTGCAGCGCCCGGCATCGGCAGCGAAGCTGCGACCAGAGGAGGCGATGCACGGAGAACTGAGCAGCACGGCCCGGCCCGGCCCGCGCTGCCCTGAACGCGACCCCGGGAAGAGCGCGCAGGCGCCAGCAGCTCCGACAATTCCAACACGGGAGCGACCGAAAGAGAGGGCAAAGACGCAGCGAGACAGAAAACAGCAGCCACTCGGAAAAAGGAAAAGATCATAGTAACTAAGATCTTAGGGATAGTAAAATGGTATAATGTTAAGCAAAATTATGGTTTTATAACAAGGTGTGACAACCAGCAAGACATATTCGTGCATAGAACTGCTATTAAAAAGAATAACCCTGAAAAATGCATCCCAAGCTTGGGAGATGGAGAAGTCGTGGAATTCAAAATTATACGAGGTAGAAAAGGGTTACAGCATCGCAGGTCACTGGGCCTGATGGTGTTCCTGTAAAAGGCAGTATATATGCAAAAAATCGTAGTCATGTTAGACAGTATTTCTATTGTAAGTCCCCCCTACAGTCTCCCTTTCCTAATCCCACCTTTCCCTTTTACCCTATGTCCTATTACCCCCAGTGTATTCCCAATCCGTTTTTTCATCCATGGTTTCCCTCACAAAACCATGCTTTTGCCAACTGTTTCCCCAAAAATCCCTTTCCAATGCCGAGTGGAGGATGAAAAGGGGAAGGGAAGAAGTTAAACCCTCTCCTGCCTCAGTTTCCCCACAAAGCATGCTCAGAGAGTTCTGTCTCCCTTCTGTCAGCCCTAAGATGTTCCACAGAATCTGTTTGGACATTTATAGACTCAGGAGGGTGGCTTGTTTTGTTTTGAAACTGTTCTTGTTATGTTTATCCAGTTGTTTTCATTCTCCTTTTATTAAAATAAAACGGGTGAGGTGTTGGGGTCCCTCCCCTGCCGTGTAGCCCTGGGAGAGGGGCCCTGAGGGCACAGACACGGGGTTTCCCTGCCCCTGCTCAGCCTCGTTCCCATGGGTTGGTTTGTGTTCCCTGCGCGGGCAGAAGGACCCTTGGTCCCGTGACTGGAACAGTTCCTCGGCAGAGCTCCGGCCATGCGGCTGGAGAAATAAACATCTCTGAAACATCTAGCAAGAATCTGTCTGTCCATATATATTTCCTTTTCACGGGACTCCTGGTTTGATATATGCGTGTTGCAGGATCCCCACTGCAACACCACACACATTGGAGGGCAACTATTAAGCTAAAACTAATTTGTATGAAATTGTAGGAGTTTTCCATAGTCCAAGTGCAGAAAGAGGTAATATTTTAGCATGTTTGTCATACGTTGCTGATGTCAAATACCTGGAAAAAATATTTGGTGTAATGTGCCCAATTTTCAAGATGAAAACATCTGACACAGGCACATTGGTTGTAATTAAGTCAGAGAGGGTTCTGATGTGAAGTTGCCTCCCTCTTTGCAGGATTAGTTTCCATCTATTCATCTACACAGATATAATGTCTCTTGAGCATGTGTAAAGGCTACAATGAAAGTCAAATCTCAGTGAGATTTCTCCTGGAATAAAAAAATCATTTGGGTCTCTTAGAAGTCTGCACTGGCAGATGGAAACTAATGAAGGTCTCTAGCCTGCTGCAGGCTTACTGCTTGAGAAACAGGAAGAAAAGCTTTCCAAATCTGCTGCTGCATTCCCTCTGCAGAGCATGCAGAAAGCCTGACTTGCATTTAGAATCAGGAGCAAAGGCACATGTCATAAATAGTAACAGTAATGAATCCTTTTGTACAGCAAAGTACCTACCTCCACCAAATCCTCCTAAAAAAGACTTCTAACAAGATAATTTACAGGCCAGGCGTAAGTAGAAAAATACCTATTATAAAACTGCTCTGTCCTGAGCAAATTGGGAAAAGAGCAACTTTTAGGCAATAGCGCATCTGGTATGGCCAATGTGGTTTATAATCTCCTTTTTCAGATAATGCCACAATAGCAAAACATGAACATGTCTAGTGGTTAGTCCCACACCTGCCTGAAATAAACATTCAGTACTGAAGAAAAGATAATTTCTATGCTTTCCATTTCCCCAATGCTACTCAAATGGTAAATCACTCATTTAAGGGAAATAAAATGCGAACTTTATCATTGTCTCCTGGTCATCAAGCTTTTAGGATCTCTCATTTGATTTCCACACTATTTCCAGAAGCCTGGAATTTTACTTACACATTTTCAAGAGGTCTTTCTGGTAAAAATTTTACATTCACATGCAGTCCTATGTACCATGAGAACTAGTTGTCATTGCAGAGAGATCTGGACTGCAATGGGATAAGGAAACTCCAATGCCCATTTATAGCAGTATCTGCATTGTCCAGTGTGTTTTCCCTTATGGGTAGTATTACTCAGACTCATGCTTGGCATAAAATTTGACTATGTATTTTTGTCATACCCACATCTCTAAATCATTCTGTGTTCAGGAATTTTGTCTCTTGCTTCTATTTAATGAGTCAGCAGTTGAATTACGTTTGTTCAATTTAGGTCCAGCAAGAATGACTTGTTAGGCTATTTTTTTAGCATCCTTATGAACAGGGTTCATTGTACAGAAGAGAATGACAAGATTGTTTTTGTTGCAAGAACATTAAAGAACATAATAAATTAGATCAGCCACGCCCAGGTAATTTCTGCATATAATCTGTAAAATTGCTCTTTAAAGAAATTTCAGAGCAGGAATGTATTTGTTCAGATCAACAATGTCTTAAAGGGTATGCAAAATAAACTCATGTCAGCTCCTCCTATCCCAACAAATGTTCTGTCTCTGATGTGCAGCCTGTTTTTCCTGCTGCTAGTTTGCTGTGGGTGGGTATGGGAAGGTGTTTGGAGCATGGAAATGTTATTACAGAGGCAAGTTAGAGCTCCAAAAGCAAGGTCTCCTAAAGTCTATGGTGTTTGTGAGGGTTTCTCATGTTTATCACTCTGGTTGCACTTGTGTCTCCTGTCTATGACCCTGCCAGCACAGGGCAGCTCTGACCCTTGAATTGTGCTGCCTGTGAGCCTGTGGGCTTCTGTTTTCTCTCACCAGTATGTCCCATGTGCTGGTCATAGCTATTTCATTGAGGCCAGATGGTGGCTCAATGTCTGCAAAAGGCTTCCTCCCACATGCAGGGACAGCAAACAAGGAGTTCCTCAAGAACTGCCCCATCATCACCAAGCATAATAATGTAAAGCTACCCTCAGCACCAACACTGGCCTCCGCAGAAGCAGCCTGTGTCACTTGAAAGAAACCTTTTCCTCATCTCAGCTGGGACTCTGTGTTTTCTAGGCTTCTAAGCTTTGGGGTCTCCTTGATCCCTCAGGTCAGGCCAGGGAAATCATGGGGCTTCAGCCCTGGTGGGGCAGCTATGTTCTGCAGCTCGGCATTCCATGCTGAGGTGAGCGCCTCACCCTTACCACCTCCCTTCATCTTTCTTCTGAGTGTGAGCTCCTACCAAGTGACTCCAGCCTGTCAGGAAAGGGGGCTTCATCTTCCTCTTACCCTGCCATTGCAGATGGTAGGGGTCTTGCTGGGATCTGGCATAGAGCAGGAGTAAGGAGCTGAGACCTCCTGACCTGGGGTTTGACTGAGGTGCTGCTCTGCGCAGGGAGGAGGTCTGTATTCGCGTGGCTGCTGACAGCACCTCCTTGTTGCCATGGCGGGGATCACAGCATCACAGGGTCAAAAAACAGCTGAGGGTGGCAGGGGTCTCTGGAGGTCCTGGTCCAATCCAACCCCCCTGCTCCAGCAGGATCACTGAGGGCCAGTTGCCTAGGTGAGATGTGAGTGAGCTGGATTTAATTGCAGAGAGAGTTTATATTAGACAGAGCCTGCAAACTCTCTGCAATTAAAGGCAGCTAGTGGCTCCAAGACTGCAGACAGTAATTATATGTGGTTTCTCACTTCCCCATCGTATGAGAACTGATGCTGTGGGTTTGCAACAATAAGCTCTTGCCACTCCAAGGAAAGAGCTGCTCTTATTTTCTCATCTCCTAGGGTTGTTTGTAAATATTTTCTATCTAAAATTATTACAGAAGAGCTGAGTTTGAACCATGGGGTTTACTCTGCTAAGGTGATTGATTTTAGTTTCTCAAATTTAGATCTCAGTCAAGCTACTTAGAATGCAATAATGACTGATCATCTTTGAAGTCAAGCTCCAAATTCAGTAGCTTACTTAAAGAATCTAAAATTATTTCTATGGATTTTTGTGTCTTAAATTAACTTCTTTTTGAGAAAGAAGTTTCAGAGACAATTTTAGATTAATTCTTTAGTCCTGAAAATAATTTGTTTCAAAGGAAGTGGATAGCATTTAGATCATTGTACAAAGACAAGTCTTTGTGCAGTTTCTGAAAGACACTTACAAAAACTTGAACTAAAATACTTCTATCAATGTTAAAGTATTAGTATGGAGTATGTAGATATCCCAGGTAAAGGTTAGGAAGCCTTTCAGTTGTTTTCTCATGGACAAGAAAACCTTCTATCTTGGGCAGACAGGTAGTGGGGACAGTGTTCATTTCATTATGCTAGACTCTGGATCACTGTTTCACACATCAGCATCTGCCAGAAATGAAAAACCAAAACGAGTAAGTGCAATTATCTAAGGAGTCTCGTGGCATAAAATAGATTACAAGCTTAAACCTGTCACCTTTCTATCTCTTATGAGGCCAAAGAAAATCAGGTACAAGGATTTAAGGTACAAGACAGTAGAAAGAAACACATCTAGTCCAGCATCCCCTTGAGGACCGTTTTAAAAAGCGTTCCCCTGCAGAGCTGCCACAGTGTTAAGGAACAATTCTATGCACCTTAGTCTGTGCCACTCACACTTTGATGTCTCCTCCTGGAAAAATCAGTATCTCGTACACAAGAGCTTCTCACCCAAGAATTCCCCTGTCAGGTTCAGGAGAGAAACAAGGCCACTGCTTCAGATGACTCTAATAGATTCAGCTGCCTGAACTTGCTTCTGTGCTGCTTCGTCCCAAACTTAGGTATCTTTCTCCTTGCACCAGCACCAGTGAGCCTGGCTGTATCTGGAGACTTGTGCCCAGTTTTGCCTCCTTGGAACTGGGCAGCCATTGACTCCATGGAAAAAGTCTAGCAGATGCCACAGAGATAGAGAAAGTGCTGTAGCGCAGTACATCTGGAAAGAGATGGAGAAAAGACTTTTGTTCAATCTGGAGACACGAAAGGGAGAGGAGGACTCTTTTGGATGTCTTCAACTTCTTTGTGGTGAGGAAACAGAAAGGAAAGAGACAGACTCTTTTCTGAAGTACAGAGGGACAGCACCAAAGACTCTTGCCAGCGACCAAAGGGGCCCCTTATCCCCCAGCAGGATGCTTGACTGAGAGTGAGAGACATGGAGAAGCCATGGGATCTCCACTCCTGTGGATCTTCCCTACTCTACTGAACAAGTCCTGAGGCACTCTGATTCAGATGGCACTCCTTTAAGCATGAAGCTTAAAGGTGTGATGGGGCAAGTGGTGGATCACAGACCTCCACAGGTCCCTTGTGAAAAAGAATATTCTACAATATTATGTCACAGCTTCCTGAGTACTGCTTCAGCTCATTTTCCTGAAATATCCTCTGCAGTCTGATAACATTGCAGAGCTAACAGCAGTTGTACTCAGTGTGTTGGCTGAATCCTTGCCTTGAAGGACAAATACAGGGAATAGGAGATAATTTGTTGTGAGGCTTCTTTGCCCTGAAACTCTAGTATTGGTGACAACTGCCCTGGTGGCAGGCAACCAAGGGTTATTTCTAGAAAAAATACTGCATGTTCTTCATCAAACTATTATGGCCTGATTTATCCTGATTTCAGAAGCATTTTTAAAAAAGAGACTTTTAATGTGTCATGTTACAGCCAGGCAAATAAACTGGGATTCTTACCAGTAAAGCCTTAAGAAAGCCTTACTTAAGAAAGAAAGGGGGTCAGTGTCTTCTGTAAGTCCAGCTATATGATGGCTACTGGAGAGGGCTAAGGAAAGTTGCAAGCAGATACGAGAAATGTGTAATAGCCTAATCCAGGGAGGAAAGTAGCAGAAGAAGATGTTTATGAATGTACTACTTGAGAAAACAAAACAAAATAAGACAAAAACCACCTCAGCAAGGAACGGGATAGACCTGAAGTCTAACACAGGTATATGCTTTCAGTTTGTCACAAAAATGGAATACTATCAGTTTGGCTTGCTCAAAATATGAAGGTTTTTCAGAGGAAAATTATCACAGAGCTAAGGGACAATGTGTTTCCCTTTACAGATAGCTCTTCTAAGAAAAAAATGTGTGATTTATACCTAGGTATGGACTTTGGGATTATTTTCTATTTCCTGGGTCTGAGCCTTGTATTCCATGATTTGCCCTGGCTTCCTTAGCAACAAAACATCAATGTGCAAGCTGAAAACAATTGAGCTGTGATGTGTTCCTTACAAGAAGCTGAAAATACAGGCTTTGTATTTCTCTGGTATCCATCTTCACAATTTCACCCATTGTTTCTGCTTGTTTTCTGCCTGTTGCACTAGAAATACTGAGAAAGTAATGCTGTAGTCTCAGAGCTGTACTCCTGGGAATCGAAGAGCCCTCATATCTCAGATCCAAACTTCTGCATGGCTTGGACAGTCTTTCTGTCTGTGTTTTTGGCTTGTTATCACCTTGAAACACCTTCATCCTCCTTTTAAAGTGTACTCAGCTCCCCTGAAGGTCTGGCTGCTTCAGGAGCCAGGATTCTGCCATTAACATCTCTTATCACTGTAGTTTAAATATGATGCTGCACTGGTCACCATAGAAATACCCTGTCACTGTGAGTCTTTCGAGCATTTCTCATCATGCAAATACACTTCTCAAATTTCTTTTTAAAATCTGAACTGCAGTAAGATAACCCACAAATGTCTTGGCATGATCACACTATTAATCACTGACATTGCTTTTTAGGAGCCTGGCATCTTGTTTCATCCTGTGTTTGCAGTTTGCTTTTTGATATTAAAGCTGACCTGTAAGAAGGGAAGAAAGGTGGGATGGCAGCTTTACTGCCCTTCAACTCTTGCCCACTCAGGGCTGCAAAAGCTTATGGTATTTCTATGCCACTGAAATAAACCTGCAGCCTGCAGATCCTCCCCCACGAGCTTGGAAATGTGGCACAGATGGAGCTGTACTGTCTGTGGGGATTACATACTGGGGAGAGTGGCTATGCATAAGAACCCTGTCAGCGTTTAAACCCACTCACTGGAGGCTCATGGGGCGAGTGGGTAGACAAGAACATGGAGAAGAGCTGTGACATCCCAGTATTGGGCTGGGTCCTGTCCTGGGCAGGGAAGCACAGATTGAGAGGTTTTCTTCTGACCAGAGAGAGAGAGAACCACCTCTGGAAATCCACAGTGGAAATGGACTTCCTAGCACCTCTAGGAAGACCTAAGTGTGGTTGAAAAGTTGATTTTTAATGAGCAAAAGACAGTCAGAAATAAAAGTCAAACTATGTCTGCTTGCACATAATGTGAGTTACAATCCAGGGACCCAAAAGGATCATATCATGTCAAATGGAAATAACTTCTGTCTTTTGCTACTGTTCCCTGTGGGGTTGCTTCTCCACAGCTCCTATTTTCAGGACACAGTAACTCTTCCATGCTGCACCACTTGAAGGCTACACATACTACCGTATCAGGAAGTGCCAAAAATCTTTGTGAGATAATTTCTCCTCCTCAAAGGAGAATCATGCACTGTTTTGTATTCAGGAGAGTTTCAGGGTTTTCAGTGTCCATCTGGTGTTAGACATGGGGCTAATGAGGAAGAATTACTTCTGAGGCCACTTACTCAAGTGTAGGTCTCTGAGCTCTTGCAGATTTTTTTATTGCTATGGTTTTTTAACAATAGTTGAGCATTATATGTATCTCAGATAACATGGTAATTGAGCTGGTACTGTTGACCGAAGAGGCTGTTGTAATGAAGTCATGGATGGCTGCTCAGTGTGCAAATGTCACAATGACACTGAACTCTGGAAAGTGAAAAGCACCCATATGGGAACTGTATGCTGTAGCATGCAACAAATCTTTGAATTGCCCAGTATTAAATGAGCCAAGCTGAATCTTTAAATACATGGGTGTAGATTAACCATTAGAGTATTATCTTCAGTAATTGATTAAATTCTAGCCCACAGCACTCAACAGAATCCTCTTTGACAGAGATTTGGACTCCACAGTGGAGCCCCTTCCCACACTCACCTATCCCATCCCAAAGTGAAAGGTCGTCCTGTAGGAATCTGCTGAGGGATTTGTTCATCTCTAAATGAGGAGCATAGAACAGCTGCAATCCTGGCTCAGATGGCCCCGACATTTTTCTCAGTCCATGCCACAGCCTATTGAGCAGATTGACCACTTCATTAGACTGGAGATAGATGTGAAGATTTGACTCTCTCTTTACATATAATGGAAATTTAATTTAAATGTCTTAGGCATAGATTTAAATACAAAACTTTGTATCCACAATCCTGGTTAGATTGAAATTAGTGGCTGGATCTGATTTCAAAGAGTGCTGGCTAAAGCAGCCATATAATTGGTATTTGCCCTGTTAACTGCTCACCTTCTCCGAAGTCTTTTACTGTCAGCCTAGTTTTCTCCCGGGTTAACACCGAGGACTAGCTCTCCAAAATAAGGTAGCATTTGAGGTACCAATAAGAAAGAAAAATATTAAGAAAAAAATCCAGATTTCAAAGCAGGCTGGTACCATGGTTGGTACTTCAGAAGTGCTTGTTTTATTTTTTGTTCTCAGAGAAACATGGCACACTTTCAATCAAGCCAAAAACTTACAGGAACCTCAAAGGGATTTAAGAATGGAAGTAAGGTTCTAGCTTAATTTTGCTTCTTATTATAAAAAAAAATTAAATCCAATATATTTCAAATCCAATATATTTCAAACGGGACTAAAGGTATTGATTTAAGAAACCAAAACCAGATGCCTGGCTTACAGAGCATCAGACTATAAACAATGCTTCTTTTACTGCACCAATTTGAAATACCCCTAATCATTCATCACTGGTGAGTAACATCATCTTCAGAGTTCATAGAAGGGATAAATGTGTTGCTGTCCATGACTGGGAACCTTAGCAGACTAAGATTCATTATTCAGAACTGCCTTTTCCTCAAGGAAAATGACAGCACTTATAAATTTTATCTGTAGTTTTCATATGTGTGGGTGATTTGGCTGACTCATTAATCCAGGCAGAGATTGTTAATCAGTGGATGACTGCTATGTGTGCCACAAAACCGTGATTCAGATTTGTTCCTTTATAGGAACGCCTGATTGAAATAATAGTATGTCTTACATTAAGCTGTAGCCTTCTCATTTTGATCTTTGCTTTCCTAAGAAAAGTGGCTTGTGTCTGCCTCCTCCAAATCTTTTATTTCATTTGCCAATCTCTAAGACATTCAGCAATAAAGTGGTGACCTCAGTCTCTAGTTGTCACGAGGTTTATGATAGTAGGTGGCTGGGTCAAGAGACACTAATCACTGTAGCCCTCTTGACGGAAAGAGCTGCAGTCCTTCTGAAACATGGGAGGAAGAAGGGGTACAGGAGCCAGGCCTACACTTCCCTTGTGAGGCTCAGTAAGTGCATCATTGTGGGAAGCTCCTTCGTGGCCAATACAGAAGGAGTTTAAGATATGCAATTACAGAACACTTTTTTCCACTCAGAGAGTTGATTTATTTCTTTGGTTTTAAGGGAACTAGTTTTTCTACAGTTTCTACTGTAGAAGAACAGTCCAGGTGTGCGGTTACAGAATGGGACAGATAGTGTAGATGTGAAGAGGACTAAGAGAAGGCAGTTAGTAGACTTCATTTAAATCACGATTCTCCAGTATAAACTACTGTAAAAAGTTAGTCATAAGCCTGAAGTGTTGCAGGCTTTGGTACACTTTGCTGGACAAAGACTAAGTGCCCCAAATCGTCAGTTCCTTAACCAAAGCTATTTAAAAGAAATACAAAAAAACTCAACCCAGAAATTCCTGGGCTTTATAGTAGCTGTATTTTAGAAGAAGGCCTGCATTCTAAATGTCTTTTCAAAACCTGATTCACAGTTTCAACTATACCTGGTTCAGCATACCTTGTTTTGAAAGTAAAAGAGGAATGCACTAGTGTCAATTTGAAAATACAATAAATCTAACAAGATGGGTGGCTTTAGGTCATTGCACATAACCTTGAGACACTGCCACATAACCTCTTAGGCTCAGTCACAGGTTACACACCAAACAGAAGGGGGGACACCCATTTCATTTTGCCTACCAATTTTCATGCGAAAGAGAAGTGTGTTTGGAGAATGGATACCTGAAAGTAAAAAATCGGGAATTGCCTTTACACACAGTTATTACATTTTTTGTAAAACTTAAGAAAAATACAAATCCAAATTCATATGCTGTTTCCTCCACTTTTTCTCTTCCTCCTCTTTCTCCCCTCCTACAGACTTCCAAAGTTTGTATTAACTTTTTTCCCTCTTCTCTGCAGAATTCTTCTCTCCCTTATTATTATTTTGTGCTTAATTTTTCCCTGCTTAGTTTGCATAGCAGATCTCAGGGTGCGTATCTTCCAGCCTCCTTTCACTGCTCTTGCATAGTCCATTGCTTGGCTCCTTGGCCATTTCTCCTCACTCTCTGTAGACATTAATTTCACACTCCTCCATTGCTCTGCTTCCTCGCAATCCTTATAATTTGCTCCTTCCTCCTTAGTCTTCTGTGGTTTTGTCCACTCCCTTCCATCTTGTTTCCCATCAGTGGCTAAGGCTCTGAGGTACTCCTGACCTCTCTCCAGTTTTCCTCCCTTCTTTCTAGTTAGCAAGAGCTTCTGATTTCCCCACAGAGAAACCCAGACTCAATCTGTAGAGTTTTTCACTTGTGAAAAAGATTTATGCGACAAGGTTTTAGTGCAGGTGCTGCAGGGAAACCTTTGTGAGAGGAGGCCAGGGCTGCTCCATGCCAGACACACCACAGGGCACACCTGAGCCCTTCATCCAAGATGGTGGCACCTTAAGAAAGGGCAAAAATGCCACAAAGGCAAAGAAGGTAATTAAAAAAGAGGTGTGAGCAACAGCCCTGCAGACACCAAGATCACTGAAAAAGGACGAAGCGTTCCAGACGCTGGGGCAGAGATTCCCCTGAAGCCCATAGAGAAGCCCATGGTGGAGAAGGTGTGTCTCATGGGAGACACACACTCGAACAGTTTGCTCCTGAAGAACTTTACTTTGTGGGGAAGGCCCACATTGATCCCATAGGAGGAACCCCACACAGGAGCAGGGGAACAGTGTATGGAGGAGGGAACAGCAGGTAGGAACCATTATGGCCCAAACACATCTCCTGCTGCCCATTCCTCTGCAGGTTCCTTTGTGGTCTTAAGGTTCATTATTTTCACTGGGAAGTCCTCACAGCTGTTAATGGAAGCACTGATGCAGTAATAAACTGTCACTAAGTCCTGTGGTTGTGGCAGCTTGTCCAGATTGCCTAGACTGTAGCATAGTGAAACAGTCCTGGCTAAATATCTTCAGTAGCTTGAAGGTTAGCACGTACACCTCTGGCTGATCAGCCCTGGGCTTCTGTACCACTTAGGAAAGCATTTGTTTTTCTTTTATATTATCTAGACTCTCACTTAGACCTGAGGCCCTACAAATGATTTTTATCTTCCTCCTTGTCCTGTGGGTTATAAACTGACCTGTGACCAAACATGTCCACTGAAAACTGTGCTGCCATTCAGAAAGACCAGAAAGCGCTGACTCCACACAACTGCTTTTGAGGCTGAAGCTGAAGCATCCTTGAGGATCTATTGAAAATTCTACATGTTGGTGCAGGGACAAGCAGAACTTACCAAAGATCTTGCTGCAACCAATGTATTAAAAAGCCATGAATTTTCCTTCTTTTCATGTTCTGAGGAAAACAGAGTGGTGTGCAAATCTCCTCCAAAGCAGAAATCAAACATGAGGAAGACACAGAAAGAAAGGAGAAATATTTGAAAAAAGTTTCTTGTGGAAGAATTGCTTTTGAGGTATGCATTACTTAACAGGGTGCTTGGCCTGATTTATAATAATGTCTGTTTGAGTTCAGAGAGTGGATTGTAGGAAACCTGCCCATGGCTTGTGTGTGGGACCTCATTTTTTCCAGAGGTGCAGACAGAAACTGTGCAACTATTTAACAATTTAAAATAAAACCCTTCTGCCTGGGGCAAAAGTCTGCAAGGGGTGGCAAATATTGAGACTGTGAGTACATGCAGATGAAATGGTGGCCACCACTGCCTTCCAGCTGCCAATCCTGCTTCTGCAGCAGAGGTGATTTCACGCTTGCCAGGGATGACCAACGCTTTTGCTTCTGATCACCAGTTACTACCTGCACTGACACAAATTCGGAAGCTGTTCAGAAAGTGGGCAACTTGTATTGTTCCCATTGCCAGCAAGTAGGTACCGAGGTTTAGTACAATTAAACAACTTTGTCAGGAGAACGACAATTTTTTAGAAGGTTTGTATACTTATACATAACCTTGAGCCAGAACTATGAAAAAATTAACTCTATCCCAGCTAAATCTAGGGCATTTATCTCCTAGATATGGACACCTTTGTTATGTATCGAAATGTTTGAAGTAATACTGCTAAATAAAGAGTTGGGCAGATATAAATAGGAAGTTAATTGGTACCAAATTGAAAATCAGACTACCGTAACTAAATGATATTTAATACTTTCAATAGCATTTTTTATTTTCTTTTCATCCTTCCCTTTTGTTTCATTTTCTTGATGGATTAACTGTGGATGGGATAGTAAATATATAATATTTCTTTGTGATAGTCAGCTGTTTCCCCCTCATCCTTCACAGAATGTACCATGTTCTGACTCACAAGTAAAGTAGGAGGCACTTTTTGTCTGTGAAATGTTAAAGCTGGTGTAATTTCTACCTCTTGCCTGAGCTCAGGAAAAGAAATCATTTCTGATGCTCTGGTGAACCATTCTTCCTCTTGGAAGGGGCAATTATTAATTGTAATGCTTTGAAGGCAGTGCTGGCATCACAATTCTTCTTTACCTGCCTACCAACCCTGCCAAGGTGGATATTTTTCACTGGGTCACATTACCTAACTGAATGTTAAGTTATAAAAGGTTGTTCCTAAGTGCGGGTACAGCTCTTTATAGGTCCAGGTTACTAGCAAACTGGTTTAATCAAACAGCTTTAGACATCCTGTTTTCCCTTCATATATATAAACATTTGAATCCTTTCCAGTCCTGGGAGTTTCTGCCTCAAGGTGAATGGCTCACATGCTTCTGTGGAACTTCATGGTAATTAGGTGGTGGTTTTAGTAGTTCCTGCTTTGAGAAAGGCTGGGAGAAACACGTAGGTGATGCAGAGCCAGATATTTAATGGGATGGTTTGTGTCACTTAGCACAGGAGTTCTCATGCAGAATCCCTGTAGCTTTTTGAACACAGTCACAATGGAAAGTCTGATCCAGTCCCACCTAAAGGACGTGGTTTCCCCCTGTGCCTGCAGGTGCAGCCTATTCTTGCCATAAACAAGTCCAGCCATCTGATGCAGCTTATCATAAGATAACATTTTCATAATGGACTATAACTATTTCTTCAGAGTGGGGTGGCTGTTTGTGGCTGTGGCTGGTGCAGTATGAATACACTAGTCTCCCAAATGGATATCATCAGAAGGTGAACATATGAATTCCTGAGGTCTTGATGGCAGTAAACGATTATTTTTTAGCTTTTTTTACTCCCTGTGTCTCTCTCCTGATTCCTAGATCAACAGCATACTTCACCTCAAAAGCTGAAGGAGCCTCTGGAAACATTTGCACTCCAGTACATCTGCTACTGTCACTGATCTGACAAACTTTAGAATATCGTCAGGATGTCCCCTATTTTTCCTGCCACAGGAAAGCTGATCATGAATTTATAAAACCTGTGGTGGACTTTCCTAACTACATATCCAATTCCATATGGATGAATGACCAGGTGACCACATTTATCCACACCATACTGGACATGTCCATCTACTTCCAAGACAATTCATAAATTTCTTGCAATACCATTGTGAAAATTGCTATAGGGAAGCCTTGCAGAGAATTGGAAAGCTTAGTGGGGAAAGTCCAAGGATGCTCAGGAAAGGTTTAAAAAGGAGATTGTTAAAGGCCTCAGGAATCCCCATGCCATGGTGAAGATCACAGCATGGGCTGCATGTCTCTTCCCATGGAAGGAAGTATTTGTACTTCAGCACAAAAGACAATAGGTGATATGGATCAGGATCAGCCAGGATGCCATTGGTTTTCCTGGCCACCTGGGCACACTCCTTGCTCATGTTCAGCCAGCTCTCAACCAACACGCCCAGGTCCATTTCCATCAGGCAGTTTCCAGCCACTCTTCCTCAAGCCTGTAGTACTGCATTGGGGTGGTTGTGACCCAAGGGCAGGTCCCGGCACTTCACCTCGTTGAACCTTATACAATTGGCCTCAGCCCATCAATCCAGCCTGTCCAGATCCTTCAGCAGAGCCTTCCTGCCCTGCAGCAGATCAACACTTCTGCCCAATTTGGTATCATCTGCAGATTGATCGAAGGGGCACTCGTTCCCTTGTCCAAATAATCGATAAAGATGTTAAACAAGAATGGCCCCAATCCTGAGCCCTGGGGAAAAGCACTTGCAACCAGCTGCCAGCTGGATGTAACTCCATTCACCACCACCCTCTCAGTCCAGCTGTTCAGCCAGACATTCACCCAGATATTTACCCAGCCAAGAGTGCACCCATCCAAGCGATGAACAGCCAGTTTCTCCAGGAGAAAGCTGTGGGAGACAGTGTCAAAGGCTTTGCCAAAGTTCACATAGACAACATCCACAGCTTTTCCCTCATCCCCTAAGTGAGTCATGCTGTTGTAGAAGGAGATCAGGTTGGTCAAGCAGGACCTGCCTTTCCTAAACCTTTGCTGGCTGGGTCTGATGCCCCGGTTGTCCTGTATGTGCTGCATAATGGCAGTCAACAAGATCTGCTCCCTGTCCTTCCCTGGCACCACTGTCAGACTGACAGGCCTGTAGCTCCCTGGATTGTCTCTCCAGCCCTTCTTGTAGATGGGTGTCACACTGACTAACTTCTGGTCACCTGGGACCTCCCTGTTTAGTCAGGACTGCTGGTAAATGGTTGGAAATGACTCAGAGACTCCACCAGCTCCCTCAGTACCCTTGGGTGGATCCCATCTGGTCCCACAGACTTGTGTGTGTCTAAGTGGTAAGTCACCACATGCTGGATACCCAAGAAGAAATAGTTTTTACTCCTTTTTCTAAACGTCCCTTTCTCTTGTAGCCTGCTCCTCTTTGCAGAGTTTACTTCTGGTTTACTATCTCTGCTTTTAATTTTGTACAGGTTGCCCAGAAGTGTATCTGAAACTGAATTGCTGGAATTTAAGTGTTGATGTTTGTGGTTTCTACATGTGTAGTCCATCAAAAATCCAGTGTTCTTGTCAGTGTTCAGTCTGGTATATTAGAGCCAAATTATAATTGATGATCAGGAAGAAATCAGAAAGGTAAGCACCAGTCAGGAAGGTAACTTCCTCCTCAGTTTTAATGCAGTAACTACAGCTGACAGTCACAGGGACAACACACTGCCTTGCACAATGGAGTAGGCTGCTGATAACTTTCCTCTTACTGGAGCAAGCTCCAGGTTCTGAGAATGGAATATTCAAGCTGCAGAACTTCTGGGAACCGAGCAAGAGTTTCTGTTTTGCTTCTCCCTGCTGCCCCCTGCCCTCAGTATAAATTTCATCATTTAAAAGTAAGGATATTGCTAAAGCTTTTGTGTTTAAACCCCAGATCGTTGAAGGGATTTAAGCTCTATTTATGTAAGTAATTGGTGGCAAAAGATTCGTATTTTTTGAGTCACAAAATCCCTCACTATTTCCAGTTTTCTATCTAATGCTCATCTTTAAAGCATTAAGCTGTCTTAGGTGAGGAAGACTTCATAACCAGAAGTTTCTAATTGCTAGCTAACAGTTACATGCTCTGGCAAGAGCATTAATCTTTCACTTACCAGTGGGAATATTTGTAAGACTAGAGATACTTCAATAGCTGATATTTGCTTTTTCCTCTTTTACAAATGATTGCTGAATCAGTTTGTCTCATACAGTCGAGTGGATTTGGCTAGAGAACGAACCCGATTTATTTAACTTTGAGAGCAGAGAGAAAATGAAGGATTTTTTTTCCATGGGAAATGAAGGAGCTTGAAAGCCAAGTAACAGAGACGACTGAAGAACTCAAGTGGGTTGGAATGACTGAGGGTATAGTTAAGTATCTATCACTTGGGTTTAAACCTCTCTGAGCTTTATAGTATCCTTAAATCTTAAAAAAAATGATGCAGATCAGTTCAGGAATAAAACTGTTCAACTAGAGACTGAGAGCATGCTTTATCAGTTCTTTAGCAAGGACAACAGGGAGAAAGATATCAACTTGCCAAACCCCAAATATTAAAGGTTATTGAAAGAAACAGGAATTTCCTAGTATTTTACAGATGCAGGAGATTGCATAACAGTTATGGAATTAAAAATTTATGGATTATGCTTATGCTCAGGTACATCTATAACAAAATGCTGAACCATATTTCAGAATGTCTGAATTTGGGGGGCAGTGAACTTCCAAATAGTCTGTTGCCAAGTCAGTTTGTCTGACCTATGCAGCTGTGTCTGTAGGGGGTGGTAGCTCATAGCTCCTCCTGTAAAGGACCTCTAGGCCTTTATTTTTAAACCAGAGGATTAATAGACCACATCTCTGAAGCCAGAATGTAGCTGTGGTGAAACTGACATTCAAAAGATTGTTTCCCAGTTGTTCCTAGGCAAGAACGAAGTTATTGTTCAGTCCTGAGGATGACCATGCAGAACCTACAATGTAAGAATGGCAGTGCCTGGTCTGGTGATAACTGAAGAAGTGACATTGCTGCTCTGCCTTATCCTGCTTTGGGCAGGGAGACTGTCCTGAGTCCCTTCCAAACCTCATACATTCGATGTGTCTGATAATGCCCAGATCTTACAGACTTACCCATTAGAATATGGTACTTAAATAATTTGTGCCTGGTGCTTCTATGTGTAAGAAATAAGATGGTCAATGCTTGAGTTCTTTGGCAAGCTGTTTGAGCCCAGCTCTGAGATCTTTGATTTCTCCATGATTTTCTCAGGGACCAAAGTGAAGCTGTAGTTCTCTGCATTAGCTTTCTTACTGTTTTCAAGACAGGTGAAATATTTACTATTCTCCAGTACTGGGGGACTTGCTTGGTCATCATGATCTCGGAAAGGTAATAGCTGGGGAGTAGCCTTGCAATGGCATCAACAGGCTCTCTCAGCACTTGCTGATGCAAACAGTCTAGTTCACAGACCCAAAGAATTGATGTAGCTCTAGTGCTCTGAGAAACTATGGGAAATATTAGTTCTCAACATTGCTGTTTCTAAACACTTTTTCATAGTCTTAAATTAGAGTAATTTTGTCCTTTGTTTTCCACTTTGTGCTTTATTAATTTTATTTGCTACTT
This sequence comes from Corvus kubaryi, assembly GCF_017639235.1. Classification (NCBI taxonomy): domain Eukaryota; kingdom Metazoa; phylum Chordata; class Aves; order Passeriformes; family Corvidae; genus Corvus; species Corvus kubaryi. Next base: position 4,073,711 of record NW_024581072.1, read on the forward strand.
TTCTGCTTTTTTAAGAAAATATGTCATTTTGTTGGGTTTGTAGTAATTTCTTTGTTTATGCCATTAATATTAACGTGCTCATGCTGACCAATTCGCTTTCACTGTTACAAGACCTAAAGGAGATAAAAAAATTTCTTTACCTGTGATGTTTGGGGTTTTTTTTTCTGTCAAGAGGTCTCAGATAGATTCTGTTCCATTAAATGTTTTAGCTAGGAAACATATGTTTCTGGAAGCTAGAGATTCAATTTACCTGTGTTCGCGTCATGTTCTTGTTTGGGCGAAAACTGTGAAGACTAATCCATGTAAAGCTAACTTCAAGAATCCTTTAAATGCCGTTTCTAGTTCTCCCCAAGTCACTCTCTGGACTTCTGTAGTTTGACCACAGCTCACTGACTGCAATGCAAACAAGTTTCACTTCTCTTCTAATATCCAGTGTTGTAGTTCAGAAAACGTACTCTAGTATGCAATTGTGGTATTAGATACTGTAGTCACTAGCTAAGCTTGTATTTCAGAAACATCACTTATGGCTAACACACACTTTAATGGTGTTCTAATGCCAAAGGCATTAGAACTGATGTTAGGTGATGAGGTTGAGAAGAGAGCAAACCACTGCTTGCACTCTCTGAGGGTCATGAATCTTGTCACAGTGGGTATATTACAGCAGATTGTTTCAGTAGGCATGGCCATATCATCGTGCTTAAGGTGCCATCTTCTAAAAAATTCTATAGAAAGAGAACGCCAACACCTATAGACCATGCCCTTAACAGTTTTCCCAATCTGCAGTGTTTGGTCTGGAAACACTAGGAAAAAACCAACCAACCAACCAACCAACCAGCCACACAAGAAAAGCAGGCATACAGTTTATAATTTCATGCACATTCTTGTAGTTTGTTACTTTTGCTTCTGGCTACTTGAACCCCAGTTCCAGGGGTCAGATAGGAGGCCCCATTTCTTTCCACAACACACAAGAAAGGCCCATACAAAGTAATTTGTTGTTAAACTGGAAACAGAGTTTGTATTTCAGACAGACAAGATGCACTCATGTAGCTACATAACCCTTGAACTGAAACAAAGCAAATCTAAAATACTGACATATTTTCCATTAACTCAGACTTAGCATCTGGAAAACATAGCTCCCAGAGCCAAGCACAGCCCCTGTCTTGGCACACAATAAAAGCTCAGTAGTTTGCTGAACATGGAGGAGGGCTTGTGCCATATCAGATAGCCCATTTCCAATGGCATTTTTAGACAAGGTGGAAGACTGTCTCATGGCTCATTCTTTGTTGGAAAGGAAGAAATAAAGAGGGAAATATGCAGGTATTTTAAAGGATTACATTCAAAATATATGCATATTTAGGAATGTAAAGATTGGTTTGGTGTCTTTAGTTTCTGGACAGGTGAATTTTTAAGTACTTGTCTTTCCAAGTGAAGCATTCAGCTGTTTGGTGCAAACCTGAACTTGGCATGGGCTTCCCAAGCTTTATGCATGCTCTTTGACCCATGACTTCACACCTTCAGGAAGACAGGATCTTTGTCATTTCATCAGTTGGGAATGTCTTGAGCCATCCACAGTGGCTCAAGATACCAGCGTGTCTTGAGACCAGCATTCCTATTCAAGCTTCTCCTTCCACCCAGCTACAACTCAAGTTTCCACTCTCATCAGTTGAAAAGACACCTGTGCACTTTTGAAGAAAACCTTTCAGAGAGAAGAGGCAGCTTGGAGCAATGCAGAGGCACATCCTGCCTAAAAGCCAAACCTTTGCTGATCTCGCCTTCCTGCTCAGAAGTTGTATGGATTTTTCAAGGTTGCACACTCAGCCTCTACTCTTACCTCTGCTCTACGCTGGTGTGGCCTCACCTTGAGTGCTATGTAAGGTTCTAAGCACCTCAGTGAAAGAAAGACATTGAGCCACTAACGTCCGAAGGAGGGCAATGAAGACAGTGAAGGGCCTAGCGGGGAAACCATTCAAGGAGTGGCGAAGGTCAGCCTGAAGGTCTGTTCAGCCTGAAGGAGACTGAGGGGGGATTGGAATTTTCAACACCCTCACAAAGGGAGGCAGACAGGCAGGCACTGATCTCTTCTCTGTGGTGACCAGTGACAAGACCCGAGGGAATGGCCTGAAGTTGTGTAGGAGGTGCTTTAGGTTGGGTATTAGGAAAAGAATCTTCACCCAGAGGGTGGCTGAGCACTAGAACAGGCTCTCCAGGGAAGTGGTCACAGCACCAGCCTGACAAAGCTCAAGAAGCATTTGGACAATGCTCTCAGGCACATGGTGTGATTCTCCGGGGTGTCCTGTGCAGGAATAAGAGTTGGACTCGATGATCCTGATGGGTCCCTTCCAAGTCAGCATACTCTGAGGTTCTGTGACCGGGACATGGCTTGGGCCCAGGCCTGGCGGGGGCTGCAGGACCCCCTTCCGCCGGCCCCGCTGCCCGGGGGAGGGAAAGAGGGGGCGGCCGGCGCCGTGCCCGGGTGAGCGCCCCGCGCGCATGCGCCGCGAGCGCGGCGCCCCCGCTCGGCTCCGCTCGGGCCGCACTCGGCTATTTCCGCCTCTTTGTTTTAAACTCCGGGCCGAGCCCTTTAAATCCCCGTTTTTTCTTTTTAAAATTTTCTCGGGAAGGGGAAGCGGGGCCGGTGTTTCCCTCCGCCTCGCGTTTCCGACTCCTCTGCTCTCTGCCCTGCGGTGGCGCCCGGAGAAGGACGGGCCGGGGAGCGGAGGGTCGGCGGCGGTGCGGGGAGCCCCCGCTGTGGCCCCGAGCGGCGGCCGCGCCCCCCCCGTCAGGTCAGTGCGGGGCTGGGGTGGGGGGCGTGGGGGTCCCGGCCTTGCCCCGCCGAGGGGCTGGAGGGCAGCCGAGGGGCTCGGGGGCGGGGCGGGCCCGCCGCCCCCCCGCCCGTCTGCGGGGTATTTGCGGTGAGGGCTGCGGGATGAGAGGAAGGGGTGTGGGGGTGCGGGGCGAGGGTCTTCTCCACCCCCACGGGTTGGGGGGCTGCGGAGGAGCGGGCCGGGGGTGGGGGGGGCCGCGCTTGAACTTTCGGGGCGGCAGCGGGGTGGTCACAGGCGGGGTCGGGGTTCTGTGGGGTTCCTCTCCCGAAACTGTCAGGGAGTCCCCGTGGGCCGGGGGAGCGTCTGTCCCGGTCCTGCTGCGTTTGCCCACCGCCGGGGAAGGTGGCTCTTGGCTGCTGGGGGCAAGGAAACCCGGGCACCTCCCGCCCCACCCGTTCCTACCCTCGGGAGGAGTTGCCGGTTCTGTGCAGGGGCCTGGGCAGGGGACAGAACTCCACGGCTTGAGGAGAAAGGGTCTCTTTGAGTGGAGGGGTGAAGATGGCGTTTCCAGTAAGCTGGAGATAGGGGGGACACGTCCCTTGGGTGTGCGACTTCAGCCGTGCAGGTATGTGGCTCCAGTGCTGTGTATCTGGGATGTTAAGTCGTGACAAATAGGAAATGAATTGATACTCATAGGTAAGGTATAGCGGCTTGAATTGTTTTAAAGTCTAAGAACAAATATACATATATGCACACACACATATATATACACATATATGTATTTGGTATTAAGGAATTTAGAAAGTTCTCTAAACCACTGAGTTCTAGTAAGCTGTGGTGTTGTCACATTTGGCCTTTTAAGTTGGTCACTTTTAGCCTGAAAAGTGCTAAAAATGATCTCTGTGGAAAGTTTTGCATGTCCCGAAGTTAATAAGGCTCAAAGGAGGTTTGATTACTGTGGGTTATCAAATGCTTGGATGTTTTCTTGCTACTTCACATACTTGCATTTTCTCCTTTTTTTTCTTTTTTCTTTTTTTTTTTTTTTTTGGTTACAAAACTGTTTGTGCCAGCTTTCTGTCAAGTCAGTTTAGACCCTTCCTGCTTTCTGTATGAAATGAATGCCTCTGAGAAACCAGTTCAAGAAATTCTGGTTTATTACCCCTACATGCTCTGGAATGTTCTGAAAATATTTTATTTGGTATTTTTCGAAATAATACTGCATATTTTCTTCCAGAGTTTCACCAAAGAATTAAGTTTGTGGATGAAAAGCTTTGAATTAAAACAAACAAAAAAATTGAGATGAGTCTTTAAGGAGCATCCCATATATGTGTCCTTCATTCTAGATTGGTTTTGTTTCTACAGAATGGACAATTAAGCATATGTTAGGTATGTTGTAATGAGTCTTTTTAGTACCAGATAGTGTACTGTTTAAAAATTATTATTGGTTATTTTTGGGTAGGATACTTGTGAATTTTTGTGTTCATTCTTTTAGGGGCAAATCAGATGAGAATCTCAACTGTGATACTCATCATGTATCTCAAAAAGGTGCTCTGCAATTCATAAAAATTCTTTGGTAACAAGGTGAATAAAAACAGAAACGTTGTGCCCTTTCAGTAGCTTTACTATTTCTTTTGAAGCTATACTTGTAACATTTTATAATGTGTTTAAGGGAATACAGAAGCTGTGCAGAACCAAAGGTACTTAGTGAAAACACATAGGATGCATTAGAAGAGGGTCAGGTGACTGTCTAGAGATGTATAGGTGTACTGTGACAGAAAACTCAGAAATAAAACATTTCATAAACCACTTTTTGAGGAAAATCTACTGGATTTCTTTCTGCAGGCTGATCTGGCTGTTTTGATCTTGTTACTCTGCTGTCACCATAGAAAATCAAGACTGAACACTTGTAAATGTTGTAATAAATTCGACTTAAGAGTTTGTAATTATCCTAGCCTAATACTAATGCCAGGAATGGCAGAAATTAATTACTATGGTATGAAAGATTTCTGCTACTAAAAGACTGTAAAGTACAGCTTTCAGTCACTGCAGCTGTCCTGCTCTTACATCTCCTGTCTGCTTATGTGATTTAGAGGAGGTCATCTCAAAGCTTTATATTTGAGATACAGGTAAGTTTTCTCGTCAAGAACCATTCTACACTTACTTTAATAGCTTTCATTTCTTTTTTCCCATATGGCCGTTTAATCTAGGTGGCGTGGCCTTTTTAGCTTTTGTCATGTAATGAACTCCCAGGACTGATATAATTCTAGATTAAATTCCTGAACGCTCTGGGCAACATTGTGAGAAGAAGTTGAAGCATTTCCATTGAAACTCTTAAGTGGAGCTACTAAGCTCTAAGCTGCAAAGTGGATGTATACATGGTGTTTTGAAAAGCATGCATGTTTATAGCGTCTCACTTTACAACTACTGTCTTAAGTTACGATACTAGTTTACAAGAAAGTGTAAGGACATCTTGTATTTTATAAAAGAAACATTTTCTCTACTTTTTTGCTTTGGAGCTATTGTTGTTTGGCATGTGTGTAGTAACTTAGTACTTACTAAGTGGAAGCTTGTTTTGATAGTAGTGTTTGGAGATGCCGTTGATTTAAGACTCTTGGCATTCCTGAGAGTTTATTAATCTGAACTCTGGTCTCTTTTTCTCAGTGCTACTAAAGATGTTTAATGATGATTGAAACTTCTCTAATTTGCTAGGTTAGGTTTGCTCTCATGTTTAAAGGAAATGTGGAGGAAAACCTTCTCAGGGCAGTTTGACTGCAGTAGGTTAGAAGCCAGGCAGAAGCTGCCTACATCTTTTAGCTTACACAAGACTTATTTGGAAGCTCTGTCTTGAAGTAGTTTTGTATTCCTTACACCTCCCTTTTTAATATACAAGCTTGTTATATTAGACTGGAAGTTTAGCTAGTATGTGAAAGTCTTGTATATTGTACAAGAGAGAGGAAAAAAAAGCAGGTTATTCTGTGTTAGAAGCAATCTTCTCTATTGTGGTATGTAACACAGTTTCATTGCTAACTGAAGAAACACTATAAATAGTGGTTTGTTTTATAATTGCTCTGAAGAGCCTAGAGAAAACTGCTTTTATTGAAATTCATAGAATCATAGGATGTTTGGTTTGGAAGGGACCTTAAAGATCATTTTGTTCCAACTTCCCTGCTGTGGACCCCCACTAGACCCAGTTGCTCAGAGCTCCATCCAAACTGACCTTGAACACTTCTAGGGATGGGGCATCCACAGTTTCACTGGGCAAGCTGTTCCAATGCCTCACCACCCTTACATCAAAGGACTTCATTGTAATATCTAATCTAAACCTCCTGTCTTTCACTTTGAAGCCATTCCCTCTTGTCCTGTCAGTACATGCTCTTGCAAAAAAATCTCTCTTGTAGGCTCCCTTCAGGTACTGGAAGGCTGCTGTTAGGTCACCCCAAAGCCTTCTCTCAGCCTTTCCTTGTAGGAGAGCTGCTCCATCCCTCTAAACGTCTTGATGGCCTGCTTCCAGACTCACTCCAACAGGTCCCTGTCCTTCCTGTGCTGGGACCCCAGAGCTGGATGCAGTGTTCCAGGTGGGGTCTCACCAGAGCAGAGCAGAGGGGCAGAATCCCCTCCCTCCCCTGCTGCCCACGCTGCTTTGGATGCAGCCCAGGACACGTTTGGCTCTCTGGGCTGTGAGTGCCCATGGCTGGGTCATGTCCATCCTCTCATCCCCCAGCACCCCAAGGCCTTCTCACAGGGCTGCTCTCCATCTATTCATCCCCCAGCTTGATTGGCTTGCCAAGGCTTCCAGTTTTGGGTGCAGCTCTGAGCTGTTGCTCAGGAATCCCTGAGCTTGGGAACCCCCCTGCGCAGCTTGATCTAGTGCTCACCCCCACAGTTAACCTCAGTCGCTGCTGGTGATGCTATCTCATTGACTGACTTAAAATTATCTTTTCTCAAGTTAATTCTACTGAATAAGTGCATCTATACTTAATTCAACAGAATATGAAATTGAAATACTCAGTGTGGTGGGAGCTAATTGGACTGAAAGCCCTATGTTCTGCTGAAAGTTTGATTGAAGTTTGTAGAGACCTGAAGTCTTGCAATCATACCAGAGAGCCAGCATTGTAAGAACAAATAAACCAGCAGTGAGTTCTTCAATTACACTATTTTCTTCCCCCCCCCCCGCCTTTTCTTTTTTCTCCTTAATCAGAAGCAGTACTTTAGACTAGGAACTTCAAACTATATGTAGGAACTTAAGGGTCTCTTTATTCCTTTGACAAACACAACACATACTTTTCAAAAGTAGGGGGTGGTACAGATTATTAGAAGTAGGGGGAATGACGAACTCTGGTGAGCTCAAGTTACTTGTTCTTTGTGCCAGAAAATTATTGTTCTCACAGTTATGACTGCCTCTTTCAAATCACAATTATAAGTTGATGGAGCCAGTGGGGGAAATTGTTGAGGGGGTGGGGGTGAGAACTGGAGCAAATCAAAGTATGTGTGGTGACATTATGATAATGTAGGGATTGTAAGGAAGAAACAAGCAAGAGTGAAAATCAGTCGTTTTTGTAGTTTTGTTGCCAGTAGAAGAACTTAGTTCTGACATTATTTTTCATCTCTGCAGAGTGGCATAGAGAAGACTTATTCTCCCTACAAACATTTGTTTCAGATGATCTTAAGATATAACTATTTTTTATTCTGAATTTTTAACTCACAGTAACTTAGAACTTCGTCTACATCAAAAAGGCCTGTGTTCTGGCAGCAATAAGGATCCTTCTTGTTTGATTCTGAGACTGTCCTTATTGCTGGAAACTGTTGCTTTATAAATAGCCTGAGTTCATTTTAAGACAGAAAGCATCCTACTTATGTTTGGTGTCAATGAGAAAATGCTGTGTAGTATCTGTGTAATTAAGAGAGAAAAAGTTAATTTTTTAGTTAACAGAATGAGTTGCATGTTATCTGCTAACTTGCAAATGGCTGTCTTGTGAAGCTTTTCACTTTTACTTAAGAAGGTTTTTTTCTCTCTACATAACCAGACAGCATACATCACTATTTTTATATATAATGCAAATTTTGTGTGAATTATGATGATGTTATGCTACTACAGGTCATCTTTGTTATTCTTTTGCAATATGCATGCAAACAATATTGCGTTTGTAATCATAAATATCATTTTTTCATGCAAATTTGTCAGTGCAGTGTTTAATGAGTTTTCAGGTAATGTGTTGTGCTGTACAGTTTTTTCTAGGTTCTCACCTGAAAGAACAAGCTGAAAGATACAGTACAGCTGGCTAAATTATAAATTCTTTGTGAATAATTATATGTGACACTTCCTGTTGCATTTGAGCTATTGAGTACACAGATTGGCATAATAAAAGCCATGGGTCAGTTGATTACTTAGTTAAGGGACATTGCTGATTTTATTTTAACTGACTAGGCAAAATGTTTTTATAATAAAAAATGATTTGTTGTGCTAAGCAGTGGCGATCAGTAGAACAGATTTGAGGAACAGGATTTTTGGGTTTTTTTTTTTATTCAACGTAGGACCATCCTTTGTTCCTTCAGAGTGACTTTTCCCAAAAATCATTTGGATATGGATACATTTGGAAGCTTGAGCTGTGCCTTGGCATTAACATCAAAACAGTCTGGGATCTTAACTCCTGCATTTCAGATGATTGTATTTCATACTTTTTCATTATGATAATAACTGGATTTTGTTTTATTTACCTTTTTTTCCTAATATATAAATTATGTTCTAGACACAAGGACTCAAATATTAATTTCAGGATTCAAAATAGGAAGAGGTAAGGGAATTTTTTACGTGCTGTTTAAGTACCTAATCATGCACTGTGCTGAAAGTGTATGTACCCCTGTTCCTACATCAAATTATTTATATTTCAGAGTGTAACTTCTGTTAAATCTGTATCTGTTATTTCAGTTAAATCTGTATCTGTTATAAGTTATTTCATAACTTTAAGAAAGTGCTAACACACTGTATTCAAACCAGTCTTCTTAATGCTTGAAATGTTTTTCTTTCCATCTTTGAGTTACTCCTTTCCTCTGAGGTCTGGGCCCCACACCAGGGTACAGTGTTTGCCTGATGGCTTCTGTCTGTACTTAGGAAAGCCCCCCAGCTGCAGTGCTACAGCAAGTGATTAATCTTTCTCGCTTTAGCATTGTACTGGTTGGTAGTTTACTGTCTGGTTTTTAAGCTTTACTGATCCTTTTTTAGGAAAAAGCAAGCATAACTTGTTAAATGCTCACTTGAAATTGCTCATCCACATGGGCAAGTTGCTCTTGCCCTGTGCAAAAGGCTGCACTTGTGGAAAAGTTTTTTTGGCATGGAAAGTGTAGTAAAAAATGACACTCTTGAGTGAAATCCATGGTCTTAGTGATAAACACCTTTTTTAGTAACATTTGCATAGATTTATTTAATTTGTTGAATGAAATAAATGATTAAACTATCTTTTCCTGTAGCAGTTTCCTTAAACTAATTGCAAAGTAGACTTCCATCTTAAATCAATTTATGCTTTAAGACCATGCTTTTTGTATTGGGTTGCCATAAGATGATGATTACTTTACAGATTTTTAATTAAAATATTGGCAAAAGAAAATTCTCTTATTTATGCTTATACTGTTCTCAGACAAATTGCAGGTGCCCAATATTTTTCTCTTTTCCCTTGAAAAATCCATATATACCTTTTCTGTGATTGAAGTGCTGTGGTAATAACATATTTTACCAAAAGTTTCAATCTAACTATTATTGAGTAGGATGAGTTTAATTGAAATGCTTTTTAATAACAAATATACTTGTTAATAGTAGTGTTATGCTTGGTAGCACCAGAGTAAGTAATTTATTTGCATACCAATTTATTAATTTTGATTTTCTGGTCTTGTACTTCCCTTTCTTGATTGACTAGAAGGAGGTAGAAATCCCTCCCAAGATCAGGTTATTCTGCAACAATTTCAGAAGACTTGTGTTTGTATTAGTAAAATACTTAATTTGTCATTCTTTCTTTGACCATTGGCCACAGGAAAAGTAGCCTAGACTTGTATAGGCTTGTATCAGGTGTAGTGTAAATGGCACCGGACCAAATAAAAAGGAGTCTGGGTGGAGCAGTTTTCTTCAGTTCACCTTCTTGCTTGTGAGAGTCTTTCAAGCTTTGATAAAAGTCACCAGAAGCAGCCTGCACATTGATCCATGTGGTATTAAGTGAATCTTGGCACTTGAAGGTTTCATTTCATTATCTTGGAAATACATAGGTGTAAAAAGTACTGCATTAGTTGTAGTCATTTTTAATATAACATTTTAGGGATAATCTTAGATATTGCCACTGGAAATTGTTTATCTAAATTTGTCTGCTCTATTCTCTAACAGTTATTCAGATTATGTAAGGTTATTTTGCTCAGACAATAATAGCTCTTGGGTTGTGTGATTTATGATTTTATGACTAAAAATGGCTTGAATTTGGGCAAAGTTTTGCAGATACAGGGAGGATAATATCTTGTTTTGTTTCCCATTGGTTTTGGTGGTTTTGGCTTTTCTTTTTTTTTTTTTTGGATAAAGATGTATTTTACCATGGCCTTTTTTTCTAATTTACTGAATTTATCAATGTCATGGGTTGAAAATAATTGTAGGACTAATTCTGTATATAAGCTATTCTGTGATCAAATATATAAATTGATTACAGTCTTCAAATGCAGTATTTTTGTGGCTTCCCTTAGGGAAGAGAAAGTACATCCTGTCCCCATGCTTCAGTTCCTCTCTCCCTTACTTCACCAAATGGGTCAAATTACTTTCATAGTGGAACTTGATGTACACTTCCAAAGCCACTGCTCTGTCAGAGCATTTGTTCTTCAGTCACAAGCATTAGTTGGCAATGAATTGAATTTATGGAGGTGTTTGGAAAGTGTCATAGATTTTTTTTTTTTTTTAATCTTTAGAATGGGAAATCTAGAGTATATGTGAAAAGTTTCTGGAGTCCCCTTCTGTAGATTCCATTATTAGGCCTGATGTTATCATAAGATATATTCACTGTAAGAGTGAAGACAAGGGAAAAATGAGCTGCTTTTGCTTCTCCCCCAGATTCCTTAGCCATTTATGGCTTCCCATGGTAAGTAACCTTTTTTTCGACTTACTCATCCATTATCACCATCTGCAGAATTCGACAATTTTAGCATTCAAATGGAAAAAAACCCCCAAATTCAGCTCTTTTCTCCCAACTTTAATCCAAAACCAAAGGAATGAACTTTTATTTTCATTTTCCTCTGAAATTAATTCTTTCTAGTGTGAAGAGATCTACATACGGTAAATCCTGAGAACAAGAATTCTTTCAGATGCCCAGGATTTGCTGTGTGGAGATCGCTGGGAGACATGGTCCTTTCTGATCTTGTCAGCCAAACTTTTACTGCTTTGTTGTATGTTTGTTGTGTTGATGAATGTCGTGTTCTGAAGAATGGAGGGAGACAAGTGTCAGTGTATATGCCATCTATTAAAAAACTATTACATATTTGATAAAGTTGGTAAGTTAAGTTATTTTGGTTATCTCTTATGGCATAGTTCAGTCACCAAAAGAAGGTCTCTTGGTAGTTGCAGAGAAGGACCAAATTCAAGCCTACAGATACTAGTAGCAGGCTGCAGTAGTTAGTAACTAGCACAGAAAGATTTTCTTCTCTTTTTACTGCATGTCACACATACATTTGAAATTTCTTGTAGCATTTAAAATTTGTTGTAGGAAGCAATAGGGGTCTATGAAAATGATTTTGCTTTAAAAAATTCCTGGGGGTAGTTTAAAAGTCTATCTGGAATACAATTATTATGATAAGTAGCAGAGATTGTGTTTATTTACTTATTCCTTGCATGGACCGTCAGACTGTTTAAGCTGAGCCTTTTCAGAGAGTGGTTTCTTTCTGCAGTTTTTGAACAATTTCTGTCGATGTGCAGCTGAAAAGTTTTGGTTGGTAATGGCTATCTCTTTGAATGCTAATTATCAATTCTGTAAGTTCAATGATATTGCTAATGATGGATACCTTTTCATCCAGAATGAATAAAAGATAATTATAAAAAGCTGTGGCTCATCAATGAGTTGCCACTGCTTTGTAATTTGCTGCTTTCTGATCTTAAACTGTGGATTAGGAAAGTTTATCAGTATATCACAGAATCATTATGTCCATGTGAAATGCTGTCATGACTCCTCACAGCACAAAATCCGTTTAGCAATTATTTGTCTTCTTTCATGCTAGTCTTCCACATAGGTGTCTCCTTTACAAAAAAAAAAAAAAAAAAAAAACAAAGCAAAAAACCCAACCAAACAAAAAAAGGAAAGTTGAATTACTTTTCCATTCTTTTGCAGATTTTATTTTTTATTAAGTCTATCACTTTGTTTCACCTGTCTGTTAGTGCTGTCCTTTTTACTTGAAGTTGGCAAGAGCTGGCTGGTTGTTCAGTATCTGTTCCAACTTCTTTATTTTCACTTACAATTTCCCATTACCTATAAAAGTTGACATCAGTGTCTTGTTTTAAGGGATTCTGAGGAGTTTTGTGGAAAGATCTAAGTGCAAAACAGTCAACTCTTTTTTGGACTAAAATTAAACTATTCCAGAGACTGTAGGGTACCATTACCAGGACTGGATAGGGAAGAGCAGTTTAACTTTTGCACTGGTCAAGTATTTGTTTTCTGTATTTGTGACTTCAGAGAGACAGGCTTCCGTTTAGCAAAATGACTATAGGCAAGGCTGAAAAGGGAAACTTCTGCTAGCTGGAGTATGTGAGTCTTTTGTTAGTGTTGCAGCAGGTGCTTGTAAGAGAAACTGGTAACCACATACTTCGTTCAGTTAAGCAGCTGGTATTTGGCAATTTAACAAGTGTTTCCTTGGCTACTCCTTCCTGATTAAAATATAACTCTTACTGAACATGAGGAAGGAAATACAGACTATCATTTTGACAGATCTTAATAATGTATGCTGTTAAAACAGCACATTCTGTCTGTCACGCAGTTTGGTGGATGTAGCTCTCCTTACACCTGCCTTTTTTCCTGAAGAGTTTCTCCTTGCTCTTCCACTGCATTAAGCCTGTACTGCCATAAAGTTGCTTTCATCAGTAATTTGTGCTAGTATCTGTTAAAATAAGCACCTGATGTGTAAGAAAGTTTTGCTTCCAGGTGGCCATCTCTGGCAAGGGGAGTGAACAGTACCAATCAGTAGTTTCTAAAGCTGCAGAAGTGAGTTTGTCTAGGCTCTTGCACAAGTGAAACTAGCCTCATGGTGAGATTTTGTTGCTTTAGTAATTTAGACCTTTCATCTCCTGCATGCTGCCAAGCAAATTTTCTCCATTTTAGATAAACCAGCAAATGTCACACCACAGCAGTGATTAGGTCACAGCAAAGAATTCAAATGTAAGTGCTGAAGCCTCTCATGCTTTTGTTGTCCACTGTAGGCAGTGTTCTTCACTGACACTGAAAGACAAGATAGTGATGGTATAATGGTGTTGCTCTCCTTTTTGGTTAGAGTTTGAAGAACTATCTGTTAATAATGACTTTGATGCAAAGTTTGGAATGATTGATACTCTGTATGTACTGTCAGGTTTTCTTGAGCTGTGACACAATATTAGATTATGCAATGAAAAAAAATCTTAACAGTTAAACTTCACAAATCTTTTCTTTCTGCAACATTGACAGTGAAATATAAAAACAAACCCAAAACCTGCAAACCAACCAACAACCTGAAACAAAACAATCAACAAACCTTGAACCAAAACCCAGCAAAACAGAAAAAGTTTTGATAACGGCAGATACTTTTTCTGTGAAGTGTCATTTCATGGTGGAAGATAATGCATCTTTTTCTGTTGCTAGACATTTAACTTCTTCCCTTCATTCCTACATGCATACAGAACACCAGATCTAATGGCGACAAAGAAATGAAAATAAATAGAATGTGAGGGCTTTAAAGGTATAATTCTTTCTACAAGTGTAAGTTTTCAAACACTCTTATCCTGCTGAGAATATTTTGAGCTGGAAAGTGGAGTCATCCTCATTGCTGAAATCGTTCAGACTTGGAAGTGTAGTAGTTGTTTTACATGATCACGCATAGCAATGTAAAGAAATTTCAGAGATGCCACACTCATGTCTCTGTAATTATTTCATTAAGCCTGCCACAAGCATGAGCGGAATCTTTCCTTCATGTAATGGAACCGATCCCAAGTACAAACATAGTAAGACAAATTCAGAAACATGTGAAATGTGAGAGACATGGCTGATGAAATCTAGTTATGAGTGTCTTCTGTGTTCTGGTGGAAGATACTTTCAAATCTCTGTGCTGAGTGCTGGTTCCAATGGATACAGCAGAACCTAATTGCTGGAAGGTTGGAAAGGTTTAAAAAAAAACCTCCTGAGATGGCTGGGTTAGTAGTTTAGGGCTGCTCTTAATATTCCTGTTCGATTTAATATGGTAAAAGTGGTATGTTCAGCATGTCAAAATCAGCTCAGAGCTTAATAGCTAGAGTTTTACTGTATTGGAAGAATGTGGTTTTGTGCTTATTGCATGAGTGTAGGGTTTTTTTGCCTGGTCTTTATAGTCCTCTTTTGTTCAAACTACTATTTTTCACTTTCCTTTCTATTACCTGTTAATGTGTCCATTTCTTTCCTAATTCCTCTCAACTATTCCTTCTACTCCAAGCCTACATGCTTTTGTTAGTCTAATGTCAGCCTTCCTTTTAGGCTGTTTATACTGAAGGCTTTTACTTGAGTGCAATTGGCATAGGTACAAAGAGAGAAAAGGAGAGTTCTGCTAGATTTGGTTTGTCCAGGTTGCTGGTTTTTCCCTGTCTTTGTAGGGTTGACAAGTGCTTATTCATTGCCCTTGATTCTGCAGAACACAGATGGGCCTAAGGGGTTTTTGCACAGCTGAGGAATAGTGTCTCACATTTTTTGGACAGTTCTGCTGCTCAGTTGCAGGCTGATGGAAATGGCTTTTGGACCTTCACTACTGGCTGTCTGCTGTCTTTCAAGGGATGTTCGTCACGTCGTGAGTGGTACTTGAATGAAAGACTTAACCATGAGAAATGTGTGCAGTTCAAGCCCTGTGGGGTTGACACTGAAGAAGGGTCTGCTAGAGTAGGAGAGGATGCTGCTTCATGACAAGTGCACACTCACTAATAAGTGATGATTTTTTCCTGGTATATTATTTTGCTTGCAGTGACTGACAAGTGTGGCTTTATCCCAACTGTTAATGGGTTAATGTATCATTGAAATTATTTGTGTGTCTCCTTGTTAAAAAAGGGAAGCTTTTAATAGTGTATTCTAGCATATATTTAACAAGGCAAAATCTTCCAGTCTTTGTAAATCACACATAAAATCCTCTTGTGGTTTAACCCCAGACAGCAGCCAAGTAGATCCCTGTATTATCAACACTGTTCAGCACACATCCAAAACACAGCCCCATACTAGCCACTGTCAAGAGAACTAGCTCTGCCCTATCCAAAACCAGCAGATTCCACCTGTTATTCCATACCATTTACATCATGCTCAGGTCTCACACTGTTCAATACAAGCTCATCAACCACCATTCCCCTTCCCACCCTTTGATAAAATACCCAGATGTCATTCCCTTTGTCTGTGGACCACTCCTGAAAAATGTCCATAAAATATCCTTTGAGTTCATTTACTCCATGACTTTGGGCTACGTCAGTAGCCACTGACGTAGTAGTCAGTGGTCAGTAGTCACTCCAGATGGGAGAGGTGGTGTGTTACATGGAATTACTGGGCACCAAAGCCAGCTCAGATTGTGTCACTGCTGTGCTTGGACTTCTTGTAAGGCTTCTCCTCCATTGGTTTGAGTAGTTCCTGTTATATTTATTCCTGTAACGTACAACTCAAATAATGGATTATAGTAATTTAATGCTATATCCATGATAATCTCCACACCTGGTCCTTCTGGATTTATAGGGTTGAATGTTGCAATGAACTCCTCTTCTTGTCCCCAGCCTAGCTGCAGCAAGGGGTTCCTGTTATACTCCACCATTAGTGTAGTCCGCATTGTAGTCCTCCCCAGGCTGCAGGGACACAGCCTGCTTCACCATGTTCTTCACCACAGGCTGCAAGGCAATCTCTGCTTCCCCTACTCCAGTGTGGGGCCTCACCAATGGGAGACAGTTCTCCTTGAACTTGTCCAATGTGGGTCCTTGCCAAGAGCTGCAGCTGTTCATAAACTGATCCAGTGTGGGTCGCCTGTGGAGGTCCTGCCAGCAAACCTGCTCCAGCATGGGCTTGTCACAGGGTCGCAGCCTCCTTAAGGCATTCACCTGCTCTAGCAGGGGCTTTTACGTGGGCTGCAGGTGGATCTCTCCTCCATCATGGAAGCGTTCACACCTCACAGTCTCTTCAACTCAGCTTCAGACCGAAGTTCAGCCTGTCAGCAGAGAAGCACTGAAAACAGCAGCACTACCCTGGCCATTTGCCAGCCCAGGCACACTGACATGGTGTTACCAAAGTGTTCCCAGGCACAGTTCAGTAAGGCGAGGAACAGCACAGCAGTACAGAAAGCAATGAAAGCGAAAAGTGAGCACCAGCAAGCACTAGGCTCTTAACACATGTCAGGAAAGCAAGCCCCATGGCAAGCACAGGAGGCTGCTGTTTACCAGCGAAACAGCACTAACAGCTATGTGTTCAGTCTGATAGATTCCAGTGGAATCTGTCATTATCTGGAACCCTTTGTGTCCCATGTCAGGTGCAAAAAAGGACTGCCCTGAGCAGCCACTCAGCCGACCCCCCAGAGCGGAATGGGGGAGGGAATCGGAAGGGCATGCTCTAAAAAAACTCATGGGTTGAGATAATGACACTTTAATAGGGAAAGCAAAAGCTGTGCACAAAAGCAAAGAAAACGAGAAAACAAATTCACCACTTCCCATGGGCAGTTTTCAGCCATCTCCAGGAACAGGGCCCCATCACGTGTAACTGTCACTTGGGAAGACAAACGTCATCACGCCAAATGTTTCCTTTCTTCCTCTTTCTTCCCTCCCACTTAATATACTGAGCATGATGTCACTTTAGCAATTATATTTGTTCTGAGAGAGGACAAAAGGTGGAAAATATTTTGAAAACTGAAGTTTCAAGTCTTCAAGTTAAGAATTGAGGGAATTAAAGGCTGAAAGAAATGGAGGACTGAACATCTGTAGGTGGAAAGAAAAATAGCTTCTGTGCTCTATTGGTTAAAATTCTGCTATAATATTTAGTATGAAATAAATAATGCAAACTATCAGGTTTGTTTTCACATCGTGAGAATTGTGTCTGGGTTAAGAAAGCTGCAGCAGCAAGAGTTCAAAGGAGGCTGAGTGTGTTGTATCATTGCTGCAGTTTATATCTGAAAGAGCTGAATGTCAGAATAATGGGAGAAGTGTGTGAACAGAGTGCATCTTAAAGTCCTCCTAGGCTTTCAGGAACAAAAGAACGATTTTGCAGGGCTCCTTTATCATTTGAATTGTATGGTATGTAGATAGCTAATGTTATGTAAGTTACTGGCTGTAGATTTGAATCCAGAAAGAATCCAGAATACCTGCTAACCACTTGAAGGTTATGAGGCAGTTCTAGCAACATTTGCTTGTCTTCTGTTGTAGCAGCACAGAGGCAATCATTGGACAGATCAATGAAGTTGAAAGCTTTAGTCACAAGATTTTTTTAACCAAAGGATATGTAGTTTCTCAGGCCCTTTCAAATCTTTGTTTGATTAATTAACTGCCAAGTGCTGCTATCTGGGCTTAATCTACATGGGAATGTGAAAAAGTGATTGCTGGTAAAACGTGCCTTCAGCTGAATTGTAGCACCTTCCTACTTCTTACCTGCTGGTAGCTTCTGGCCTCTCACTACAGATTTCCATTTTAACAGCCACTCTTTTACTGTTCTGCCAGTGTACCTGGACCACTAAGTGGAATCAGGTGACTGAAAACCTGAATTTTTAACAGCCTTTTAATAAAAATCAAGAGGAATTGTCTTACGACAATTATATGAAGATTCACCCTCTCTTTTTCAGAAACAGTTGATAGAGTTGTTTCTGATAGAGGTCTGTGACCACCTCAGATGAAAGATGTAAAAATCCTAGCACTCAGGTTATCGTACAGTTACTTACTAGGGATACACATTTTTCTTGTCTTTGTTAATAAGTGGTTAATTTCTGGGGTTGTAAAATTGCATTTATGTAACTAGATGGTTTTATTGTATGGTTTGGATTTCTCAACAACAGAAGTCGAAACATACATGTTTAAGTGGAAGGAGAAAGGCAAAGATCACCAAAGCTTAAAGATTTTGAGGAGTTGATGGCACAGGTCCATAAGGCTTCTTGCTTCTTTGCAGTAAACCTTTCAAGCCCTGGTTTTCTTGTCTGGATGGAGTCAGGGCAATCAGTTCAAATGTACACCATCAGTTCAAATGACAACTGCAAGTCATTTGTTGTTTTGAGTTGCCCATCTGTTCTGCAGAGGTCTTCATAATGAACATTACAGTCTGTTTCAGCTGTGGTTAAGACCTTAAATTACTTTCTCTGAAGTGCATGGATATTAAACATTCAAAAAAGTGATGTGAGATCAGGTAGTAAAATCTCACTGAAGATTTTTTTCTTCATGAGATTCAGGGCTGGTTTTGATCTCAGTTTTAATTACTGGAAGCCAGGGATCTCTTGGTCTCCTGGTCTGTGTGAAAAAAAGTGCTTTTTAAATGACTCTAAATTCTCAACAAGGAGGATGTTGGAACATAATCTTCCAGTGTATGACAAATGCATCCATAACATTTTGTCAAGACTTGATCTGGGATAGCAATCCAGAGTAGTCTTCAAAAGCCTCCTGCCTCTAGCAGTGATTTTGATTTCTGATAATGAGCCAGATTTTATTTAGAGAAGGTCATAGTGTGTTCATTACAGAAAATGAGTTCACTTCTGCAATAATGCTTTGCTTTCATAGTATTTTAAGACTTTAAGAACTTTGACACTCTTAAGATTGCTTCCCATTTTTATCCATGCTTGTAAATGCATGTTGATTGGAAATGATCTTGTGCCCTCAGCACTAAAAAAGGAAATAGCAGAATGTAAAGCGTAGTTTGAATGTAATTAAATAAGTGACTCTTTGTCAGAAGTTGGAAAATGTTTAGTAGGATAAAATCTGGCCAGACAGATGTTTTTATTCAAGCTGTCTTGCAGAGGTTTATTTATCTGTTGTTGTACAAATACTCTTCTGTGTCCTTGTATTTGTTACTTTGTTCTTAGGACTGTGTCAAGACCTTGTTATGAGCATCTCATGGTCTGAACAATTAACCAGGATGTAATTGGAAGAAGGGTCTGGAAAGCACTTAAATTAAGAGTTTTGAAGGAAGTGGTTTCACAGGCTGTGGAGCCAAGCTAGTGGTGTGTTGCTGCCAAACAAAATTCAGTTTTCACCGTGCAGTACCTCCTCTTTGCTTGAGTATTCTCAAGTTCTCTTGTTAACCTTCTTGTGGGTAAGTTAATTAAGCAGTCCAGCAGAAGACCATCTACAAATTTGAGTCATTCCCAAAGCATTCCTAAGCTTCCTTTCTGGAAGATGCTGTTTTAATGTGACTCTATTAGGAGGTGCTTTGAACAATATAGTGATGAAATTCTAAAGTTCTGCTAATCAAGACAAGCTAGATGTCAGTTAAGAAAACATGTTTTCTAATGTAAAATGCAGCAAAATATTTTTCTTGCAAGGAATTTTACTGACAATGTAATTTATAAAAGCTTTTCTAAGCAAAGTTTCATTAACTAAATTGTATTTTAAATGTATACCTTACTAGTAGGACTTGGTACACATGCAGGTATTATACAATAAACCACAAATACAGCAGTAAGTGAATTTGATTTTAAAAAATCCACCAAAATAAAAACAAAAAATAACTGCAATACTTTAGAACTTTGAGACCATCAAATCATGTTTTTTAGTTGGATTATATTACAAATGCATCAGACTCTCTTAGGTTTTCTGTTACCATGTGAAACATCTGCTCTGAGGCAGTGTTTCCTCATTTTCTGTTGCTGTAGTTCTCTGTTTATGCTGCAGCTGCCTAAGCCCTACCAGAATGAAATGGAAATGGCTTACATTACTGTTACGTGATTTCAGATAGATACATTGAATGCTTGCTGTTAGTGAAAGCAACTGTGTCAAAGTGGTTTCTGTGGAGGGCAGGGTACTGGCTGGGCTGAAATACAAACTGTAGGTGTTTGCATGTGAAAGTCAAGTGAGTTTTAAAAAACATGCCCTCCCTATTAACAGATGAGTGCAAAAGTTACGAAGAATAATTCTTTGTCCTATGACTCTTTATATTTAATACCTTTCTTCCTGGAGATGGTACTCAGTCTATTGGGGTGTGTAAAAGAAGGGCATAAACTTCTCGGCAATAAAATTTCATCCTATTTCTAAATGGGCTTAATAGTGTAATAACTGACATTATAGTTAAGTACACATCCCTAATTTCAGTGATACTGAGTGCAAGCACAGCAGCCAAAACCAGTACAAGACACCATGTTTTAAAGGTGTTTTGTTGTTTTCAAAACCTTTCTGTCTTGCCCTTTCTTTCCCTCTCCTTCTGTGCTGCTGACTCGTGCTCTGGCCACTACATTACTTCTCTCAGAAGTTAAAAGGAGTGAATGGCTCGGAAGGCTGGAGCTAAAAGTGAAAGAATCCCACTTCCCTTAGTAGCTGTCACTACAGGTACAACAAAACTTTAAAGTTTTTGTGCTGTTGCAGTAGGGCTACCTCGTGTGCTCTCAGTCTGAGTCTCCAGATACACTGCTGCTCATTGCAGATCTTTTGCCAGACACTTTTCCTCCCAAGATGCTGAAATTCAGTTCAAAAGCTTGGAATTCTGATCCCAGTGATTAGGGTCTCTTGCTAATGCAGTTCAATATCTTGCATCTGAAATTTGGCTAGTTAGCCATGTGCCTCCTAGTGCCTGATGAAGAAAATGTTGATGTGGGAAAAGCATGACTAAATTACAGGAATTCACAGTGCTAAATATCCCTGTATTTTTGTGGTAGTATGCTTACTGCCATTTTAAATGTCATTCTGGAAACCGTGAAGAGTTTAATAACCTTTTTTTCCCTTTATTGAGGTTTACAGATTAGCTTTATGATATTAATACGTAAGACCAATACAATTTAGGAACACTGTAGCATGCTGCTTTTGAGATGACTATTTGGAGACAAAATAGTGAACCACTATATTAACAAACAAACAAAACTCCAAACCCTAGTATCCTAATACACTGCAATAAAATAATGGGAAAAAATTAGCCATTCTGAAAGTACTCTGAGAACTGGATTAATCTTGTGTTTTGTACATTTTTGGCTAGCTACAGGAACACATGGTCTTTATAATTAATGTTTCTTTCTCTAGGATGAATGTTTTTTTCCAGTAGTCAGCTCTTCTTGCTCTTCTTCTTTTTTTTTTTTTTTTAATCCTTTTTCTGTTGTAACAGCAGCAGTCTTTGGATTAGTTTCAGTAAATTTTGAATATTGATTTTAAGATAAGACAATTCTACAGTGAAATTTGTATTGTAACTTACAAGCTTAAGTTAAAGCACTGTAACTGCACTTACTGTAGCTTTTTAAGTGAATACTCTGATTGAAAGAAAACTGAAAGTACCTATAAAAAATCTCATATAATGTATTACTTTATGTTTATTATCATGTTTTATTTCTGATAAGAAATGCCTACCATCTGTTGCCACTTGAAAAGCTTCCTATTGATGAATTATGGGAATGTGATCTCTTCCATAATAATACTTCCAGTGTGTCTTGGGTGGATGTAATACATATTTATCCCTTGTCTGACTCTAAGAAATGTTGAGGCAGTGGAAAAAGTGGAGGAGGAAGGATATGGGGAATAACACACTGGGGCTGACAGTTGTGATGGTAGGTGGGAAGCAATCAAGTAAGTAGGCCAGGTTGTTGCATTTAGTGTGTATGTACATGTTCCTTACTTTAAAAATCTGCCATTCTCTTATTTTTCATTCTTACTGCTCTTCTTCCTAAACAGAACCTTTTAAAATGCCAGCTCTGATTTAGTATTGGTGCTTTATACATATTAATATAAGGCAATTTTTAATCATCATTGCTTGACGTCAGGAAAACCTTAGTCTTGAATTTCTTTGCACTGTGTTTGCTTTTACCTTTAGAGCTGAAGGCAGCTAATACCAAAATCTGTCTCCAGCTTCCTATAGAGAAGTGGGGTGCTTAATTTCTCTGCTCTGTTGAATTCCCATTTGTACATTTTAAATGCACTTTCATTTTCTTTCCTCATGACATAGTCCTGCAGCAAAACTCTGTAGTGGGCTTCTGTAGTAAAGATTTTGAGACGTTACAGGTGGTCTTTATGAGAGGGGTTTAATAATGGTTGTGCTGCAAGTCAGAGTTGAGGGTATGACATCATTTGCATTTGGTTTTCTGCAGCTGGCATACTGAGAAGAAAAAAACATTTATTGTCATTTTCCTGAGTTTGCTGTGACCTTGCTGTATCAGAGGCACCATCTTAGAGAAACTGTAAAAGCTTGAAACACTGTCTGGATCATTAAGCTAACTTCACTTTTATCTCCACCATCTCCCACTGTCTTTAAGTAAACAAACAAGGTGCCTGATTACATTTCTACATTATCTGAAGTATTAGGAGTATTACAGATGTTTAGGAACATTTTTCTAAAGCCCACCTAAACATAGTCCTTAGATAGTTTGCACATGTGGTTTCTTTACAGTGTATCTTTAATTTAAAGAACTCTTTCTGTTTTTCCCTTTTCTTGTAAGTAACAGTCATACAGCTGTCTTAGATCAGGATGTGATAGGTGAATATAGGAAAAACATAGGGTTTTTTTAATTCATACTGTGTTCTGATACTTGGTCCAGTTTCATGCCATTCTTCCTTAATGTGTTCATCTAGAATTGAACATTATTTCAGAAGATGCGGTACTAGCGGCTTACAACATTGCACTTAGGGCAGACTGGCTATTTAAGTTGGCCCATGATAGGTTCTGGGTTAGTCTCTATCTGATTATGGCTGCAGTAAATAATGTTTGAAGCTTGTGCTTTCACATGTTTGGATGGAAGGCACTGTCCATCTGTCGCTGGGGGGTTTTTAGACTGCTAAGTCTTGGCATCTATGCGTTCAAATCTACAATAAATCAAATGAAACTCAATATTTATTGAAAATTAAATGTGAAACTCGGTGCAGGGATTATGTCTTTCTTCTTTGAAGCGTTCTATTATGCTATCGGTAGGTGAAGATGTAGATATGTTTTTAAAGTAGAGTTAAATACTTTGTATAGCAACTCTCTAGTCTTGCCATTTTTCTGACAAATAGGTGTTTATTTTCTTTAGTTGATTTTATCAGAGAAATAACAGTTACTTACTTGATTTTCAATATATCTTCCTTAATTTAGTGCTTTATAAGCGTCTGTTGTCAGGTGAAAATTTGAAGAACACTAACTTTGATGATTTCAGTATTTGTTTATCTCTTTGGCTGCAAACATATTGATGGATCAATTTTGAAACCATTTTTAGCTAAAATTTGACAGGCAGTTGCTTGACTGTTCAGGAGTCTAATGTGGTAAATTAATTTTAATAAAGACTCCAAATCTAAGCAATGTATAGGAAAAAAGATTGAAATAAAACCTTGTATCAAAATGTCATTGTGTTCAACCGTGGTATTAAACACATGTCTAGGTAAATGAGATTTTTAAGATACTTGGAAAACTGAGATTGAATGGTTCTTGTTGTTGTTGTTGTTTGTGGTGATGGTTTTCTGTGGGGGGGAGTGTTAAATTTATTTTTAATATATTTAACATTTTAATAGTACTTACGTCTTGTGAATTTTCTAAGAAAGTTAATTCCTGTGACAGCTGGGAGGAGGTGGTGTTTTATGTTCCTCATTTCACTCTTCAAATTGAAATGACAGAAAATGTTATCAAAATTTGTGTGAAGGGGTGTGGGACCCAGTTTTGAGTCACTCAGTCACTTAGACTTCAACTTCATTGCTGTTTCTCCTGCCTTAATGAAATCCTTCTTTTCTTCATGATGCCTTTTACTAATGACATGTAAGACAGAAATTTTGAACATCTTTGTGGTTTTGACAATTTACTGCAGAGCCTATTTAATTTTCTCTGGACAGAAACAGGTGTTTAAAGGAGAAGTACCAGATAGATCAGCCTCTCATTGTACCATAAAAGAAAACATGTGAAAATACGTGAATAAAGAGTAGATGGGTAGATTTAATGCTACTGTGCCCTGATTATTGCTTCTACTTTATCTCAAACATTGGTGTCAATTTTTACATGTCATTTATCATCAGTGCTGTCTTTTACTTTACATTGAAATGAATGAAATCTGTGTAAAAGTGAATGTGTTTTGTTTTGGGGTGAATATTTAAGCCACCTTAATGCAACTCTTAGTTAATGGTGTGCATACACCCCAGGTAGTTTCTCTTTAACCAGTTAGTCAAGTCTCCTCAAGAAAAGAGACAAGTTCTCTTGAGTGTAATAGATTAAAGAAATAAATACTGCATGGTTATTTTCAAGGATGTTTTCATGAAAGTGGTGTGATATGGAAGACTTCTTTGTTTCGTTATTACCTGATAGCTGACATTACCATTAATCATGGTCCAAGTTCTCTAAAATAACATGGCAAACTTAATTTCAAATCAGTTGGCTAAAGGTCCTATTATTTGTGCTTTGGTTGACTTGCAGCTTTTTGTCTTTTGATCATGAATGTGAAATGTGAATTGGCGAGTGAAGAGTAAGAATTTCTAGCCTAAAAATATGTTTAGCATAAAGCTTATCACTGAATCAGGCTCTGGGTAGCAATACTGAAGATCAAGTTTATACTTACTATGTATAGGAAATTTTACTACAGAAGTATTCAGATAGAGCTTATTTGGTTGCCAGGTGGTTGCAAGGAGGGAGCTAAAACCATTTCACTCATTTGTTTAGTTCCAGAACCAAGACTAGAGATGAAAAAAACCAAATCAAGAAAAACTAAACAGCCTTTTCAGTTACCAGCTCACATAATCACTTTAAAACTAGGATCATAAGCTTTGATTTTTAAAAATTTTTCTCCAGTATTCTTGTGGCAATAGTAATGCTCTCATATAAATTAGAAATTCTAATATGTCTGTCTCAAGGATGCTTTCACTTGCTGTGTGCAAAATAAAGTGGGTTTTTTGTCCTTGGTTGGTTTTTTTGAGTCTTTTTTTCCCTTTTTGTGATTTTGTCTAAACTGTGCTTGAAACAAATAAACTTAGACTTGGGGAGTATTTCAGGGAGAAAAATGTGGTAGTCTAGAGCTTTAGTACTGGCCCAGTGTTCTTCTCCTACCACCTTCCCTTTCGTTTAGTTGTGCTCTCAGACTTTGTGAATGTGTTCTGTAGGCAGTGTTCTTGGAAGCAGTACTTCTGACACAAGCATGCAATAATACGAGATACTGGGAAGAAATCTGTAACTCTCCTGCGTCTGCTTATAAAGTTATACCTGCTAAAGAAAGTTCCTGATTTATTAAGGAACAGTGAAATGTCCCAGCATCCCCACCCACCTTGTCCTCCCCAAGTACTGAGATATGTTAAAACAAAATAGGTGTTGATGCTAGCTTGCAGTAGGAAGGCATGGGGATTTTCTTTCTAGTCACTTCATGAAAGGTTGGTGCATTCTGATATCTTTTATATAGGCCTTGTTTGACCTAGTTTTTAATCTTGATTGACTGACCTGATCTCCTTCAGTGACAAGGTGACCTCCTTAGTGAATGAGGGAAAGGCTCATCTTGTTTATATGGACTTAGTAGAGCTTTTGGCACCATTTCCCACAGTATTCTGGAGCAACTGGCTGCTCATAGCTTGAATAAGTGCACTCTTTGCTGGGTAAAAAGCTGGATGGATGGCCAAGCCTAGAGACTGGTGGGAAATGGAATTAAATCCAGCTGGCCATTAGTCACAGGTATTGTTCCCAAGGGTTTAGTATTGGGGCCAGTTCTATTTAATGTTTTTATCAACAACCTGTACCAGGGGATCAAGTGCCCCTTCAGTCAGCCTGCAGATGACACCAAACTGGGTGGGAGTGTTGGTCTCCTGGAGGGCAGGAAGGCTCTACAGGGGTATCCAGACAGGCTAGAGTGATGGGCTGAGGCAGTGGTATGAGACTCAGCAAGGCCCAATGCAATGTCCTGCCCTTGGGTCACAACAACTCCATGCAGTGCTACAGGCTGGAGACAGCAGAGTGTCTGGAAAGCTTTTCAGCAGAAAAGAACCTGGGGGTGCTGGTTGACACAGCCAGCAATGTGCCCAGGTGGCCAAGAAGGCCATGCCATCCTGGCCTGTATCAGCAATAGTGTGGCCACCAGGACCATGGCAGGGATTGTCCCCCTGTACTCAGCACTGAGGCCACACCGTGAGTTCTGTGTCCAGTTCTGGGCCCCTCACTTCAAAAAGAACATTGAGGTACTGGAGCAAATTCAGAGAAGGGCAACAGAGCTGCTGGGGAAGGGTCTAGAGCACAAATCCTATGAAGAGGAGCTGAGGGAACTGAGGTTGTTTAATCTGGAGAGAAGGAGGCTTGGGGAGAACTTCTCACCCTCCACCTGAGAGGAGGCTGTAGCCAGGTGGGGGTCAGTCTCTTCTCCCCAGAAGCAAGTGATACAAGAAGAGGAAGTGGCCTCCAACTATGCCAAGTGAGGTTTGGATTGGATATTAGAAAAGATTTCTGTGCCTAAATAGTGGGTCAGGCATTAGACCAGGCTGTCCAGGGTAGTGTTGGAACCCTGAAGATATTTAAAAGATATGTAGATTGGCACTAAGGGACATGGTTTAGTAATGTGCCTGGCTGAATCCATAGTCCATAGAGCTGGCAATTAAAGTAAAGTAGGTGAGTGTTACTGACAAGCCAGCCAAGCTCACCAGCATGGACAGGCGTGTGTGTCTTTAAGGGGGAGATTGGGAAGAACAGACTGTTGGGGTGACCAAGTGAGTCTGGCTGGCTGCCAGGGACACAGCAGAATCTGGAAGTCTCCATGGTGAGACTGCTGGTGAATGTGTTGTTTACATTTATTTTTTTCCGTTTCAGGGCAGTCCTGTTTTCTGTGTTCAGTTATTAAGATACAGCGATCTGCTTTATTGAAGGTAGAGTAGTGGTGCCATCTGGTGGTGGTAGTACATTCCCAGGAATGAGAAAAACGACTTGTGAGGAATTCCGTTGAGATCTGAGAAATTGCTGGCGTGGTACTAAAAAGAGTACATGGATTTATTTGCTGCCTTAGCATGTAAATATGCTGTTGAATTGGGTCATAAAAAGCTGTACAAGTATTCATAACTAGTCTTGCTAGAGCAAATTTAAATCTTTTTTTCTTTCTGATCAACAGAAAGGTTTGTTTCTAGTAGTTTCTTTTACAAAACAGTGCTTTGCAAATACAGCATAAGTTTTATTGGAGCTTACAATATTTTAAAACTCAGTTTGAAAGACACATTATCCTCTGTTATTGCATTTTGCTAAACGCAGCACAAACTTCTCACTGCTAATGTTTGAAGTCACTGTGCCCTTTTATAAGTGGCTTATATATTGTTTCAAAGTAAAGTTCAACAGGTGACAAGAGTACACCTGACAACAGTTGAAATAAACAACTTTGGTATCTGAAGCCAAAGCAACCACAATATTGTTTTCTCTATCCTTTCATCTGTTGAAAATGTGTCCTGCATCTTAAGTTGCTTACCTGAGGTAATATACTCATCCTTCTTTTGAGTACTGTACAGGCTGTACTGACATTGCTAGCAATGAAAATAGGGCTATGACTTCTTCTCCAGTTCTCTTGAAGTAAATTTCTGACTGATAAGTATCCTGCCCTACAGTGGAAAAACTTGGAAAAGAGGAAGGTACTTTATTTTAAGCTGGTGAGGCTTTTTAATTTAGTTCATATAGCCATTACTCTTCATCTATTGCAGGTCAGCATATTATTCTAATAAGTTACTTGTAAATAAATAGCCTTGTAGAACAGAGGTCTATATCTTCAGTCATTAACAACCTCTGTCTTTCTGCTACAAATGATTAGAATAACAGACTATTTTTGTTTGAATCCAGCTAGTTGAAAAAGACAAATTCTGTGCTTGTATTTCTTCATAATCTCTGACCTCATGACCAAACAACACTTTACTTGCATTGTGATGGAAGTGAGAGTTGGACTTAGTTCTCTCATTACAAGGTTGTGCTCACAATATTTTAAAATTCTGTCTTTATGGAATAAGGTGTTTGCAGGCCTTTTTAGCTAGTGTAAATTGTGGAATTAAATAGAAACAGCTATTAAAATTGAACATATGTAATAGTACTTAAGAATTTAATGTTAATATTTAAATTAATATTTAAAAAGTTAATTTATTGAAATTTATTGGTCATCTTTGGGAATAATGAAACTGATGGCCATAGCAAGGGCTTTATTTTTTTCTACCCTTTAATTCAGCTCATTGAAAATGTACGTTTGTCTACTGAGTTTCACCAGTGTGTAGCTACTAGCAGAAGTGAGATGCTTATGCCTGATGTAAGCCACACGATCATAAGCATCAGATTTGAAAATTGTCTTTTCCACACTGAGTTTTGGATCTGAACAAAGTTCCATTGTTGTAATGCTTTGTTCTTTGATTGCTTTAAATACAGTGTCCTTATGAATTGAGATACACCTGCTGCTTCCACTACTTTTGTCATTTAGCTTTTGGTGCTGTATGACTTCAGTACCTTTCAGTAATTATTCAGCAAAATTGTTATTATTTGCTACATTTAGCTGTTTTCCTCAGGCTTTCCCCACTGTGAGCATTATACTTCTGCTTTTTAATGAAGTAACATTACTGTACTATGTTTCAGCAAAAGAAAAATATGTATGCTTATCCTGTTAAAATAGCAAGGTTGTAATGGGTTTGTAAATCTGTCAGGCATTCACTTCACTTCTGGATTTGTACCTGATAAGAATAACTTCCTGTTTTGCTTTACAAAGCTAGGTGGTACAAACAACAGTTACAGTTTGATGATCTGAGAAGTTGTTAAGAGCTGTCATAGCACTTGAGAAATCCTTAAAGAAAATATTGGTACTCACTTCTGACTTATTACAGGATCAGTAGAATAATCCGCTTCCCCAGTCTCCAGCAACCATCTAGATCTAAAAAAGAACTGAACTTCTGTGTCTTTAGTTTTCATAGTGCATCACTATCACCCTGTAACTAGAACAGGAGGAGTATGGTGATGATTTAAGACCAATTTGGTTGTTGTTTTTATTCTCACAAATTGAGTGGTACTTCCTTCTTCCACATGAACCAAAGTGTAACCTTGTCTTCTTCCAGCAGTAGTGAGGGAAGATGCATGACAAGTCCTTCCGAAAGACTGTTACTCGAGTTTATGTTGTGATGTGCATTTGGAATGGGGATAAGCCTCTGAGCTGGTTTCTTTAGAAGCAGTGTCACTGCTCTGTTCTCCACATTTTGCTGGAGAAATAAATCTTTTAAATGACAAAGTGTTATGGACTTTGTTCTACTGTATGAGAGGCTTTCTGTCCTCAATGGGGATTTTTTTAGGGAGTTCCAGAAAAGAGCATCTCCTGCAACTCTGCATTGCTTTCAGTTAATAGTAATTTTTTTTAACTTTTTTTTTTACTTTGAATTCAATCAAAGAAGTTCATGATGGAACTGCAAAGAGATTTTTATTGTCATTGTTCTGAAGTTTCTGTCAAGTGCTATCATGAATATCTTGTTTTGTCATTGTTTTCATAATTCCCTTAGCAATATAACAGCAAAATCAGTAACTACAGGCTATGCCTTTGATTTTTTCAGAGCAGGAAGACAGAACTAGTAGTACTCTTTACCTGTCTCTGTAACAGCTGAACCTTCACTGTGTGAATCAGTTAGAAAAACTGTTTCTTCTGTCAAACTTACCTATTCATGTGAGATTGTATCACCTTTAGCCAGAGAATAAAGGTCTTCTTTTTTATTATTTTTTAAAATATCATTTTATTCTGGCAAATACCTAGAGATTCTGGAAATACGAATTATTTCCTTTGAAAGTATTTTTGGAAGATTAAGATACAGAGAGCAGATTACTTGAAAACATAGCTTGAAAACTGAGAATGCTGCTCACCTGAATGTACGCCTTCAATTCAAAATATTTTCTTTTCTTACAGACTGTCTAGTCCTTCCATTGTGCTTCAAGGTTTCTGCTTACTTATTTGGTTCTTTACCCTGTCATTTTTGAAGATAATGAATTTCTTTTTATTTTGTGATCATGTGTAACAGGACTTCTTAGTTTTTCGAGTAATTTTCCTTGTCTTGTAGGAGACTGTGCTAAATCTTTTTTTCTTTCTTTTTCCTGAGGATCAATTTTTTTCCCCCCTTTTCTTGCTTACAAGTACTTCTGCCCCATTGTTATCTTAAATTAACAGACATACCTAAATACTCAGGTGAATTTAGTGGGTGAGTCTTTTTGGCAGCTGTATTTTGAAGAATTTTGGATGTTAACTTTCAGACTATTCTTCTGTCTTTTCAGGTCTCTGGATGGCAGACTCTGAAAAGAAATGCTGTTTTAAGAGGTATGCCTCATGTAGGCCAAAATATTCTGGAATGGTGTCTATGTAAATGATAAGGCTGTACTTCTGAGGAGTCCCTCTGCTGATCCTCTCTGTAATCTTGCATGAATAATAGTTTCAGTGCTGACATATCTCTGAAATGTGAAAGCTTGTACAGAGATATGCAGGCTTCTCGGTGATACAGTTTTAATAGACAGGCCTGTAATATTTTGCTTAACTTTTTGCTTGATCATCTGAAGAGAACATTGCCTTAGTGGGTGAAGTGGATGAAGCGCTAACAAAAGAGGTTGACTTTCTGAAATGTGCATATCCCCTTCCAGCTTCTCCCGACTCTGTGTATGTGTGTGTGTGGTTGGTTGCCTGGTTTTTAATTGGGAATATAGTCCAGATGCTTTTGTAAATGTCCTCACTCCCTTTTTGGTGTGTTGTAAGACTTCCAGACAGTGAGAGGCTGACACCATGCCAACAGTGTGGTTTAAAATAATGTCAGCTGGAACCAAGATGAAGAAACACAAATCTTTTTGCAAATGATCTTTTTTTCATGTTAGCTGAATGTTTGGAACATTTTCTCTGTTTGTTTGGGGTTTCATGTTCCAGCACTGAAAGGAAGTGTCTCTTGTCTCTCCATTGTTGTATGTTGTTTCTGAATAATTCATTGCTTGGCAGCTGTTAAGAAAACAGTCTTTTCAAAATGGAATTCTTCTACCATGCATTTCAAGCAGATGTGGTGGCATATATTAGAAAAGCAGGCTTTGTCTTTGTAAGAGAAAGATTGGTCTGAGTATTTTCTTAACTTTTTTAGACAGGATCTCTCAATTCTTTTTAGGCACTTCAGAGGGTTTTATATTTCTATAAAGCAGGACAGTGCTGATTCGTTTTGTTCTGCCTCCAAAATAATAACCAGGATGAAGTACTAGCAACTTGGATTAAAAGTGGGTCTTCAGCTATTGACTAAGATTTTGGTGTTGCTCATTTTTATTCAGTGTTTACAAGAGTCCTAAGGAAAGTGATGCTAAGAATTAGGGAAGATGTTATTTCTATTTTCAACACAACCTGTGGACAGAAATCAAGATGAGGGTGCTGCACTGCTCTTGGAGGTGCACACTTGTAGGATGAGAGGCATCGTACCCAAGTTGCAATGCAGGAGATTCCTAAGAGACAGTAGGAGCATTTTTTGCCTGTGAGGGTGGGTCAGGCTCTGGAACAGGTTGCCCAAAGAGACTGTGGAATCTTCGTTGTTGAGGGTTTTCTGTGCAAAGAAGGAATAGGCCCACATTTACTCAATTTAAGTGGGCTTGCTTTGAGTGCAAGTTTGGATTAGAGCAGCTTGGAGAGATTACTCCGTAACATTATCCTATGAATCTATGTAATATGCTGCAGGGATGCTTTTTTTGCATTTCACATTTCCTGTAAAAACAGCTGAGGCTCAGGTTGGTGTGTTTTGTTATGTGTCTTTTTTGGGGTTTTTTTGTGGTTTTTTTTCTGGTTTGGTTGTTGTTGCTTGTTGGTTTTTTTGTTTGGTTTTTTTTTTTGCTTGGTTAGTTGACGAGTTGAGAAGAGTTTTGTGATTATAGAACTGAGGAGTGACTTACTACTATTCCAGCAATGTGGTTTTGAGGGAGAAGAACGGTGCTTTGGCTCCAGCGTTCTTTAGTTGTCTAAGTAAAAAATAAGACTCTTTAAATTTTTTTAATAAATGTCACAGTTCAGTCAGTGGATTGAAAGTTTCAAAGTTGTCTGCAGTTCTTAAAGTTTGAGAATTGCTTGTGGGTTACTATTTGAGCAGGTAAATCTCAGAAGAGCTAACAATTTAATTTAGAAGAACTAAGGAATTTCTGTGTTACAGAGGTTTGCCTTTCTTGGCTTTGGCTTTCTAAAAACTAAATTAAGGTATGGTATTTTCTGTTGTCTGCTAACTTCCATGGAGGTTTAGTGGTAGTCTGAGCTTCACAGTGTTCAAATGAGATATTAGGTTTGGAACATGATATTGTAAATGTTCAGAATTTGGTCTGTCATCAGAATTTGCCTGTTTTTATATAGAACGGCAGCTTTCTGTGAAACTTTTGCTTCTGAACTTGACTGAGCCTGTGAAAAATTCAGAAGCTCTTGAGCATGCGTCTTCTACACAGTGGTTGATGGGTCACATTACAAAATAAGGCAAATGCAAATAATCTCTTTTAGAACCTTGCTGTTCTTACTAAATCCTGCATAGTCTAGTGAGTCTCTGTAAAAAAAGAAGTGTCAATTGGGAGATACGTTTTTGTTCTGAATTTTTAAAAAATATTTTTAGGCAAGAAGGTATCAGCCTAGGTTGTGCTTTGGAAAAGTAAACTTATCATCTCCTATTGCTTCAGGCTGGTGTGTGTGACTTTAATGTCAACCCGATTCTTTGTGTTGTCTTTTTACAGCAGCCAGTTTTAGATGTTGAGCTCATGCTAAATTCTTTGAGTTAGTGTCTCTGTGTGATAATGATTGTGTAACAGTCGTAAGCAGCTTGAGATCAGTCAATATAATAAGAAGTTCAGCTTGTTTATTACATGGATAGGCAAAGGTGGTGTGATAGTGTAGTAAATTCGTAGGATTGTATGATAACTCAGGTTAAAAAGACATCAGGAGATCATGTCCATCATGTCATATGGTTACCTGCACTAGGACCTGAGGGAATGGCATGACCCTGTGTCAGGGGAGATTTAGGTTAGATATTGGGGAAAGGTTCTTCACCCAGAGGGTGGCTGGGCACTGGAACAGGCTCCCTGGGGAAGTGCTCACAGCACCAGCCTGACAGAGTTCAAGAAGCATTTGGACAATGATCTCAGGCACATGGTGGGATTGTCCTGTGTAGGGCCAGGACTTGGACCTGACAACTCCATGGGTCTCTTCCAATTCAGGAATGTTCTAAGTAATCCAGCTGCTCAAAGCAGAGTAAACTGAGGTCAGACTAAGTGGCTCAGTGTGTTATCCAGATACCTGTGCTTTTAAGCTGCATGGTTGATGGGAAATGTGTATTTGGAGATGGACTTCTAGACTTCTGTGGTTTTTGTTTATAAGGTTAGATTACTTGTTTTGGAGGTATGTGAATTAATTTTTAGCTTTCTTTTCAGCATATCACTGCTTCAGAGATGGGAAGATGAGTTTTGTGAAAGAGATCACCTGGAATTCAGATACGAAAAAATATCTCTTTTTCAAAGGGAAGGTGTTTAAGGGAGACCTGGATATGTCTAGAAAATAGAAAAATAGGTTGTGTGATTCTTAGTCAAACTTCATGTTTTGGATGTTGTGTAGTCTTGCTGTTTAGTTCCAGTTTGTATGACATTACTGACATGGATTAATTGCATGTGCAGAAGCTGTCAGTAGCCTAAGCAGAAGGATGTCCCTTCATTCAGAATTCTTCAGAGGAATCCAGCACCTGGTAAACATGCTTTGTTTCTTTTACATTACTACATGTTGATATGGTAAAAGTAGCTCTTTGAGAGTCTACCTAAGTAATAAAATCAGATGCTGAGACTTCTGAAGGACAGTGAGATTTTGTCAAGAGATATGTCATCTTGCATTCTTGGGAGTCCAGCAGTTAAAAAAAAACTAACTCGGTCTTCAATTGCTTGTTTGATAAACTCAATATTTGTGTGTTTGATAAACTCAAACTGAAATTTTCAGGGTGATTAGACTGATGCAAAATGTTAAATATTTGAGAAATATCTTTTAAATTATTTTCTGAACTCTTTATGTTAAAACAATGGGTAGCCTTTATAACAAGGTGGAGTTAAGATGACATAGAAATAGGACTTGGCATATCATTTATGGTATACTTGTCAGCATTAATGTATTGGGAATATTTTATTCCTTCTGCTTGCTTCTAATCTCCGGATCTGATCTGCATTTTTTCTCCTGCAGCAGTGTACTTCAGATTATATATGGTTACTTAAAATATGTGTTTGGTGTGGGGTTTTTTGGTGGGGTGGTAACAACTTGGCTGTCTTACATGATAAAAGTGGTGCTTAACTTTTGTTTGGCAGTAGGCTGTAGAAACATGAGTGTCTTGGGACACCTTCCCAAGAGCAGATGTGTGGTTCAAACAGACTAGTACCCATTCTGAGCTAGTTAGTATATTCCAGACAGGAACATGAAAGACATCCTGTGTTAGCTACCCATCGACCTGGAGAGTTTCTTCTTAAGCATTGTGAGTGGTAGCTTAGCTTTGTATTTCATAGTATGACTGTGTATAATTTTCAAATGTGATAATAATGAGAAAAATAATAATTGATGATGAAATCTGCAACTATGTTATTTACTTCCCTCTGAAGTATACAGGATAGGCAGATGATAAATGTGGAATTACTTTACATAATATGGAATTACTTTATGTTTTTAATTAGTTGCTGTGATTAGTGAATTTAATTTCTTAAATGAGGTTGTAACATTAGTGTCTCTATTTTTTCTTTTTATGTGTCATTAGTTCTGCTAAAATTTTTTTTTTGTTTCCCTCTAGGAAGCAATTCAAGTTTTCTGCAAAGTCTGAGTATTTATGTTATCTGACTGAACTGACATCTTGGTAATATGCCATTTTTTGTGAACTTCTCTCTACCTTTCTAGATAGATAGGAAGTGGT
Organism: Corvus kubaryi; assembly: GCF_017639235.1. Taxonomy (NCBI): domain Eukaryota; kingdom Metazoa; phylum Chordata; class Aves; order Passeriformes; family Corvidae; genus Corvus; species Corvus kubaryi. The sequence continues at coordinate 4,108,646 of NW_024581072.1, forward strand.
CTGGCCTTTTAAAAATTTTATTTTTATTAATTTTTTTTTAATTTTAGTAAGTCCTCTTGTTGTTACAGGTTAACTGTTTTGAAAAGCAAGCGGGGCATTCTAATGTTCTTCTTTTTCCCAAGACTAGAGGACATGGGTCGCAATTGCACAAAATGCAGGCTTAAATAAAGTCTGACACGGACAGCTTGCTTACAGACCTTAGACGTTGCATTGTTTATTGGAGATGCAAGGTGTGCTGAAGCAACCATGCCTGGATCTCTGTGTGAGCAGAGAAGAGATCCTTTTCCTGTTTTAGTAGCTGCAAGAAAACAGCGTGGGACAGGCCTTCTGGAGAAATGTCCTGCTGTAGGTTTTATCACCTTTTGAAACTGAGGTGTCTACTGCCCTCAAAAGACCTGCTACCTTTCTGTTGCTTCTTCTAATAGTTCTTATTTTCAGTCCTTTAAACATCTAATGAGAGAGACTTTCTATCCTTCTTGAAAGGTGTATGAAATTTTCATGAGGTTGATTTGATAGGCTTGCTCCTGGTATTCTGGAAGATATGCATTTTTCCAGTGCCAAAATGTGTATGATTTTTTTCCTATTAAGTTGGCAAAGTGTGTATTATTCTTGCTATCCTCTTTTTTTTCTTTTTTTTTTTTCCCCCAGCACAATGAGCTTTATTACTATATTGTATTATTTTTGCCTTTGTTGTGTGGTTCAGTCACTGTTCTCATAAAATTGTACCCATCTGAACTTTTTTTTTAATTTGTTGAGGGTTCTTCTAGTGGCAGTGTTTATCTCTACTGTGGTGAGGAGAAACTGTAATTTTTTTTCTAGAAAATAAGTGACTTATTTGCTTCAGATTTCACTGTTAAATCTTTGGCTATTCTGCCTTAGTAGTGCTTGGATTCAGTCTGTGATGGCCCTGAACACCTTCTTCTGAATTCCTGCCTAGACAAGTAACTAGAGTTGTATTGATACTGCCTTTTTCAGGATATGTGTAGGCTAATTTCTCTTTTGCCTGCTATGAATTGTGTTTTTCTAACACAAAGTGTGCTGACTTTCTATTTGACTGGTGGCTTGATGCCATCCCTTGAGCTCTTGAAGAGTGATGTTGAATAGCTCTTCCTCAGCACCACAGAAATCTACATACCTCATGCAGTAGCTTTTAACTAATGACCTCATGCAATAACTTACAAGGATTTAATGTGTGTCTGGTTTTCAGAGGGTTAAAAATAATTCTACAATTTAGAAAAGTAATTCAGTTTCTGAGTATAGGTTCTGACCTATCTTGTCTGCTGCAAAACTGAGCTGCTCTTTATTCTTCCGTAATGGGAGGTCACGAGATTTATAACTAAATCTCAAACACTGTAAAATAAATTTGGTTCCTCGCCCCTCCACCCCCCCAGTCTTAACTATGAAAACTGGAAGTCTTCCTAGTCTTTTTTGCATAGGACTGTGCAGATTTGAATGGGTGTTGGGTATGCTCTTCCATAGTTTATAGTGGAATATAAGGTACTTCTCTGCACTGGAATAGTTCAGATTGTTGTGGGAGCTTGCCTTTTGGTAGTTCCTTTTTCTTAGTACCACTTCATTGAACATAGGGAAAAAAAAAAAGATGACAAAGATCAGACAACTTTGTTGCAATATATCTATGTGAAACTCGGGGACCATGTGTCACCATTCAAATTTGGAAATGTTTTCCAAACTGAGCTAGATGAAAAGCAGTATTTGTGAGCCAGGGACAGTAAAATCACTTTAAGGGAAAACAGTATAATTTGGTGACTTCTGCAGTCTGGGAACCACATGTAGTAGGTTGTAAGCAAGTATAGCCCACTCTGTTAATTAGCTAGAATGCTGTCATGTTCTAGTAACAGTACTATTTTCAAAATATTTTGAAAAACATAATACAGCTATGTTTAAAAGATAACAGTTAATTTGTTAAGGCATGGGCTTTGTGTGGTGTTTTCTCTCTAAGTAATTGGGGTTGCTGCAAAAAAAGGTTAAATGAGCTTTTTCATTTTTGATTTCTAATTTTTTTCCTTTTAAAGGTGCTTATGCCATCTCATGCTCAAAAGAAAGGAAAAATATCTAGTTCAAGTTTTAGCACAACAAACTGCAACTCTGCCAATGAAATTATTTTAATCTGTAATGTAGTCTTTAATTAACTTGTGTTTAAATAAAAGGGATTTCAGAAGGTTTACTTTCCAGCCTCATTATTGAGAGACAGATTAAAAATTATGCTTTAACATACTGACAGAAGGAAGCGCTTAAAAGTGTGGTTAAACCTAACAGTTGCTTTGACTTTTCAATTGTCAAAAACCACTTTTGATTCTGAAATTACTTTGAGGTTTTTCTCCCTCTGTATTTTTGTGAGTTTGCCAGCATTGCTAGAGTGAATATGATGACTGAAGTTACCAGGATAGTAGGGTTTCACTGTAAATCTGAGTCCCTTGGTTGGTAAAGGAACTTACTAGTAGCAGGCTGGGAGGGCCGTTTTCTATGCTCTTGCAGTACTGACTTGCAGAATAGTGTGGGGTTTACATTGTTTAGCTTTTGTGAAGTGACATGAAAGTTAGTGCCACCACTGTGTGCACACATCCTTGTATGTTGTGCGAAAGTCTAAAGCTGGGCTAATACTAGTTAATCATTTATTCCCGAATGACTACAGCTGTGTTACTTTATGATATGTCTCTTCCACAGACACCAAAGATGCTAACGAGAAAGATTAAGCTTTGGGACATTAATGCCCATATAACCTGTCGTCTGTGCAATGGATACCTGATTGATGCTACTACTGTAACAGAATGCTTGCATACTTGTAAGTAGAAGTACAATTAAGTTCATGTTGCTGGTTTGTTTGTTTGTTTGTTTGTTTCTTTTAACTTGATATGCAACATGTTGTAATGGTTTTCAGTTGAAATTTAAAATATCTGTTGTGCATCAGCCAAAATAGCATGTGCTTTACTAGACTGCTTTTTTTAACAGATGATTTGCTTTCTTAAAAAAGCAAATTAAGGGAACATTAAAGCTGTATAGCATAAACTTGAAGCCATATTCAATTAGTGGTAATATAAATATTCAAGAATGAAGTCTGTCTTCCTGCTAAAGGAATGTGGAATACCTAGTTCTCTCTTCTGTGACAGTTGATACAGCATATGTTCTCCACCTGGAGCCTTTCAGATGTCTCTTTCTCTCCTGTTCTGATGCAGAAAGCAAATAGTTTATTGATAAAGAATAGTATGTTGTCCTGTACCCTAGAAATAAGCTTGTATTCCAAAATACTGTGATAAGGTAGTTGTTTGTTGTTACTTTGTGAATTTCTACTTTCATGTAAGTGAAGGATGACCTAGAACCTTGCAACGCATCCCATGTTTTACAACTATTTTGTCACAATATTTATGTTTATTCTGATAAAGCTATTATGTTGTTTAATAAGCTTAATGACTTAGTCCTAAATTTTCTTTGAAGGCAATTATTTGGTGGCTGTGTCTTCATCATGAAACGAAAAGTTTCAGCGGACTTCTTCACCTAATATATCTGATGAAGGGGAAAGGCAATGCTCATGATTTGTCACTGATTATGTTTTTTATTATATTCCATTTAGAAGCTTCATCCAAACAACACTTCATGTTGTTTTGGATATCCTCATAGAATCTAGGATCATGGAATGGTTCATTCTGTGATTCCAAGAACCACAGAATGGTTCTTGAAACTGGAACCTAGATTCAATCCCCTGGCCATGGTCAGGGTCAGCATCTACTGGATCAGGTTGCTCAAAGCCCCGTATAACCAGGCCTTGAATGCTTCCAGGGATGGGACATCCACAACTTCTTTGGGCAACCTCTGCCAGTTACCCTCACAATACAGAATTTCTATCTAATCTGAACCTATCCACCTCCAGTTTGAAGCCATTCCCCCTTGTCTTCTCAGTACATGCCCCTGTAAAAAGGTCCCCTCCATCTCTCTTGTAGTGCCCTTCAGCTGTTGGAAGGCTGCTTTAAGGTCTCTCCAGAGCCTTCTGTTCTCCAGGCTGAACAACCCCAACTCTCTCAGCCTGTCTTCTTAGGAGAGCTGCTCCAGCCCTGTGATCAACTTCATGGCCCTCCTCTGAACTCACCGGAACGGGTCCATGTTCTTATGTTGGGAGTCCCAGAGCTGGACACAGTAGTCAGTGTCTCATGTCCCGTCTGCATTTGTTTCATATCTCAATTTCCATAGTGTTGTTTTCAGAGAAAGATCCTTAAGCTAGACTTCCAGTTAGTTTTGCCCAAATTTTTTACTGCTGCTAGTAAGAAGATTGTATACGGAATGAAGATCATAACAAGTTAACATGGCTGACAAAGAGCTAGGGAGAGGGTCATTTTTCACTGTTCTTTAAGAATAAAACAAAAACCTCACAAATACCCCTCAGCTGATATCATCTGTACCATCTCTTATATTTGCATATGGAGGAAATATGTAGATTAATCCACAGTGCTACAGTGCTTGCTTCAAAAGCCAGGGAATACCCTTTACTACCTTTTCCTGCTGCTTTTTGGGGGGTTTGTTTGTCTTGTTTCTTCCTTATTTTGACAGTTTATATTTTATGAATACCACTTCACTGTGTGCCCTGTATAAATAGTTTTGTGAGAACAGGCACAGGATATCATGTAGTAGTGTGTTTTATGAGTACTGTTTTGGGGCAGAACAGAGGAGAGCAGAGTATAAATAGTTTACTTTGAAAGAGAGATGGGTGACTGTGTGTTTGCATATAGAAATGGGCAGCTGTATAATGAATGGCTACTTTAGCAACTCATACCAGGATGTTTTACTAATACTGAGAGTCTGTGCTAATGCTGTCTTTTTAACAAAACTTCATACATGTTGGCATTGTTCGTGTTGTGTAAGATAATGCTAATAATGTATTATTATTTAAATAATAATAAAAAGCATCCTTGCAAAATCTATCATGACATTACCCTGTCTGTTGAGATAGTGAATTCTCTTCCAAATTATACCACCCCGAAACTTTCATTCTGTTCTACTCAGAACTGAACATTTTTCTTACCTTTTCCATTTTTCTCTAATTTCCTGATCTTCAGCCATTCAAAGACTCTTCAGTAGTAAATGAAGTTCTTGAGTCCTTTGGTGAAAGTAATTTGGAGGACCAAGGCCAGTCCTCTGGAGGAACAGGGCCAGTTTTGGTAAAACTGAATTCAAGAGAAAACAAAGGGTTTTTTTGCTTTCTTTCCTGCTTGTTTCTCTGCTGTGGTTTTAGTTTGTGGGTGACAGGTAGGCCGGTAAGTCAGTCGCTAAAAACATCATTTTTAGTAAGTCAGCCTTAAATCTTTTTTTAGTTTATATCTATTCCTTGATTAATATTCTATGTTAGATGATATATGCAGATCTTATTTAACTTCGTGTTTGTAATGTCAGTTTTGTTAGTGTTTACATGTAAAAGCTGTCCTTCTATGTTATGAAAGGGAAAACCTCACATTATGAAAGGTATCATGTTCTGGATTCATCAGGATGATAAAAGGTCGACTTGAACTAGATACAGAAATGAAAAAAGTCAAAGAGAAGTGAAACTGTTAAAATAAACAACTGAGCATTAACCTTGCCTGTTCTTGTTCTGATGAAAGCTCTCTGATGTGTTTAAGAAATCAGAAAATGTACAACTCAGTTCATGCCCACAGTCAGTGCCCACATATCTGGGTACAGACCAGAGATACTGGAAAACCAAGATAATGGAAAATTCTAGTAACAGTATTGTTTCAGACCATAGAATGATTTCCATGGTGTCTGTCCATTACTCCAAAGATTTCCGGTTTCAGGAGAGTTTATTAATCCCAACCTGACCCCAGAAAAAAAAGAATCTAGGTGGCTGCAGCACCCTTCATAAGCCGTCTAGTTGCATTTATTCGGATGCTGTGCTCAGACTGAAACCTGACAGAACCTTAGCCAGCTTGCGACCAGTTCATTTTAGGAGGAGTTAGTCTATACATAGTCCAAACTGGAAGATGTACTGACATGGGATGATGTTTGGGTTGGAAGGGACCTGTAAAAGTCACCTAATGCATCACCACTGCAGTGGGCAGGGGCATCTTCAGCACTGCTTCTAGGAGGATCTGCTCCATGATCTTCCCAGGCACAGAGTTAAGGCTGACAGGTTGGTGGTTTCCAGGTTTCTCCTTTTCTGCCACTTCCTAAAAGTGGACACAGTGTTTTCCTTTCACCAGGGATTTCATCTGACTGTCAGGACTATCACTGTCAGTGGCTTGGCTACTACATCAGCCAATTCAAGACCCTGGGACACATCTCATTAGGTCCCAGAGACAGACTTGTGTTCAGGTTCCCGGGTGTTCATGAATCTGATCTTCTCGTGCAGTGGAAGGGACTTGGCTCCCCCAGTCCCTTCTTTGCGGTTCATCTGTGCGAGAGGTGTGGGAAGAGAAATTGCTGGAGAAGAATGAGGCAGAAAAATTGAGAACCTCAGCCTTTTTCTTGTCCACTGTTACTGGTTTGCCAGTGTTTATCTGGGGGGTACACATTCTCTGACCTACTTTTTCTGACATACCTATAGAAGCCCTTAAAATTCTTCATGTCCCTTGCCAAGTTCAGCTTCAGCTGTGATTTGGCCTTTTTCACCCCTCCCTACACAAGTTAGGAGCATCCCAATACTCTTTCCAGGATACCTGTCCCTGCTTCCTCTGTCAGATTCTGCTTCTATTGACTTGGTAGGAATGGGGTTTGGCTTGACTTTTGCAAATGGATTTACTGCTCTGGCATTCCACTGGAACAAACTGTTGTGTGAGATCTGTGCTTAATGTGCAAAGCTATGAGGCTTCGTCTAACCTCTGCCACCCAGAGTTCTGTCATCCTAGGTGTGTAAATGCAAAGCACAGTGCAAAGTTACTATGCTTCATTTACTGTTACTTTTTTTTTTTTAATTAACGGGTGTTTATGTAATTGTATTCTCTTCTTGTTTGAGAGGTAGATGGCACTATAGTTACAGAAATCCATTCATTTTGTATGGGAACTGCATTAATACCAAGATTACATGAACTAGTGAACTTCAAGAAAAAACTATACCTCCCTTCTTTTCTCCATACCCTTTTGAGTTGTAACTTTAAATGAGTGAGGATATCATGTAGTAGTGTATTTTATGAATACAGTTCTGGGGCAGGACAAAGGAGAATGGAGTATAAATAGTTTCTTTTGAAAGAGAGATGGGTGATTGTGTGTTTGCATATGGAAACGTGCAGCTGTATAATGAATGACTACTTCAGCAACTCCTACCAGGAAATTTTACTAATACTGGGGATCTGTGCCAATGTAATTTTTTTTCTGGTAGAAGTTTAACTGTAGTGTACTCTGTGAGAATAGACTTAAAATAACACCCAGATATCCACTTTCCAGCTTTGGAAATTTTTTTTTGTCTTGGTTTCATTGCCACCACACACATTTGCTCTATATGTTGCCATGGTTAAAGCAAGTATGTTTTGTTTAATATCTTAATGGCAAGTAGTTCCTGTAGTGTCATCCATGCAAGCTGAATGTTGACCTGCTAGAAATTGTTGTTCTAGTAAATTTCAAAGTGGGATTTTGTGCTGTATGCTGCATTAAGAAGGTTTTTGATAAGTATGGATGCTTTAATTCTAGTGCATCCCTTCCCTGTATTGAGAACATTAATGAAAGGTACTGGAAACTGTATTCTGCAAATTAGACATCATGCACATATGATGTAAAAAAATGAACTTGATGTAAATTTCAGTAATGTGCATTTCTGTGACTGTACTAAAACAGACTTTTATTATGCTACTTTTATATGCTATTTTTATTCCTTTTTAATTGTGAATGTCTTTGTTACTAGTCTGTAGAAGCTGCCTAGTGAAATATTTGGAGGAGAACAACACCTGTCCAACCTGCAGGATTGTTATACATCAGAGTCACCCATTACAGTATATTGGGTAAGTATAAAAGCAGAAGTGTGAGTAGCTTCACTCTAGACTGGTTCACCCCCTTTGATACAGTACAGCTTCTCCCAAAATTTTCATTCTTGCTTATCAGCATGTTAAACACTAAAAAAGAAGTTTGAAGGGGATTGAGGAGATACAGGATAAAACTTTAGTTATGAATTTGCAAAATTCATGCATGGCAGCTTGTTCCAGACTTCAAAAAAAACCCAAAGCATACACTTAAATGTCTAATTTCTGTGTGATTTTTAATGGGATTTAGTCATTCCTCTTTTTGTATGCTTGAATTGTAAAAATAATATATATGAAACATTTGTAGGAATTATACTTTTAGAAAATTACAATAATTAGTCTCAGTTGGACAATGCTTTTCAGCATCTGACAGTTATGAGATAAATAATTTTCAGCTTTATCGTTCAGCTAATCTTTTAAGGGTCTGCTTAGGTCATAGGAACAGGAAAGAATGTCATAGTATCATCATAAAATGGTTTGGGTTGGAAGGGACCTTTGAGAGATCATCTAGTTCTAACCACCCTGCCATGGGCAGGGACATGTTTTGCCTGGACCAGGTCACTCAAAGTCCCACTCAGCCTGGGCTAAACATTTCCAGGGGTGGGGTATGTACAACTTCTCTGGGCAACCTCTTCTGGTCTTGCCACTCTCACTGAAGAATTTCTACCTGTTATCTAACCTACACCTGCTGTCTTCTAGTTTAAAACCATTCCCCCTTGCCCGTGTCGAAAGTTTGTTTCCAGCCTTCTTGTGGGTTCTCTGCATGTACTGGAAGGCTGGTCTGAGGGCTCCCTGGAGTCTTCCTTCTCTAGGCTCTACAGCCCCAACTCTCTCAGCTTGTCTAAACAGGAGAGGAGGTCCATCCCTCTCATCATTTTCGTGGCACTCCTCTGGACTCACAGCAACAGGTCCACGTCCTTCTTATTTGGGGGCTTCAGAGCTGAATGTAGTGGTCTAGGTGGAGTCTCTTGCAGGCAGAGTAGAAGGACAGAATTCACCTGCTTCGATCTGCTGGCCAAGTTTCTTTCGATGCAGCCCAGGATGCAGTTGGCTTTCCAGACTGCAAGTGCACTTCGCCAGGTCATGATCAGTTTCCCATCCACAAGTCCTTCTCCTCAGGGCTGCTCTTAATTACTTCTCTGCCAGCCTGTAGCTGTGGTTGGGATTGCCCCAACCCGGGTGCAGGACCTTGCACTTAGCTTTGATGAACTTTATGAGCTTCACATGGACCCACCTCCTAAGCATCCCTTCCCTCCTGCCTGTTGACTGCCCCACACAGCTTGGTGTCGGTGGCACACTTGCTGAGGGTGCCCTCGATCCTACTGTCTGTGTCACTGACAAAGATCTTGAACAGCACCAGTCCTGGTACTGACCCCTGAGGACACCACTTTTCACTGGTGTCCTTTTGGATATTGAACCATTGATCACAACTCTTCTGAGGGCAACCATCCAGCCAATTCCATATCCACCAGGTGCCGCATCAGCCAAATCCCTGTCTCTTCAGTTTAGAGAGGATGTCATGCAGGACAGCATGAGTCACCCTTTCCTCATCCACTGCCTCTGTAACCTCATCATAGAAGACCACCAAAGTTGTCAGACACTGCTCTTAGTGAAAGCCATGTTGGCTGTTGCCAACCACCTCCTAATTCTCCATGTGTATTTGCATAGTCAAATTGCATTTTCACTAAGTATTTTTGTTGGGTTTTTTCCTCCTTTAGTTTTCAGAAAAGACATTCTCCTTCTTTTCCTTAAGTGCTTTCTTTTCATTTTACTGCAGTGTAGTAACTCCTGCTGATGAAAATACATTGTGACGGTGTGTCTGCATAAACTGTTGCACATCAAGTAGTGTTTTGTCTTCCATTATAAAGAACTTGGGTTTGTTCACAGCATTTTTCGATATGCCTTTCTCACTTCTATAACAATTTCTGAAGCAATGGTTATAGCAAATGAGTCTGATTTCACTTTTACAGAAAACTTGATATTCCATACACAGTTGTATTTTTCAAGCTCCTCCTCATTCAGGAGCCTGAAACTATGCTCTCTACATTTATATAATACACTGATAATAGCCTGTATGAGTGTATAATTGAAGGGACAGGTAGATGCAAATAGGCAAGAATGAATAAATGACATGCAAGATAACATGTTTGCCTTGCTTCAAAAACCTGTTTTCTGTGCAAAGAGGGGCCAGGAAACAACGTGACATTGAGAACAGCTAGAAGGCAATTTGTTATTTGGTTTTTTTTTGTTGAATACACTTCAACTTAACTCAGCTGCTTGAACAAATTGTAAAATACTGCCCCATCAAAACTGAAACAGACTTTGTAGGGTCTACTTTGTCCGGTCTCCTTTTGGGTATATTTCCTTACCTTTTTTAAAAATAATTGGGAGTCCGAAGTTTCACAAGATGTTTGAAAATGGAGATTTAAACTCCTATTCATCCTCCGTCTGTGTGGAAAATAGGTAAACCAAATGTATCACCTTGTTCACATTTCTAAATACTGTTAAGTAGCATCATAGAGTCTTAAAATTCTTTGGAACCTTAAAGATCATCTGTATCATCTAGTTCCAACCCCCAAATTCTCACCTCTGATGTAATAGTGATGCCTTATTTACGTATTTTTGTTGAAATATTTTTGGCAATGTGTCTGCAGTCCATATGTGATACTTCATAATCCCAGCCTGTACAAATGGGATTGCTACTGGTCAAAATGATGTGAATTTAGGATAAACGATATTCTGAATCTTGTTGTAGTGCTACTTAAAATATTGTAATTACTGTTTGTAAATGTCTTGATTTGTCACCTTTCTGTGATTGTTCACTGATCTCCACTGCTGTGAAGTGCTCATGTCAGGTGATGAGAAGCCTGAGACTACTCTTGTAAACCTTTTCTTTTCAAGTCAGATTCAGGACTTGATGATGCAAACTCTTTTGGGGTAATGACATTGCAGCAGCCAAGGCAGACACTTGAAATGCTTATTATACTATTTTTTAATTGGAATTTAAGGTAATATTTCATTTCTTTCAGACTATGACTTATTTTAGACTTGGACAGGATTTTTCTAGGTGAGCTGGGAATGAAAGTTTAGAATCTTAATTGGCCCTACTGTTATACTTGCAGTGGGATTATTACCTTTTCTTCATTTGAGCCATGCTACCTGTACGGACTACTTAGCTACATAACATTTCTCACAGTTAAAATGTTGTCTTTTAAGAAGAAAGTAAACTTTAGTTGTTGTGATCTTTTTCTGTGAACTGTTCCTCTTGAATTTTAGAAGAATCCTAGTAAAGATAACTAATCTATAACTGTGAGAAACGAAGTCTATAGGGGTGAGAATCAAGTTATCCTTGATTCTTTTGTAATAAAAATGAGTTTATTTCTAAGTTCTAAAAGAATTTTAGACTATTAGTGACATACTTGTCTTGATGCAGAAGGACATATTCAGTGGAGTGATTTCCTCCACGGACTAGTCTTTCTCAAACTTTCATTTGTTTTCTGTCTTAGCCTTGCTGTCCTCCCTGGTTTGATAGAAACATCGATTTGAGATGTAAAATTCTTATTAGGTGAATTTAGAGATTTTTGCATGTGGTTAGTACTGGAACTTTTTAAAGAGAAATGTTTTGAATCAAGATGATGAATTTAATCTTTTGATTTGGGTGTTTTTTTTTTTTTTTGCTAGTCATGACAGAACAATGCAAGATATTGTTTACAAACTTGTGCCAGGGCTCCAAGAAGGTAAGTTGTGGTGTGACCTTTCTAAAAGTCAGTTTGCACATACTTCTTTGGCATTAAAAAAAACAAAGTTTCAAGTGATGAAAAAGGAGGGGGCAACTGAGGAAAAATACAATGGAAAACCAGATTCTTTCACCTGTGTAATTTTTAGCAATTAATTTAATTTCTTGCCTGTACTAGCAGAAATTGAGTGTGGGGGTGGTGAGAGGCAACATGGGATGTTTCTTCCAAGAGCGGTGTTAAGTAAAGCAGAATTCAGCTTTTGAATGTTGCCATACCATAACTCTAATCTGTTTTTGTTAAACTGTGTACCTGTTGTGCAAGCTTTCTAGAATTCTCAGAGGTAAAATGCAATGCAGAACTACTTTTAGTTTCTGCTATTCTAAGAGTTCTTTCTTATCAGGGAACTTTCAATTTCTGGTTTCATAATCCTCTTTGACACTAGATCTGTTTAACTAAAGAAATACATTATAAAAATTGCTCAGTGTTTTTTTTTTGTCTTAATGTATGTTAGAGCTTTCATTTAAATAGAGTATTTTAATCTATTTAAGCTGCTTTTTAACCAGAGCATTTTCAAATATCAGTGAGATTAAATTGATAATATAAAAATTATTTCTAGGATCTTGAAAATCAGAACTATAAATAAAAATTCAAACCCAGTGTTTTGACTGAAATACGGTTATATTCAAAATGGGGGTTATTCAAAATCAGCTGAAGTATTTTAAATACCATCTCATTCTAGCAGTAATGCTGTAACAATAATTATACAGACAACTTAATGCTATTCTAACTTGGAAAAATAAGATGAGGCATGACTTGATGCGGTAGCAGAGATAGAAGACAGTAAATAATGACACCACCACCACCACTTGTTGGCAATCCTTAAGTGGGAAGGGATTTGGAATAACTTCATAAATATTGCATTAGAACTTTATTACAGGGATTAATATTTGCAATTTTAAACAGCGGAAATGAAAAAGCAAAGGGAGTTTTATCACAAACTGGGCATGGAAGTTCCAGGGGACATCAAAGGGGAGACATGTTCTGCAAAACAGCACCTAGATTCTCATCGAAATGGTAAATAGTCCCTTATTTATTCTGTCTTTGGTGGGTGACAGCTAGTAAATAGATAAACTGTTCTTTTGGAAGTATGTGCCCAGTTGGTATTTTACAGTCACAGTTTTTCCTAGTGAGGAATAGAGTCAGCATAGGATTGTTGCTTTGTCCCTTATTTGTGCACAGAATCTTTGTTTTCAGCTGTTAATAGCATGTTGCTTGTGGCAAAGTCAGTCTCCATAGCAGTGCCTACATGGGGATTGTGAAATTACCCAGCTTCTGGGCTGGTAGCAGCTGAACTCCGTAGGTGTTGCCCTCTTTCATGTCACGGGCTGTTGGCTGCAAGTGTTGCTTGAGCCAATAAGCACAGTTTGGGAATAGCAAAGTTTATTCTATGCTGCGAGCCTGAACTGTGCTGTTTTAATTGTATTAGCACTATGAGCTGCTGCTGAGTATATCCGGGGTTTAAATATAAAAATAGTATATGTATCCCATATATCTGGCTTTTTTTATCTAAGGTGAAACTAAAGCAGATGAAAATATAAATAAAGAAACTTCGGAGGAAAAACAGGAAGAAGATAATGACTACCACCGAAGTGATGAACAGGTGGGCTCATAGGGCATGCTCTAGTTTTATCTTGTATTTTAGCTGTTGTGCTTTGGTAAGATAACTTCAATAATCTAACAGAGAAGAAAATAAACTTCTTTCAAGCTACTTTTTCTGTTCTCTGATACAAACAAGATGCAGTTTGTGCAATGCTTTTTTGTAAGCATGAGGTTTTACCTTTGGGTTTTGGCAGGAATAGACAATACATTAAAGACATTTGCATTAAGATTTGATAGTTCTGAATGTTTATGAATTTTCAAAGTATTTATTTGCTTTCAAAACAAATTCATGTAATTTTTCCCCTTCTACAGGAGTGTACCCCAGTGTTACCATGATACATTGAGGTGAATGTGTATTGATAATTATGAATTAAACCTTTGGCACTGTTAACGCATTCAGTGCGGGTAGCTTGGGGTGCAGTTGCAATGAGAGCTGTAGGTTGAGCTCTGGATGGGAGCCCAAGTCAAGAGGCCATGAACTGCCTACTCTTGGCACAGGAAAGGGCACAGGGACCTGTGGCACCAGCCAGGGAACTGGACACTGAGACACAGCAGGAGCTGAGACCCCCAGACTTCGGTGCTGTGAGGGTACAAAAGCCCAGGGGTTCCTTTGTTCACAGTCCCTCCTCAGAGGCACCAGCTCGAGCTGTTGTTATTTAGTTATTGCACCATGATTAAGCTATTTGAAGGACCTGGATGTCTGAGAATCTGCTGTGGGAAACCTGGGGTTGAGCTGGTAAGGAGTCCTGGTCAGACTGTGAGTGTGGGAGGTGTGGCTGTGAAGGGGCTTCAGTTCCAGCTCAGGTGGTGTGAATGTGGCTGCCAGAGTGGCTTCTGGATGGTCAGACAGGGAACTTTCCTTAACAGCACTCTTACTAACTTACTACATATTTTATTTTCAACCTTTAATACTAAGACAGTGTTAGCTCTATATCATAAAAATATCATAAAAGTGGGGAAGGCCACTGTTAAATTTGAAACACAAAGCTTGTTTGAAGGTGGAAACTCCTTTTGGGATAAACAAGCCATGCCTTTTATGTTTTCCTGTTATGTGTGTCCAGAGTAACTTTAGCTTGGGTTCATTTTCAGTTGCCATGTAAGGGAACTTTCGAAGGGAGTGTCCTTGTTATTAGATGCTCCTAGTGCAATACAAGCATATCATCACAAAGACCTTAGACTGTAATGAATAGCTGGATGGGAAAAGAAGTGAGAATTTGAAAAATTTGTCATATAATTTGTATTCATTCTTTTTAAACATATTAAAATTAAACTAGATTAGCAGTTGCATTAAAAGTAAGAAGGTATGTTAGAAGCAATCATTAAGAATTGGCAATGGTTTTCTTACTCTTTTCTTGCTCTAAGTTTTAATATATGGTCCTCTTAAGCTATTGACAGCCTATGAATTTGGACTGAAGCAGCCTTGTTCCAACATCAAAGATTACTTTTTGAACATTTTTGTCTATTACTTACCACTCAGTTTATGAGGTCTTAGAAAATGTGGTTTTTTTAATAGGCATTTCAGTTTAAAGGATACTGTGCTTCACTTCATTGGATTAATAATAACTGTGTTTGGAATATATAATAGGGGACTGCAGAAAATTATTCTAGCCAACTCTTGGTTCTTTACCTTTTCCTGAAGGTAAGCATCTGCTTGGAGTGCAATAGCAGCAAATTGCGTGGATTGAAACGGAAATGGATTCGTTGCTCAGCACAAGCAACAGTCTTGCATCTAAAGAAGTTCATTGCCAAAAAACTCAACCTTTCTTCTTTTAATGAGGTAATATTTTAATTTTTAAAAATAAGTTTACAGATATAAAAACTTAAAGGGGTGGGTTTGTTCCTTTGCAAAAGAATGTCTTTATTCTGATTTTGTTTTCAGAAAACAGCATACACTGCTTCTTAAATTATATGTTATATAGCCATTTTCCTGTCCTTTCTTGGGTCTGTACAGGACTTTACACTTAGTTTGCAGTGCATCTTTGCATGTGCATTTATAAATAGTTGAGCTAAAAGGCTTGGTTATGTGCTTCCACATGTGTTGAAATGGACTCTGGCAAGATGATTTGTTTGATAGATTGTAGTTGAGTTTATCCCCACCCTTCCAGGAAGGTTGCACTCTGCGGGGTCCAGACAGTAACCAACACTTGGACACTACTGAAGCCCAGTTGAAGAGAAAGCACCACAAATACTTTGTTCTTTTCTGTGTTCTTAGGGAAGCTCAATCTGAAGTTGCTGCCTACCACAACCAGAGTGTTACCAGATGCCTACTTTTCCCTGTCTTTACAGGGAATCGTGGGAAGAATTTAAGTTGACAGGTACAGAAGGAAAGGCAATACTTTGCACTTCTCCTAGATCAGATTCAAAAATTAACAGTGGCAAACTATGAATGCAGCCTCAGTTTATCACATGGCTGGATCTTGGTCACAGTCTCTGGACATCTCAGTTGACTCTGATCTTGACATCTCTCAATTCTGCATTATGACACTGATTCACTGAATTTCATTAAGATACTTCATTCAAATCAAATCATCTGTTTTCCAGTCCAGTGTGTCAACACCTTTCTGCTCAAACTTGTCAACAGCCAATTTGCATCTCTACCACTTTTCCTTCATAGCTTCTGTACACTTCAAACTAACACTCTCTCTGTCCTGTGGTTGAACTATATCTCCAAACTCTGCCAGTCATCCTGAAACAAAACCATGTATCCTGTCATGTCCTCAGCTGTCTCAGAAGTGGTTGACTCCTGGCTTTAGCCTAGCAAATGTTCAGAATGGGCTTTTTTAATACATTCTTTTGGTATATGCATGTGTAAGCTATCCAGTGAGCTGTGCCAGTCTGTGACTTAAAAACCTGCTTGGCTTCTACTGAAAGAAAAACTTTCAGGAGTACTGTTCATTCTTTTGTTATCTCTTTCTACCCTCTTAAAAAGTACATAAATGGTGGTGTAATCATTCTACCAGTACCAAGTAACATAGAGGGAGAACTTGAGCTTGTGGTCACTTGGTTGCTTGATACAGACTATTCCGGGTTTGAGTTACTGTCATGTAAGTGGACTGCCTGCACATTCAGGCCTTTCTGGGCTGTGGGGTAAAGCATTGTGATATAAGGCACCTTGGTGGAACTTACTGTTTTAATTCATGTTCCCTGGTTTTAGTTCATGTTCAGATATTGTAGTTCAGCTGATTAGTATAGTCATATGATCTTCATGCTTTTATGTTGAGATCCTCACCGTTTCTAATATTGAGATTTTTTAAAACTGAGATAGAAAATGAAAAATACTTGTTGAGTATCTGCAAAAAACCCATAAATATAGCATATGAGTATATGGCAGAGAGGGTTTTTTAAAAAAAGTCTTGTAACAATGCTGCCTGACTGGTGTTAGGTAAAAAAAAATCATAGCATGCTAAATAACAACTCTCTTTCAGACTTCTATCTCCTTGCTCATTTATTCGACCTTTTTAAAAGCATGTAAAGCTTTCAGGAAAAGGTATTAGTACTGCTTGGGAAGATAAATCAAGCAGTTAAGTCCAGATCATACTGTATTTCCTAGGCAAGCACTGACATGGTCTTTCAGTACTTCATGTTGAGAACAGATACTATCTTTTCTTTCCGGGCAACTGCAGGATTACCAGTTCCAGTATCTTCAGAGCAAAAATGTCTTGTCAAGTGTGTAGTATTATGTGAAATACGTTGTTTGATGTATTGGGTCCCAGTGAATTAACTGTCGCCTTTATTTTGTCAGCTGGACATATTATGCAATGAAGAGATTCTTGGCAAGGACCACACGCTCAAGTTTGTAGTTGTTACTAGATGGAGATTTAAGGTATGACACAATGGTTCAATGTAAATCATGAAGTGACCAAATAAAATGGTTATAAAATAGTGATAATTTGGAACTATACTGCAGTAACTGCAAACTCAATAAAAAGGTACTTTTATGAATATCTGCTACAGCATCCTTAGACACCAAGTATTTATTTGTTTCCAGTAAATGAAGGAAAGGAGAATTAAGTATTCATTGCAGGAGAAAAGAGAACACTGCATTAGCTGTCAAATTGTTATCAAGTCTGGCAAAGGAAGGGGAAGCTACAAAAAGTAGTATTTTTAACTCTTTCAGGTGGTAAGAATGAATAGCAAAACAACACTTAGGATGGAAGTCAACACTGAACAGAGTCAGTATATGTATACATGGAATTATTGGAACAAGAAGTTTGTATTTGTAATGGAAAAGCAACACATTCTGAGCATACAGTGTACACTGAGGTGAAATCACTCAATGGCTTTGGATAAGAGTCACAGGATAAAGTCAGTGGTCAGTGTTAAAAATGGAGAGATGTCACAAGTGGAATCCTGCTGGAATCCGTTTCGTATGGTGTTTCTGAATGACCTGGAAATGGATTTGAGTAGTTCATCAACAGTGCAGTGACAGCATTGTCGTTATTTAGGTTAGTGACAGATTGATGATAAAATGTTGGATGAAGTCTACAATTCTGAGTGACAGGTGATTAACAAACATCTGAAGTTGAATGTAGGTGTAGATAAAAGGATACAATGGAAATGTTAGCAATTTGTGGGGTAGCAGGGAGAACCAAACAGGAGCATCAAATTGATGTGCATCTGTACAGTCTACTCTTCACCTTTATTAGGGAGACCTGTGTAAGTCGTGTAGAAAACAGAACTGTAAACTGCCTTCCCAAGTGAAGGAAGTGGTAGATGGAAAATGAAACTGAGACTTGGAAGGTCCAGAACAAAACAAGCAGAAGTAATTGTTTTCATGAGACACAGAACTCCATGGTGCAGGATGTTCTGGTTCTTACAAGTTTACCTATTCATAAAAAAAAATTAATAGATACTTTCACAGAACAAGAATCAAGTGAGAGCCATTATATATGAAGTACCACATACTCTAATGCTGCTTTCTAGATATGTCCCTTACTTCAGGGAGTTTTCCAAGATAAACAGATCTGCTCCCGAGATAAAGGGGAAAGGGTTCTTCATCTCTTGAAGATGAAGTTGCACCTTGTCTTTGTCTTGGTGAATTTTTGACAGATCAGATAGCTGCTCTCATCTTTAGTTGAAGCTTTAGTTTATGACACAGAAGTTCCTCCTACTGAACAGATCAGTTCTGGGTTTGTTTTTTAACTTACTGGTATTTCTGTCTTGCAGAAAGCACCTCTACTGTTACATTATAGACCCAAAATGGACTTGCTGTAAGGGAACTTTATTGTCCTTCTGGACAGAGCTTTTTGCAGAGACTATCATCTGGCACCTTCTTAGTGCATCACTAATCGCATGACACAAACCAGCTGAATAATTTTGGAAGACTGGAGGGCTTTCATAGTGGACTGTCCTGAATATTTCTTCTAGGGATGCATTTCCTAGACTTCTGGGCAGAAAATATTTATACTTTTTTTGTACGGAAGAAAGAAGTTTCAACTCAGCAAGACACTACCAGCATTAAGTTTACAGATACTGAAAACACTTCACAGTTCCATGTAGCTCAGCTTGATTTGTCTCTTACAGTTACACAGAAAAAAATTAGAGTGTTGTGGGGTGATATAAATATGTTGCTTTTGACACCAAGTTGCATTTAGTTACTTTTCGCATTCTAAATCTTTAAAAACTATATTTTTGCAAAGTGTTATTGTCTTATATAGTATGCCTGATTGCATTGGCTTTATTCAAGTTATTCTGTAGAGCATTGAACATACCTAATAATACAGTGACTGGTGATAATTTATTATGCTGCATTGAAAACTTAAAAAAATATGGGAAACCAATAAATTCATTTTTGCCCAGTTATTGCTCTCCCTCACCTTGTGTTTTAATAAAGTTTTGATATTTCTGTATACATGTTAATTTGGTAAGACTAATAGAAATAATTTCAGTTGATTTTAATGTGCTGTGATATATATTTTGCTATGGTATAAATTGCACCACGTAATGACAAATACTCACAAGTGCTAGATTTGTGAATTTCTTAAAAAATAAACATTTCTTATGTAGTTGTGGCTTGCAGAAATCAGTTTTTAATTTAGAGAGAGTTTGCTATCACTAGGTATTGAAACAGTGGCTCTTGGACAACTTTGGGAGTATTGAAGATTTTTCATTTCATGGATTAAAACTTCCTCACATATTATGGGCAGCTTTATATTTCTTTAGCTGTTTTCTTACGAAACCATAGCATTTTCCTTACTGCAGTTCTTAGCTCACTTGGGGTAGGGAGGAAGGGGGAGTCAGATAAGATTATTTTAGCACCTTTTGGCCTTAACTAATAATTTTGCTTGCATCAGCCCTAATGGATGCAAGGTAATACACATTCATGTATGTATGGGTACATACCTCTATATACACATGTAACTATGTATGCTATAGAAAGCACCCTCAATGGCACTTAGCAGGGCTCACTGCACTTTTTATAAGGCTTTTTGAAATAACTCACTTTTTAAAAACAGTAGTTGAAAGTGATTCCTGCAAGATGTAATCCACTATGGTATATATAGTATGATTGTGAGAACATTTGTCTGGCACAGGTGTCAAGTCACTGAAAACAGTCTATGCCCTATTATTGCCAGCTGGAAATAGTTAACCTAATATTTGGAAGAGTTTTCCTGTCAGCTGAAAAAGCTAGTTGCTGTTCCTATTATTAAATCCTGTTATTTTTTGATAAATTGTCTTTGGATAAGAAGCCCTGCTTCCTCTTGCTGTGCTCCTTTGCTTCTTCTGTCAGAAAGTGTTACTTGATAACCAGAAGCTGATACTGCAAGAGATTTATCTAAGCATTTTAAATCATCTTCTTTTTGAGTTTTCAAAGCGCTAAGTTCCTCAGCCACATGTCCCTTAATTTCCTTCTTTGGAGTCTTCAGTCCTCCTTTCCCAGCTCTGTTGCTGCTTGTGCTTACCTTTGGCAACAGGGCTTTTTAAAAAATTTTTGATTACAGTCACAGATGTGAATAGGAAGGAAATAAAAAAAAGAAACGTATGTGAGCAGAGAGTGAAAGGAAGCCTCCTAAACTGTGGAGATGGAAAGGAGAGCCACGCAAAGGCCAGAACATGGTGCTGTCCGTGCAGGTGAAAGTCTCAGATAGCTGCATTTGTATGTTTAGTTACACAGAACTCCATGTCTGGTTCTTGTGTGCATGTCTGTGATTCATGGAATCAAATGTGGCTCTGATTTTGTCTTACTGTTGTGGACTCAGATATGTGTATTTTTAGCTTTTTTTCTGTCTTTTGCATTACTTGATCTGGCAGAAAAGAGCAAATGAGATCATATGTCTACCATTTTTTAAACTTTACAAGAAAACAGTGAATGCCAGTGGTGTGGATGTGTACACAAGCTGACATACTGGGCCTTTCTGGAGATGTGCTTTACATGGTTGTTGCTGTTCTAGTGTAAATAAGAGGCTGGCTTTGCCAGTGAGGCACTGAGAATATGGACAGGACTGTAAGGCTCCCTGCTCTGTGCACCCAGAGTATACATGCAGTGGCTGTACCTGATGTAGACATAAAACTAAAGCTGCCAGACAGCATTCTGATTAACCACCCTAATCAGAAAACATATATATATGTATACACACACACACAAAAACAAATATATATACATATACACGTATAAATGAGATCTGTCTACCTCAAGTGTGTGTACTGCAGAAAACTTTTGTATGAATAGATATTGACGCAGTGCTGTTAAAGTACATTGGGACTTCATTACCTCCCTGTGTACTTGAGCAACTGAGAAATTAATTATGAACACATAAATTCCGAAGCCTTTCAAATCTATTTCTTGCTGTAACAACTTACAATACAAAACTTACAAGTTTATAACCATCTTTAGAATCACTTGAATTTGTTATGGTGCTATCAGTATATAGAAAACTCTGTTTATAACTATACGGATACATGAATTCAAGCCAGTATTAATACCTATAGCTGGGGTTTTTGCTTGTATTTGTGTGTAACTGCTTTTGCAATGTGTTTAATCTGATAAAACCGCACCAGTAAAAAAAAACCACAATAACACCCAAACAAAAAACCCCCAAACCAACAAAAAATCCCAAAGTTACTCAGTTGTTTTTCTAAATTACATGTGATAACATCTTCACTACAAAAATTTCCCTTGGGAATGGTGTGACTGTGTCTGGACCATATGTTCGTCTCACCAAAAGGCTACAATGCAGAATGAGGTCTTCTTTGGGTCAGAGCCTTGTTTCATTTCTGTGACACTTAAGAGACAATTTATAACAAGATTGTATTGGGTAAAGTAACCCTGATACTGTTCAAAGTTGAACTAAAATTTGAACTTGGCCCTAGATATTTCTTAGTCCTGGTGAGATCATGGTAGTTTATTTTGGCTTTTGTGAAGATGCCATTACTGTGAAGTAGTTTTTACAATTTCTTACGCTGGTAAATAGTTGGAGTAAGGAAGTATCTTGTTGCATTATCCTCAGCAGCAGTGAGACTGATGAATCATCCAGGCTCAGAGTCTCATTAAGTACACTTTCATTAAAAATAAAGAATTCAGATAGAATATATAATATTGAATTTAAATAAGATTTGGGGGTTTAAATTTTATCTTTATAAAATTATTTATTCTATTTTAAGCCTTCTGTCTTATTTTACCATCCCAAGTATTTTTGGTTTCAGTGGTCCAGCTTTATTTACGGGCATATAAAATGAAATTGTAAGATGTTTTTACAAGCTTCTTCCTTTTACATTGAGTTTGCGTAGCTTTCATCTGTATGTTTTTGTTTTGTATGGATAAAGAGCATTACTTATGCTTTTGTGCAATAGGTTTGAAACATGCATTTATTAGGCATATGTTTAAATTGTAAATGTAGCATCTACTTACCATTACATTTAAAAGGAATGTAGATCGCTTTTCTCACTTGTTCAAATGGAGTTTTGTTGGGGCTGTTGTTTGGGGGTGGGCATGTGTGTTTTTTGCTTTGTTCCATTTTTTATTTTAAGAGTGAAATGGGGGATTTAAAATTTGTGTAAGTACAAGAACTATCTGTCAGCAATATTTTAAAATAAATGATCTTACAAGAAACCTTAATGTGAATTGTGGAAGCAATCGCCAAGACTTGCAGCCTATCTGAAAATGTTTTGTGCCATTGTTAGGTCTGGTATATTTGTGTACCATCAAACCTGGGAATATTTTTTTCTACTGGTTGTGCAATAGTATACACAACACTGTCACCTCAGGAGATATGGGACCGTAAAAAATATCAGACTACAACTGTGATGGTGCTATTTTTTCCAATAGGCTATGAGCCTTTGAAAGCTCATCTGGCTCTTATTGTCTTTGTAACAACACAGTCCTAGGGGATTTACAGATTTTTTTTTTTTTCTACTAGATGACAAATATAACTTGCTATTTTACAGCATTCCGCATATTACATTAAGATAAATATAATAGGAAAAAGCCAACCAGTCTGTACATCAGTGAGATCAGTCTTAGGTACACGGTTTGTACAGAAGGCTTTACTGAACAGAAGAATCAAGTTTCTGCTTTTCCTCAGGTAATCACTTCAGTTTGGATGTTTCTCTGAAAACGTTAATGCAACTTCAGTTAGTCTGCCTAAAGTTGATAACAGGGAAAGAAATTGTTCCACACACGAGTCACCCTACATAAGATATAATTAAATGTTACTTGGGTCTTGAGATCTGTTTTTGAAGAAAAAGCTGCAGAGAGCAACATTAAAGAACATGGAACAATGCTTCAATCTCTGCTTTAATCACAACTTGCAGTCAGGACAAAAAATACCTAGGAACTTGGGTCTTGTGGCAAGTCAACGGATTATGTTTTACCTGCTTCTGCAAATTAAAGGTGTGACTCCACTATTTGCTCCATATTTTATCCTACTTGGAGCTTTTTGGAAATCTTTTGAAGCCACGATGACCTATCCATGTCCTGGTGGTAGGGTAGGAACTAAATGTCCAAATCTATGAACATCTACATTGGTAACTTTACTAATAACATGGAGGTTCCACAGAAACCAGTGGGATCGTTCATGCAAACAGATAAGTATGGCTGAAGGAAGAACTCCTGAGTTTTGAATACTGATGTTCCACTATTTTTGTTATTTCTGTTTGAAACTGAAAGTATTGGTTTGATGGAATCTTTAATTCAAGTGACTTATCTGGACAAAAGGAAAGTTTGTTCTTTCCTTCTGCAACAGGATTATTTTGCAGTAAAGGGACAATTAGCCAGTGCAACCACTAAGCCTTTTATCCTCATATGTGGCATAATAAAGATTCTGGAACTGTCAGAGTGTAAAACCATATTTTTGGCTTAGCTTCATTTAAAAGTTTACAATTTTTTATGCTTTGTGTTGCTGTGTAATTTCTGTACTACTGGTGGCTAGTTTTGTCTGAATAAGCCTTTTGGGGATTAATGCTTAATGTTTTGATTTTATGATAGTGAAGCTTGTATCTGGTGTTTTGCCAATGAATATTATATGCTTGTTAATAAAAGCAGAGAAACTAACTGAAATGCTGTGAGGCTGGAAGTTTTTGTCCCATTCTCTCCCGGGAGCATAAGGAACTAGCAGTTGTCTTAGCACTGAATAAATGCAGTGTGACTGAAACAGAGGTGGTGTGGCATTGCATTGTCATAAAATATAGGATGGCCTAAAGTATTACTTCACTGGCAGTATGTCTGTGACAAGTGCATGTCAAGTAACTGCCAGATAGGAAATTAAATGGCTTCAGTCACCAAGAGGGAGAACAGCATTATCCTGGTGTCTTTAGGTACCTGGATAAAAAGGTACTTACCTGACCTGTATGTGTTCCCACCCTTACGAATGCCTGGTTGAGACAATACAGTAACAATGCAAAACAGATGCTACAGTAGTTGAATTTCTTGCAGCATCTACATGCAGTAATGCAAATGTATAGCTTGTGAACTGCTCTACGTGCTGAGAGGGCAGGACCTTTATTTACGCTCTTGGCTTGTTAGGAACTGCCAGCAATTCTGGGCTGCTTTGAAGTTGGTTTTATTCATACATGTATTTCTGAATTGCACTGATAGTACCCATGCATAATTGTCCTGAGGAAATCAGGCATTTGCCAGTTAAAGACTTCATTTAAATACCAGTATGAGAGACTGACTGCAGAAAGGTCCCTGTGTATAGTAACTTAAAAGTGAATGAAAGTTAGCACTGGTTCAGCAAGTGTTACATTTTGTAAGTCTTCCATGCCTTTATTATAAGTGGTTCTAATACTTACCTGAACTTTGTACTACTGTTTGCTTCCATCTATCTGTGAAGTAACCAGTGATGAGTCTGGCTCCCTCCCTTTCCTGAACATGGTGTTAATATAATAAATAAAAAGTAAAAACTTTTCCTGTTTGATTAAAATTCCCCAGCATCCCAAAAAGAAATTGTGCTAACAGTTGTGTTAGCTAGCCCTGAAAGCATAAACCTGCCCCACAGCCAGTAGGAACTAACTACATTTTTTTTCCCCAGAAGTAATACAATATTAGAAAGTTTTTACTGGTATTTCTTACTTTATTTGTAACTGATACTTTCTTATTTTGCTGATTGAGTATTCTGCCATAAAAATCATTACTTTGAGTATAATACCTCTTTTTGTGCAATAACTTCTTCCTTGGGATTAGAGCAGTCAGAGAAAAAAGTCCATATCAATTGAATATGTGCATTTAAGATAGATAAATGCAGCTGTTTAAACCCAGATGTAAACATAGTCACTCAGGATTAAATTGGTCTCAACTCAGGTTAGGCTTAATCCAGTGCCACATCTGAATAGAGGTGTATTGCAATGCAAATCCCTATATACCTCTGTAACAAATTCCTGCACATCTTTTATTTCAAACATCATCTTCATTTAGCTTTTTATATTCTTGATTTTTGTAGGCTTCCTTTTGATTAGTTTTCCTTTGAGAAAGTCAAGCAATGATCTGGCCTTAGTGGAGAAAAAGGCTTACAAGAGTAGTCTGAGAGATTCAGCTGCTAAGAGGAAGATGTGGTCCACATCTGTATAAATATGTCTAGTCTTTCATGTGGCACTTGTCACTATGTGGAGGTGTTTTACTGAAGGGTTTAAATTGGACATGTCTGTGGTTCGTGTGTTGCGTGTAATGATTGCATGTTGATGTGTCCATGGAAAAAAGAACAGAACAAAAAGGAAAGCCATTAGCTTTAATAGGAAGACTGATTGGGTGGTTTCCATGAGGTCATGTTGCCCTTAAAGCCTTGCCTGTTGTTCCTGCCCTTGTTTGTAGATTGCAATGGTTTCTTCACACACCTGAAGAAAGGGAAGCTTCATTCCCATAAAATTCTTTAAGGCAATTTATTTGTTTTCTCCTTTGCTGCAAAGTTCACTGTCTGTTGCCTGAATCCTGACTCCTTGTTCAAGAGAACACAAAGTCTTTGATCCTGGATGCTCTAAGGCTGTACCATAGACAGTTTCCACTGCTGTTGGGAACAGTGCTGACTGCTGATGCGGTAAATAATGTCTCTACTTCTGGTCTCTTCTGCTGGTTCGCAGCAGGGTGCAGAGCAGAAGTTCTGTTTTGGTGTATTTTTTAATACAATGTATTATCCAAATTCTTTTCTCATTTAAGTAATGCCTTTGTAACCAGCTGCAATGGACTGTATTAGCATTACTTGGATTATTGTTCTAAATTTATTTTGCTGTTTTACAGGAGTGCCTGGAAAGAGACTGATAGTACACTAGTGAATCTGGATGTCAGGCAGAATGTACCCCTTAGGCCTGCTCTGGGAAAGATTCCTTTCTCTGCTTCATGTCAGTGTTACAGACTGCAGCTGCAACTTGATTTCAGCTGAAATACTCAGCTTTGAGGGTTTCTCTAGATTTTACTGCAGCCACTGCAATGGGCATTGCTTAAAAATGGTCAGTGCTGGTTTGAAACACAGACAATGAGTTGTTGTTTCTGGATCCTCTGTCACTGGCACCCTCAACAGATCCTGTGTGTTGTGACTCAAGAGAAAACAGGCTTCTTATGCTGATGACTATCTCCTCTTTCCCTAGAAAACAAGCAGTTCCAAGTCTGTGCCTTCTGATCTGACAGGGACTCTTCACCATTTCTCTCTTCAAGAATTGTTTGAGATTTGAGTATCCTTTACAGACAAGGTTGACATAGTTCTGTTCAGGCTCACAAGGTCTCACAGTAACTTTGCTGGTTTTTAGTCGGAATGGCTAGAGGCTAAACAGGTGCAAAGAGTTGCTCACCTGAGGGCTGTGATGGGCAAGTGGGGTACTTCACATTGCCTTAAAGAAAGTTCACAGGGCTAAGATACTAGATGGGCCCCACCTTCAGTATTTTCCGTAGCTGATTAGCATGTTGGTATCATTTGTCTGATCTCTCAGGGTCCTTCTTAACAAAATGTGCTTTCAGCTTGCCTTGGGCGTCATCCTCTTGCTTCCTTGTGAGTTGACTGCCTTTGTCGCTGTGATGTGGAAGCTCTTCCTGCTGGATATGAGGAGGCTTCATCTCTCCATCTTTCCGTGGTCCATTTGCACATCGTGCTGAGAGTGGTGAAGATGACAGTGCAGCTTCCTGCTTCACGCTAGGAGCAGGAGCCAGTGCTGTCGGTGCTGTTACCACCCGCCCGCAGCACGGAGGAGCAAAGAAAACTCCCTGTAAATAAGGCGGGGTGAACTAAAAGGTTCGATTATTCCCAGAAACAAGATTAAAACCAAAACGAGGTTAAGCATTGGTACCAAAATTTTCGACATATTTTATTTAACAGTAAAAGAGGCAAAGAGAAAGTAAAAGTAGAGAAAAGTTAGAAAAAGCTAAGGTTACTTTAAAAAGTACAGGATATCTCACCACCGCACTATTGCGGTGTTTTTTGCCCCTGAGACGGGGGCGGGGCAATTTGTGCCGTTTTCTCACTGCCTTCTGCCGTTTGGAGAATCTTATTTGCCTTTTCCGATCTCGGGAGCAGTTTAGCTCGAATGCAGCCGCCCGTCCTCCGAGATGCAGGCGCCGTGCCCGATCCTCGCGGTCGCGCCTCGGTCCACTCGCGGTGCTTTCGCCACGGAACGGAGGAGCAGGGAGAGGAGGGATTTCAACAGCTCACTCGTGACTTCGGTCCAGGGGTGCACGATTGGGGGTTCTCCCTAGGCGGGCGGCGTCGGCTCCCGGAGGCCTCAGGGTGTCTCGCAGCAGGCGATGGAGGGAGTGGGGGAAAGACAAGGGTCAGAGTTTCTGCCCTTCTCTTTCTCCTCCGTACTTTTGCACCGGTTTTGCCTTCCTTTTTACGGGCCTCAAGCCGAGCTGCTCACAATCCAGCCTGCACGTAGTTCAGGTGTTCAAAAGAGATTTTGGTAAGCAGACATAATGACAAAGCACTTTTTACAGCCTTTCTCTTACTATCAGTTTCTTACAGGTACAAACTGCAGATACAAGTACGCATGATATTAAAAACTACCTACTGTTTTTTGTGTTTTGTACTGGAATTGGAGAGGAGGCTGGTTTTATTACTAATGAATCATTATCCATAATTCATGGGAGAGGTAGGAACTGTGTGTAGACTAACACACTAAGTGCCTGGAACATACAAAATGTAATTGTGCTGTGGATCTGAAAGAACAGCCACTGTTACATAACTGATGATAGACTTAACTTGAAGTCAAATTAAAAAAATGGAATTCTACAGGAGATCCTGAAGGTCATCAGGAAGGGCAAGTTGACTGTCAAACAGTGAACTCTGTTCCTAGACAACAGAAAAACCATGGGCTTCACAGGGGTTGCTTGGGATGACTGAGAAGTCAGTACACTTCTGAGTACAAAGTAATTGGAAGAGAGCACAATGGAAAAGAGAGGTGAGTTGTGAAATGCCTGTTCCAGTACATGAGGTTGCTTTGGATTTTGTGTCACAATACCACTTGATGTCTTGTTGCATATTGGAGGTGCTGGGCGTGTGTCCCTGCACGCTGCCTGGTGACCCCGCTGCCCCAGTGCAGAAGCTGTGCAAGAAGGCCATTATTGAGCCCTGTGGATGTGAGGGAGTGAGATCCTTGTTTAGAAACTCTGAGGTGGCCAGTCACAGCTGGGGGGGAAGAAACTGTGCCCTGGGGTGTTCCAGGGTCATTGAATCACCTCTGAGGTGATCAAGCAACCAGTGGGAGAGGTGAGCCCTGGAAGCAGCAAGAAAGGTATCCAAACACAACATGTAGCTCTATGGATGGCTACCAGCCAGCCAGCCTCAGGGAAAAGAAGCCATACCTTTGAGGGAATGGGCATGCCACACCATCAAAGTGACAGCTAGGGTGCAGTCATTAACTGGTAAGTCAGTGATACACCTATCATTCATCTTCCCTCTCACAGATCAGTTTTATCAGAGAGGCATGCAGCTATTTTAAACTTAGTACTGATCCAGAGCCAATGTCAGCTAGATCCCATCCATCTGCTGGCCTCTACTCACAGGAGTCTTGGGAGCACAGGTCTGCAAGATTTCTGCAAGATGGAAGCAGGCATAACTTGTCATTCTAAGTCCTCAAAGGTTTATACCATGTTCAGGCTCTTTGCTCATTCCACTTCTGTAAGTCTTCTTGGTCTTGGAGTCCAGAAATGGCTCTGATTATTTTAGAACTGGATTTTCCTGATTTAGCTGCAGTTTTGCAGCTCTTTCCTTATCAAAGAACTCTTTAGTTGGTTTTCCCTTATTTTGTTTCACTTTAGGGCATCTTGTATCACACTATGGCAGCTTCTTTCCAAGTGTTTTTTTGGTCTGGTTCATTCAGTGATTATTAATGGTTACAGGGCAGTGTTGGACTGCTGAGTTGACCACCCTGGAAGCAAACATTTGGCCAAGGCATGGTAGATCCATTCTCTGAACTGCAGCATAAAAGCAGTTAGAAATCCCCTTATAACTACGGAATCTAGAGATCTACAGAGAGTAGTGGATGGGGTAGATGATGGCTGCAGATAAGGTGACAAACTAGGGACAGCTGACTTTGGCACTTTATACTGGGCTGTATGCTAACACATCTCTTTTACCATTAGAATTGTAATTCAGGAAACCTCTTGGTTTTGTTCTGCACTGTGCATAAACCCAACTTCTTGATAACAGACATGAAAGTCATGAGTTATATGGGCTTTCCACAACACTCATGCATCTGGTTTTTGTCTTTTGTGCAATGTGTCTATTTTAAAACTGTGTTCCTTGCTAGCCATTTGCGGCTTGTTTTAGAGCAGCCAGTCGTGCATACCATGTAGCGAAAAAACCAGATGTTTTTTGCAAACAGCACACTGCTCGCAAAAGTGTGTTTGTTAGAGAAGAGCAAAGCTTTGAGGAACACAGGCACTTTTTTCTAGAAACCAAAGATGAAACAAAAGTCCAGAAGTGGCACCAGTAACAGAACATGTGGACTGCACAGGCTTGTGTGTGTTTGTGTGTGCTGGGGCCTCTGAGCTTCACCTGTAGTCATTCACAGAAAAGGTTTACTCAGTACAAGGTGGGCTGGACTCAGTCCAGCACCCATCTGATAGCTGGACCCCGAATCCCAGTCTCTCCAGTTGCTATTGCATGGGCATACATGCCTTGGAGGGCGCAGCTCCGTTCCAGCTGCTAGTACTGACCATCACACACACATCACTCAGCCCCCCCCGATGCCTGCATGCAGAACTGAGTGCCCCTCACACCCAGGAAGGAATTCACTGTGAAGATGAGACAGATGCACACCAGGTACAGGTACACCAGGTAAGACATAAGTAGTGATGAGCTGACTATTTACACAAACTTGCTCCTTTTAAATACCTTTACAACTCTGTTTTCCTATGGGTTTTTTCATCCTTCAAATCACCTAAGCCTCTCCCTTTTTCTGCCTTTGTTTCCTCCCCCAAACATCCCATAATAAGTCCTGTGCAATCCAGAACTGCTTTTTCCCTGCATTTCATAAAACATCTCATAGCCCTAGGAAGCAAACCCCCTCAGACACCTGATCTGGAGAGCTGCTCCTGAATGACTCATAAGGGTGGGTATGAACCTGAACCTGAACATTGGGCTGATGTTCTCCTGGGACAGCCCTGGGAGGTGTCAGACAAGGCTCCTCCAGAGTCATTAATTTTCCTACCATTGTGTCCCTGTGTCAGAATTAAATAAAGGCTAAAAATATATCATCCTGGTGCAGAAGTGATTCAGTTTTGCTGCTGTGGACATGCAGAGTAGCAGGAGGGGTAGTAGACAAGAGCTGGTTGCAGATCTTGCTCACTTCTCTTGTTGGAAAGACTGTACAGGATGCCCACTGCTGCGAGTCATCCTTGCATGGACAAGGAAGCACATCTCAGCTCAGCTGCAGTCAGACTTTGTGGGTTTATGAAATTTCCAAGGCATTTTCAATAAACTCCCTTTAAAGCCCACCACCTACTTTGTAACAAAGAGAAGAAGCAAATTGCTTTTAACGCTGTCTCAAGCATGCTCATGTTAAATACTTCCCACCTCTTACAAAGTGGTGGCAGTGTTCAGCTTTGCAGGAAGAATAATTCTTCCTGTAAAGCCTCTGTAGGTGATCATCATGAGGTTTGGTAAGTGCTTTGCACAGGTTCCTCTCCTCATGTGTTCAGCTTTCCTGGGCATGGAATATGTTTCTTCAAGGCAAGAATAAAGGATTATAGCTGGCAAAATAAGTACAAGCTGAGCTGCCCACAGGCTTTGAGTGCCCTAACAGCAGTGTGGCAGCTACCTGATGACTTTTCAAAGCAACAGGCTTTCTAGACAGACTGGAAGTGGGGTCACAGTTGGGGCTGGACTGTTGTGAAGTGTCACAGGAGGGATGATTGACATTCAGAGAGCACTTAAACTAATGGCTGTTTTTATGCTATGCCTCCTCCTGGTTTACATTCTGGGGGTATATCCATGCTCATACTTTCAAAAGCCAGTTTTCTTGAGCTACCTGTGGGTTCTGCGGAGCACCTCCTAGTCCAGGGAGTGCAAAAAAAGCTGAGCTTAGTTTAATGTGCTGTTTGATATCTTCTCTTCATCCTGGTCAGCTTTGCTTTACTCTAACCATTTTGTAAAACTTCCATCATCCAGCCATGCTTTTTATGTGCAGTCTGTGGGTACTTCAATAGATTTGGCTCACTGATTACAATATTGGACAGAATGAAGAGGCCTGGGGACAGGACAGGCAGAGCTCTCATGGTCTGCTTGGCAGTAAGCTTGGAAGTACTTAGGTAAAGCTGACCTTTTCCAGCTTTGCTATAGAAACAGGTTGTGAGTTTAAGTCGGGTTAGTCCTGGAAGTCTGGATCATTTTGGAGGTCCTTCCAGGCTTTCCTCGACTTTCTGGAACATAACCTAAAGCTCCTCTTTGCAGGACAATGTCTTTCAGCTGCTTTGCGCCAGAGGGAACCAGCAGTGTATGCAGAATGTTATATGCTGACATAATGAAATATTTCAAGGGCAGCTCAGATGGCTGGGCTGGTTATAAATAGTACTGGAGGAAAGCTGCATGAGAGTCACATAAACCACTCCTAAAAATCTCTGCAGGGAGGTATTTTTAAAACCCACCCACTGCAGTTTCATTAGCACCACCTGTCTTACACTTGGAGAAAGACAGAGATGATGTTCTCCAAATATTTGTGGTACCCTAAAAAGCAATGCATGCAAGTGATTAAATATTCATCGTGTCCCTTCATATTCCAGTGTTTCTTTATTAAGCCTGCAGCTGATCATTGGCTGCCTTAGAGAGACACTTGAGGATTGCAGGATTCTGTGAGATTTCATAGCTAATATCTGAAGCAAATTAACTGTTGGCCCTAGGAAACTTGCGGTTGAGATACGTGCAATAAACTCAGCTATGGGAAACCAGCAGAAATTCCTGTGTATTTCATAGTTGCAAATTTTATTTAACTTTCCAATATAGGAATATTTGAAATGATGAGAAGATAGTAGAAAGATGTAAAATTCAGAAGTCTAATCGAGTAATAAATTATCTTTATAATGAGTAGAAGTTCTCCCATCTGTTCCAGGGAGCTAGCAGGGGACATTTGAAGCATACTGCAGCTTGGTGGCTGCTCAGCAGATTTAGTTAGGAAGAGTAAATGGAAGATTTGAGACTGGTTAGACTGGTCGCAAAACAGTTAGTGAAATTTTCCTCAGGATATGAACAAACTTTATCAGACTTACTCCTGCTTCAGCCACTCTTACTTTCAGACCTAGGACTTCAGCCTGTTACAGTAATGCAAGGTAATTCCTGGAGTGATTCCTGTCTAGGGCATGTCTAGTCCACATCCCAGCTTTTCTTGTAAGTGAAGAAGTGCAGTAGTTCAGTTAAACCGGGAAGTGGCACTGTTTGAAAGGAATGAGACGTCAAGCCTGCTCTGCAGCTCCCATAAAGGCAAATTCACAAGGAGACAGATAATCGGGTGGGACAGGGGGATGGAGTATATGACTCTATTGCCAAGGCTGTGAGTAACCTTCATGTGTCACTACACCAACTCTGAACCCTCTGCGGGGGTCACCTCTATTCAAGTTTTAGCAAAGACAGGTAATAGAAGAAAGAAAGAATCAACTGGTTTCTTCACTTCTTGCCCATCAGACCCTCTACCAGAACACAGAGAATTTGGCAAGTTCCTTCTTGCAGTGCCTATGTCTTTTAATGTTTCAGAAGGTACAACACAGAGAAGACGTACAATCCCAGGTTTTTCTCTTAAGGCCTCAGATCTTCTGAAAAGCCTTTCCTTCTTTGCAAAAAAAAAAAAAAAGAAGAAAATCAGAAATGCTACTGAGAGATTGACACCTGCAAAATTAAAGAATTCTTGTGTTTTGCACGGTGATGTGGTGGTGCTGCTGTTCACTACTATTACCTGTGAGACAAAAGAGAGCACTTGAAAATTTTTGAGGCATAAGGCACTGACTTCACTCTTAGAAGCTGTGATTCTTCCCGAGAGAGAGGAAGAGTCTCTCTGCCCCAGGGCACATTTATTTCACAGCTTCTCCTCTTGTGGGCCACTGATGCAAACCTTATCATTTCCCAAAATGATCACACACCAAATAGTCATGTCCATAGTTGCCTCTCTGCACTGCCTGTTTGATCTCTTCCTGTAGCTTGACAGTAAAGAGCTGATACATGACTGCTAGAAGGAAGACACCAGCAGGTTGGCCATCGTGCGGCTTTTGAACTGGGGAGTCGCCAGCTGTATTTCACTGACACTAAATTTACAGCAGCAATTTTTGGAAGTTATCAAAGTTCACTACATTGTAGAAGAAATGTCCTGTTGCCTTTCCTCTCTTTGTCTTGTCTTTTGAACGACAATGCTCTAGGTAATGCTATGCCTTGATAAACTGACTGATATGCAGCTCCTTTAGGTTTTCAGAAGGAAACAGTCTCTTGATTCGAGTGTCTGTGCAGCTGCCCAGCAGCATGGTGCCATCAGCAGGCAGTGTCGCCATGCAGAGCTCCAGGGGCTGGGCAGTGGGCAGGTGCAGGCTGGTGAAAAACTGAGTAGAACTCTGCCATTGCCTAGATTTGCATCCTCATTCCAGGCAGACTTGTCTGTATTTTTCACACTGTGGCTGCGAAGATTTAGGGGTGCATCAGTCAGAGCCTCTAACAGAAGAAACTTGGGAGATGAGTATGTGCACACACACTGCTGATGTATTTCTCCCATGACCCTATCCATGCTGGTTAGCATTGCTCTCCAGGTATGTCGTAGTGGACGAGTAAAGCAGTCCTAAAGACTGAGGGATTGTCATGAACGTCTTCGTCTGATCTCGGTTTCTAGGTCATTTTGTTCATTCAAATCTGCTGTAGTATTGTCATGGGTTATTTGAACAAAAATTTGTGCTGTATTTCTTTTAGAAAGGCAGCTGAAACAGCTAGCTTACCACCCAAACATTTTTAGTGTTAATATTTCTTCTGCATTCCCCGACCTGCCAATATAAACTGCTACTGAGCATCTCCTAGCAGAGCTGTAGTAGTAAACATATAATTTTTTTGGCAGTCTGTAGCTGTTTCATAAATTTAGACAAACTAAAATATATAAGCATTTCTGAGTAATATATTGAGGTTTCAAAAAATGATCCATCCATTTTGAATCACTTTTTTACTAAATAAAACATCTTCTGTTAAGCAAAAAGGTAATCCAAAAGAGAAAGTTAATCATTTAGCTTTTAGTTATATCAAAAGTCTTCACTGTTTCTTTCTACGTATCCATCTCTGACAGTTCTCATGAGAATACTCATATCTCCTCTGGGGAGAGTACTGTATTTAATTAAATACATGTATAATGGTAGTGCAGTGACTCACATTTAACTTTTCACTCCCATATAACTTACTTTGGATGACGCATTTTCAGTGCACGAGGCATTTGAGATTTCTGGTCCAGGCATATTTTTATACAGGAATTGCCATATCTGGTTCTGGGGAAACCTGTAGTTTCAGACTTTCCCCTCAATGCTGGAACAGGACTGCTTCCTCACAAGGCTCGTCCCTCTGGAGCGAGACCGGGGTAGTGAGGGATCTGAAGCACAAGTTTTAAGAGGAGCATCTGAGGCAGCTGTGTGTGTTTTACATGGAGAAAAGGAGGCTCAGGGGAAACCTTATCATTCTCTGCAACTCCCTGAAAAGAGGGTGTGGCCAGGTGGGGAGCAACCTCTTCTCTCAGGCAACCAGTGACAGGACAAGAGGACACAGCCTCAAGCTGAACCAGGGGATGTTTAGGTTGCACATTAGGAGGAATTTCTTCAAAGAAAGAGTGATTAGACATTGGAATGGGCTGCCCCGGGGAGGTGGTGGAGTCAGTATCCCTGGAGGTGTTTAAGCTAAAACTGGACATGGCACTTGGCAAAGTATTCTTGATTGGTCAAAGGCTGAACTTGATGATCTCAGAGGTCTTTTCCAACCTAATCAATTCTGTGACTCTGTGATTCTGCAGCACCCGTCCCTGACAACCTCAGTGGGCCACCATAAAATTCCCCTTTGACAAAATCACAGTGCTTTCCTGGAATTTTGACACTCCGGACCAGCCCCTTCCCGCTGTGAAAAAGCGTGGCATGCACCTGCTGACAGGGAAGATTGAGGCCCTGTGAGGGCAGCTGGCTGCTCTGGCTGCCCTTGGTTAATGCTACAAGCCAGTCCAGCTGGCAGGATTACCCAAAATACATTAGCGAAACTACTTTGGCACCGATCGATAACTTTATCCCTCACTTAAATTCCATTAGTTAATTTTGCAGGCTGCAGCATGAAAGTCAAACTGCAGTAATGTAATTTGGGTGGATAATAAAAAAGGAAAAAGCAAAATCACCCTTACAAATAGTCAGGAAACATCTATTTTGTGTAATGCTATGGGATATGTTAGAATATCTCTTAATTCAATGCAAAATAAAGATAAATCTAGGTTTATTTTCCTGCAAAGTTGTTTTGTATTCACCTTATTTGAGTATGAAAGCCATTATCTCATTGCTTTATTAATGCAGAGTATGTCACTGCACGTTTCCCAGCTATCTTCTTCAGTTTGACTCTGTTATACCTTTGTTTTGCTTAGTCTCCTTCCGCCCATCAGGTCAAAAAAGAGAATTACAGTTGCCCCAGGAGAGACAATTTCTATCTTAAAATTCATGGTAAAATGAGTTTTCTACAAGTGGTCTGATAAGTGTGTTCTTTTTTAATTAAACTTTTTAGCCTGTCAAGACCAAGGAAGTCATGCTGGTGATTTAGTACAGGGGAAAATACCACTTCATATTGTGATACTTGCTAATCTTATTTCTCTAAGATTTATTGCTGTTATATACCTTAGAAGGGCTGAGCGTCAGAATAGATAATTTTTATTGTACTGTTAGGCTGTAAGAAATGGATAAAAATACCTGGTTTTGTTTAAGAAAAGTTACACTGGACTTTAAACTAAAACATACTGCTCATGGACTTACAGATAAAATCTTTCTCTCTGGTTAGGAATAGTGCTTGTCTTCTATTCCATGTTCTTCTATGGAATTTGCTATAGAGTGGATGGGATCTTCACATTGTCTTCATTTCCGCCTGGACAAGAGACAAAGAAAGAGGCTCAGAGATGAGAAGAACAAATCATTTCAGTTTTTGATCATCAGAATATTTTGGGACAGACACAATCACTGCTTACTAAGTTTACCATACTTGGTAGTATTGGTGAAGAATTTTGAGTTCTTTTGTTTGGAGCCTTGTTCTCTCACCAGAGAAATAAATAAAAAATTTGGTCACACTGAGGATTAAATAGGGGACAAGTGTTGAGTTCTTGACAACTCTCCCCTGGGGCAAGAGAAAGGGAGTATCGCTATGACAGACTAATTATAAAAATTATGGGGAAGTGATATCCCTGTCACACATCTGGATGCAAGTTCCCTTGGACAGCATGTTAAGTTTACAGATTGAGTCCACTCATGTAGCATGGCTCAAAGTGAAATATTGTATTTCACACTTTTTGGTTATTGCTTGATGCATCCTTGTCTTGGAAATCCTGACACAGCTTTTGACTAAGAGAACAATTCTGTGATGTCTGACTTGGCTGAGCAGTGTGGCCAAACCTGCAGCAATCTGCAGTGGAGCATGCCAGCACCCTCTTATTCCATCTCTGGAAAGACAGCAAGGTTGTTTTCACATCATCTATCCCAGTGGGGATAGAAAAGACTTGGGGAGAGCTGGGGAGGAACATCCTTCATGGAAGCTTTGTCACAAGTAAACTGTGTCCCTTTGGGTTGGTATGGGATGAAATCCCTCCAAGGTCTGCAGGCTGGCGGACAAAGACTTGGACACTAACACTCCAGTGAGCTCTGGCTGGCTTTAAATTTCACCTTCCCTTTGGCTCCCTCCTCCCCCACATGGTGCTGATGTAAGATGTTAATTAACATCTTCTACAGAAGCAGCCCTTTCCACCTAATGGAGACACAGCTGCCGCTGTTATTCATTAGGTCTGCAGGATCAGGTCTGAGCCAGAGGCTGGGAGGAAGTTTCTGAGGAACTGTCCCAAGGCCCTGCTTGCCAGCTTCTCTGCCTCATTAGGTAACAGATTGAACACTGTTCAAAAGAAGAGTTAACAGCAAAGTAACCTAGAGTTGCACTTGGTGAGCAGCCCAGCAGCTGGAGGCACAAACTGTATGATCCTTCTTGCAAACACTTCGGTTAGTTGCCAGCAGCCCTGATCTGCGTGTAAGAATCCTGAGACCAAAAAGTTGGAGAGGGCTGCCTGGGGTGGCTCTCCTGGAACTTCACAAGAGGAGGTGGAGAGAAAGCTTCTTGGAAATCTTGATAGCTGTGTCAACAGGGAAGAATTTCATTTAGCAAAACCAAGAAAATATTTTCCTCTTCCTGACAAGGACCCTAATGCAGCAATCTGAGATTCACTGCACAGTGTGTGTGTGTGTGCAGGGCACATTATGGATGAGGGCAAATGGCTACACATTTCACTGATAACTCTGCAGGGTGCTTCAGAAGATTGGCCACTTCAGGCTTCTGATTGTTCTGTCTGATAACTGAATTTGATTTGCCATCAAGCTTGTGAGACCTGCTTGAATGTGCTTCCCTCCCACCTTGGGAGAGTAGAAGCTCTGAGAGGGAGAAAAGGAAATTTTCCTGGTTCAGCCAGAAGAAGTAAAGATTTCAGCCTCTCTCATGATACAACAGTATATGCTGTGATTGGTCCATTACTACTAACACAAGGCAGCATAAATTGCACCTGAAAGGGGAAATAAGAAAGAGAGACTCCTAAAGATCTCAGCTGCTCATAGCATCCACTTCTGCTTTAAACTTGTCTCTGGCACAAACTGAAACAATCTAAGTGTAAAATTTTGAAACTTCTAGTGAAAATAGGGGCATAGCAAGGGGGAAGACAGCTTGATTTATGATCAGACAACAGCCAGAAATTACTTGTAAGACATGGGACCTGTGCATTTTGAGGTTTTATGGGAATGAGCACTTTTTTCTTTAGAGGAAAGTTCAGGTAAGAGGAAAATAGCATTACTTGATTGGAGCAATTGCAAAACTTAGAAAATGTCTGTAGCTTAGCTAGGATGTTGATGAACCTGCTGGAACAGCTCTGTTCTGATTTGTTTCCTACAGTGTGCCAGAGCCAACTCTTGGAGGATTATAATTATATTGCTTTTAATTACGTCCACCTTTTGACATTATTGATTTTGTCAGATGCTACTATTACAGCATGCTAGGCTTTATAATCTGTAATTACATAGGTTTGCACATGGCTTAGAAAACATGCAGCGAAGAGTATCTACAGTGTCACCAAGAGTTATTTACCCTGTAAACTCCTCCTTGCTTCAGGTATTAATTCTACTTCTTTCATGTCCTGTACTGCTGCCTCTAAGATTATGTGCTGTGCTGTTGCATAAGGAACAGATGCAATGACAACAGTTAACAGATCAGGGAAGCAAGTTGTAGTTAATATCTGGGCTAGAGTTATATAGTTACATACTTAACTAACTATAGGTCTATAGTTCTAGTGAGTGTCACGGCAACTTGTGCCTGTCCACAAGACAAAACAATTTCAGCTTCAGCTTTAGATGTGACATAAAAACAGAGGACCATTTGGAACTTGCTGATGGGCTCTGGCATATCCCAAACTCTTGAACTGTTGCTAAGAACGGTAGTGCTTTGCTCCTTATAGACACCTCACAGTTTTTTAAGCACAGGAATGTAAGTTCAACTGGTCTGAATGATACCAGAGATCTGGCTCTGGCCCAGTATCCTGGTCAGCAGCTGATGCCAAAGAGTCATGTGTAAGAACGGGTCAAACATGATCCTCTCCTAGCACTCCTTCATGGACTCCTGCAGATATCACATCTCAGTTATCTGCCCTGTACTGACTTTTACTGGCAAATTTCTCCAGGTTTGTTTTCGAACCTTGCGCAGATCTCTAGCATCCTGTAGTGGGGAGTCACACAGATGAACTACATTTTAGAAGTCACTTCCTTTCTTTTGTTTTGGACTTACAACAGATGGATTAATCTGATATGCCCAACTTTTTACCAGAGGAAACAGTTGAATAGTCTGAGCCTCTTGTCATTTTGTGTAGCTTCCCCTTTCTACGTTCTGTATTCTAAGACCTAGCAGCCAGTGTTATTAGCTCCTCCCCCTGGTCAAACCATTTTTGGGGGATATTCCTTATGCAGAATCTGATCATTCCTCTTGCCATCTTGGCACCTTTTGTAAATCCATTAGATTTTCTTGAGTGCCGGGAAAAAATTAGAACACAGAATTCAAGATTTAGTCACTTATACGGGGATGTAATATTTATGTTCTCTACAGTGTCTTCCACTGCTTGTGTAATAATTCTGAATATGTGAAGGTTTTGACTACTGCTGAGTACAGAGCTGGTGTTTCTGGTGTATCATCAGCTAAAAACCCATTCCTGAGGGGTTATTATTAGCTCAGATACCATCATTTTATATATTAAATTGATGTCAGTTTTTTCCCCACCCATGTGCATAATTTTACGCTTGTCCACATAAAATTTAATCTGCTCTTTTATGGTCTAGTCACTCGATATTACCAGATACATGTGCCAAGTCAGCTCTTTTCTGGATAACTGTGATTAGGCTAGTGGAGTTTCTGGCCTCCCTGCTTCTCTTCTGACCTTTTACAAGCTTATTTGAAACTGTGTTGAACAGCAAAGATCACCAATACTCATTTCTCTTGAGATTTTCCTCTGCTGAAAAAACCCCCACTTCTCCTGCTCTTTATCTTTTCTCTTTTAACCATTTATTGAAGTCTGTACGAGGGGTTTAGCCTGCCATCCCATGGTAGAGTTGTATCTCTTGAGGACTGTATTGAAAGCCATCAGAACTGTTTCAAATGGGCATGTTTACCAGGCCATTCCAAGAACAAAAATAAATTAGTAAGGCACATATTTCCTTCACAAACACCACTGTGATGTGTTCTCAGGGCCTGTGGTTTATCCATGTGCCTGTCAGCTCTGTTGATTAGCAGACTCTGTGAATTTGCCAAATACAGACAGTGTTTGCAGGCCCATGACTCCCCACATCTCATGGCTCTGGCTCTTGGTGACCTGCCTGTCTCTAGAGAGGTTCCCAGTCAGAAGCAGAGTCTGGACACGTTAATCAGGTCAGATAAATATAGATTTGCCTGAGAACATGCTGGGAAGAAAAGCAGAGGGAGAAGTGACCACATAGGATTTTCATAGTCCTGTAGAGCTCGGGACAAAAAGGAACAGAGAAGCTTTCAACTCTCTGCTATTGGTGGCAGAAGAATGAAGACAAAAGTTGTGTGAAGGAAGCTAGGTGAGGAATGAAAAGCCATTCAGGGATAATGGGAGAACTAGTGATGGAACACTTCTTTCTGGGAAGGGCACACAGGTATCCATAGTCTGATTTTTGGCTGAAGTGAAGAAATGAGAAGAATTTCCATCTCCTTGTTAATGATTTATAAATAAAAGAACAATAAATATAAATGAAAGAGCAGCAACATAAAAACAATCATGTCAGGTCATGTTTATTAATTTTCAAATCAAAGTCAGTTGCTTCAGCAGAGGAGAATTGATGACAGACTCTCAGTGGTATGGATATTTATCCCTGGTTGCAGTGGTGTTTTATGGGTGCCAAACTATTCTGGCAGATAGAAGAAATGATCCATGGTAGTGCAAGCTTCTGCTTGTGTAGCTAATTCTCTCCCAGTGTACAAGCAACTGAATGCTTGGGAGATACACCCAAGCACTGGCTACCTGATTGCAGAGGTGCGTCCAGAGTAGTTGTCTACATTCACCTTTGGCCAGCATGACTGCTTATGCCATCTGCCCTAAGACTGCCTCAGTTGTTCTTGCCCTCCTGGCTGCCTCCAGCAGTTTCTGCTCAGGACACAGTACCTCTTGTGTGAAACCTTCCTGTACCATTGTTGCCCCCAGTAACCGGATGTTAAACTTTTCTCATAGTACAGAACATTGCCAAAAGCCTAGTGCAATCATCAGTAGTAATAGCAGAAAGTTACCATTTTAGGTGTGACCAATAGAGTGAAGAATAGAGTGAAGGCTTCATTACAGTAAAGGCCTTGCAGACAGCAAAAAGTAATTATTGGCACCTTGGAAAGCTTATGGCCTAGGGATGTGTTTAGTGTTCAACACCTTGTGATTATTTCTCTGTTGATGTAATAGAAAAATGGTAACCTTGTCTCTAGATCATAAAGGCTTCTGAAGGTCTAAAAAGTAAAGCTGTGAATTCCCCCCTCTCCAAAGCTGTTATCACTGATTCCATAGTTTTCTGTTCAGTTTTCAACAGCATTGGTCTCATAGTAACAAAGGCATTTTCTTTTAGGTAGTTGAAAAAGAGCTGTGAGAGCACCACAGATCTTTCCTGTCCTCTGTATATTCTTTAAAAGACCAGTGTACACATATATGTATATCAAGATCTCCAACCCTCCCTCAAAAGCCATAGAGCTCAATATGTGAATTTTTAGGTAATTTTTTGTGTTCTTTCACTGCAGAGCTGGCTTTCCCTAAAGATGCTGAATGGTTAGTGATGCTGATAAGATGAATTCACAGTCATAGCATTTTCATGACAGCATCTGCTCTTTTGCAATACCCAAGCCTCTGAGGATTAATAAGCTGAACCACAGTTGTTCATAGGCACCTCTGTGATGCCTGTCAGGTTCATGGTTTCCATTACTCCGCCTGTGACAAGGCCCTGTGACATCCTGGAAAGAGAATTGCACTTGGCTGGGCACTCCTCTTCATCTCCCTCGTGCTCTGCCTTGTGCTGTGCTCTGGTGTTGGTTTGAATTATCAGGCAGGTGATTCAGAATGACCTGCTTGCTCTTCTTCTTACCATGCTCACATGGCAGTATAGAGCAGTCATTGTTGTGACACAAAGAAAAGGGAAAATGATTCAGAGGTGAAAAGATATTATGAAGAAAAACTGCTGTGGTACGTGCACCAGCAAGTTAAGTCCATGCATTGGAAGAAGAGGATTATTAAGTCCCATCCTATAAGATGCACCATCTAAGAGGAAAAAAGTAAAGGGGCAGCTTCTAACCTCTTCTGTGCTTTAATCAAATGGAAACTGGGAATCATTGAAGCCATAGGAGGAAGGCCAAGCAAAGTGCAAAACCTGTATATGCACAAGAGAGTCATAGAGTAGGAGTTCACCAGTGAAGAAAGATTCTTATCTTTCTGGTCATCCCGTGACTTATCTCGCTTGGGGAAAAAAGCAGTGGGAATGTTGTTTTGAAACAAAATAAATCCTTTCAGCCATTATGTAGAAGCTGTAAAAATGTATGTACTTCCCAAATCTTTCTGAAGTTCACATAAATCATCTGAAAGAACTGGTAAAAGTGTCTTTGAACTTACTTCTGTTGTAGGTAAAACCCAGATGCTGATGGATGATATGCAGTGAGTTTCTGCAAAGCACTGGGCAATTCTTCTTCAGAAGCTTCATTGTGTCTAGATGCCAGGAGCTGGAGTCTCCCCAGTGTCTGGAAACTCTGGAACCAGGAGCTGTCAGGTTGTGCCTTGGGAGAAACACCCCACAAGCATGAAGCTTTCTAGTGATGAAATCTTTTGGCTCTCTGTTGACAGAATTTTGGACAGAACAGAAACAAATGCCATCTCCTGGCCATGGCTGTAGCACTCTTGAAGAGCCTTGTCTGTATGCTCAGCTTGCTTGATTATATGTAAGAAGAAAAGAGTATTTGCAAAATTCAGGTTTTATTGCCTTAAAGCAGAACTTTCCCAGCAGATGTGCAGTAAGGGCTCCACTTGATTGTGCCAAAAGTTTGGTGTGCAGATGATAGAGGAAACTGGATAAACTTAGAAGGGCCAGGGACAAAGACACAAGCATTTCTGGGGACCTTGTGGGACTGTTTTATCCCAGGAAGCAACTGAAAGCAGTTGGGAACATGGCTGGAGAAACAGGTGTTTCTGTGCCAGAAAAACGGTGTTTGCAAATGCTTTATTTCAGTCTGTTTCCTCTGGCAGATTTTTTTCTCTG
Organism: Corvus kubaryi; assembly: GCF_017639235.1. Taxonomy (NCBI): domain Eukaryota; kingdom Metazoa; phylum Chordata; class Aves; order Passeriformes; family Corvidae; genus Corvus; species Corvus kubaryi. The sequence continues at coordinate 4,151,905 of NW_024581072.1, forward strand.
TTAGAAAATGACTTCGTTCATTGTTTTTCCGTTCCAGTAACAGAGCAGAGAAATCTGGCATCTAAGGGTGCTCACTAGCAAGACAAGCGCGCTACTTCTTGTCAGGTTTTTGCTCCTTAGGGATTGCATTATGGCCTGCAATACCTCATTTCCTGGGAAGTGCCCTTGAGCAGGTATCTTCCCACATGTCCACTGCCTATAGGGACTGTGGGGGATCTTTTGGAGAGGAGGGACAACAACGGGTTGGCGTGCTCTGCTCAGGCAGCTGTTTCCCAGCTGGTGTGTTTGAGGAAGCAGGTGCAGCTTAGCAACCACTGCCTGAGTCATGGCCAAACCCCTGTACCTGCAAAGGCTTTAAGTCTGCAAGTGCAGAGCAGCAGATGATCTGAGTGAGTTTGTCATCTGGGCAGTACCTTTGTGAAAGAACTGACATGGTGAGAGTCACTGTTCTTGCAAGTGAAAGGACTTGAATAGTCACAATCCACGGGCAGCATGTGCTTATGTCCACTGCTGGCCAGTGTTGCTTCTTTCAAGCCATGCTGGGTAAGTGCTCCAGAGCCAATGCAGTCTCTGAACCGTGAGGCAATAAGTAGCTCTTGATGCAGTTTCTGAGCCTGAGGAGAGCTTGGAAGGTCAAAGCAGATTGTGATTTAGAGTAGTTTTGCATATTCAAATTTTGATACAATCCAAAGTCTAGCTTTCTAATGCCAGCGTGTACTGTCCTGCAAAATTTGTGTCTGTTGCAATGTTAACTGAGGGATCAATCTCCTTGTGAAAAATGTTTTTTCGAAACGAGAGACTAAGGAAGCGAAAATGAGAAACTTCTTGTGTCCATGAAATTATCCAGGAAACAAGCTAAACTCCACTTGCAAGTGAAAACCTGCTCTCGGGTTTTTTTTCCCCCTCTGGTAACATAAACAGCATAACTTGTCATCAGTGACATCAGTTGTACACAAAAGTGCTTGTGTGGGTTTTGTGTAAAGCAGATTTCTTTATTTGGAGTTATTTCAGCGAAACATTTCCCCCTTTCCCTATGTCACTAAACAATGTTTTGAGAGTACAGTGTTTTCTAAACAATTAGATTTTCTAACCTGCAATTCTGGTCTTCACCGATACATGCAAGTGATTTTAGATGGGGAAGTTTGAGCTGGCCCGCCTGCTATGGGGCTTTTGCACATTGGAACAACCTGCAATGAACACAGCAGCAGACAGAAACACTTTGAAATGTGGTCAGGGAGGAAAGCTTCTGAAAGTCAGGGCTACACCAGTTTGTGGGGAGGCAGAGTGAGCTAAAATAATGCCACAGGAAAACTTATGGGGATGATCTCCTCGGGGCTTGGGGAAGGGTGAGGTCGCTCTGTGTCTTCCTCAAAAGCTGGTGTTCCGTTACACCTTTTTTCTTCTTTTTTCTTTTTCTGCCCTGTGGGAATTTTCACTGCTTTATTTTATTATTCCCTCCTGATTCAGAACAAAAGGTTAGGTCTAAAAATAAACTGTGGACTGGAAACAGGAAAAAAGAAACATCAGCCTACACACACACACACACACAAATCTCAAAAGAAGTGAGTTTAGTACCAAAATCAAGTTACAAATGTTTTTAAAACAAAGAAAATTATAAAATTCCTCTTTTCATGAAAATTGTTTATGGGGGCCATTGGCAGAAATGAAGCTCTTACAGCCGGCCGCAGGCTGATGACTGTTTTGGGTTGTGTTTATCCTTCTCTGGGTATCCACTGTTCATTCCTGCACTTGTGTTTGTTTAACTGGTCCCATGGGACTAGTTCTGTAGTACTTTTCCTTTGACTAGTTGATGCAATTGTCCAATAATTTGCCATTGGTCTTCCTTGAGACTTGCACAAATTCCCTCACCAGGATTTGAAGAGATTCCCCCTACCTTCATCACCGGCAATGATTTGTTTTTTAGTTTTTCCCTGAATTTTATGTTTTGGATGGGTCTGCCTTGTGCCATGTGTGTGTGCAGATGGAGAAGGTACTGCCTTCTTTCCCAGCTGCCTCTTCCATGCTGTCTTCTTGGGGACACACAACCTGTTTTATATTCATTCATTTGCTTTCCTTATCCAAGTTTGTTTTCTTAGAGAGTTTCCGGCCTCACCAGGACTCTCCTCATTTCTTATCACACTGACCCAGTGGCGCTTCCCAAAGGAGAATTTCAGTGGTGTTGAGACTGCCACAGAGAGCCAGGGTAAGTTGCACAGGAGAGGTGCATGCCCCTTTCTGTTGAGTCTTCCCAGCTGACTGCCTCTTGCCGAGTGGAGTCAAGCCTCCACATCTGCGGCTCACACCACAGTGAGGCATCATCTTCAGGAAGCTCTCTGAAAGCTTTTCACCATCATTAGCAGGGGATTATAAGTTTTTCTGCAGTGCCCACTCAAGTGGGCAGATGGCTGCAAGATACAACGCTGTGACAGAGGCATTACACTCAGTTATGTGGTCCCTGTTTCCACATCTAGATTGTTGTCAGCTTGCACTGCTCGAGCAATTACTGCCTTTATCAGCAAACTCTGTCCCTCCTGTCCCTCCCTTTACAGCCAAGAGCAAAGATCACTGCTAGCAAGTGGTTCTTCCTGACCCCAAAATGTACATTCCTCTCTCACCTTTTTAAAAAAAGTTTTATCTGTTAGATATAGCTTAGAGAAGATGGCACCTGTGAATACCTGGTCTATCTTTCATTATGTACTACATACAAGAAGTCATTAAGAGCTTGTACAAGGTATTCTAAGGGGTATTCCAGAGTTTTCCACAGGGAATTGTGAGTTATTCTGGTAATGTTTTATTCAGAGTCTCCAGGACTTTAGAGGTTAAAGGAAGGTTATAACATGTGCAAAGGTGTCTCATTCTCATTCAGTTGAAGTTCTGGAGTTTGGTATTTGGCAGAGAATATATGAAGGAGAATTTTTGTGGCACCCCAGCAGGTCAAATTTTATGCAGGAGCATTGTGAACAATACATGATTTTCTAAATCCATTTTCTATGTGCTTGGTAAGAAATGTTTCTTTTGTTTTGTGATTTCTCTGTTAAGAAGCATTTGAAAAAAACCTGTGCCACCTCAAATAGACAACTTTGATTCCTACAAACAAAGGAATGGAAGAATGGTGTTTTGTCTGCTTGTCCACAGGTGGTTTCTGAAACTCAGTAGTCTCAGTTGGTTCCTTCTCTGGTTCTGAGATTTGCTGTGAACTGGGGGCTACAACATTTTATGGACAGTCAGGGAAGATTTTGGAAAATTAGAGTACCTTGGTAAACATAATTTTTCTGTCTATTGCTTATTACAGTGTTTACCAAAGCATTTATTGTGCTTTAATGCTGACATGTGTCTCTCAGTACTATCTAATATTTAAACTTTGTTTACTTCTTATGCAATCTGATTTATATTGCAGCAAAACTTCTGTCAGTGCTTGTGCTCATAACTTGACAGTCTGAGAGAGGTAGACTATAAATTTCCAAATGAAATGTAACAAATCTTGTCAGAATCAACATTGAATCATAGAATCAACACAGCTAAAATGGTCATGAAGAGAGCATCTTCAGGATGTGTACCATTTGTTCAGGGAGAGAACTCTGGAAACTAAAAGAAGAAAAGAATTATGATATATTAATGGCTCTGTGTACTCTGTTCAAAGCCCTGCCCAGGTGTTTGTGTTCATGCTCTGTCATGAGGGATTCTGTTGTAAAAAGGAAAGTATTTTCTTTTTGGAAATAAAATTCTGGCAGTCTAGAAGACGAGATTTCTTAGCCTTCCTTCAGTTCAGTCTCCTATGTTTGTGTGCCAAGTATCTTAGACAGCATTTGGTATGTGTGGATAAGAGATGGAGTTGAGCTTGAATTCATAATAAGTTTGAATCTGAAAATAGATTTTTGAAGGAAATTGATGGGTTTTTTCTAATCCAGAAATATGCCATGGAAGAGTTGCTGGAAATTGTCAATGCTTGCAGCAATAAAATGAGTGAAGATAAAAGTCTATGTCTATAATGCAAAATATTCTCCTAAGCAGTCAAATCTTTGATAAAGGATGGTTCTAGTGCGGTACACACTATGTGACCAGTATTTGTGTCTCTAGCTCTCCTGCACACTTGAGCAAGGTGTGTCTGAGTTCCTTACCTCCATGATCTAGTGCAGGTTTGTGAAGAACAGATTACCTTCTCAAATTCTAACACTCCAGGCCCTCTCCTGATTCCCAGGCTGAACCTGCTGGTGAGTTTCTCGGTGGCCTTGTCCATGGAGAAATTACACATGTGAGACCCACGTGTCAACAAGTGCCTTGCAGAACAGGGCTAAAGCAGCCTGAAGTCTGCTCCTAAGGTCTGGCCTCTGCTTTACTCCAGTATGGGACACAAATACAAATATATGTATTTCAACAATTTAGAGTACCTTGGTAAACAGGAGTACATAATCTATTGCTTGGTCTCTATAAATATATTAAAACATTTCTCATAAGGAAGATAACCCCATTCAGTTGTGAGGAGAAACATCTCTCTAAGCAGAAAAATGCATTTTGCGGAATAAAGAAAGCTAGGGGGGAAAAAAAGGAAGTGTTGTCTGCACTTTGCTGCATAGAAAGGAAACAAAAAAACAGGTTCTGCAACCATAGCGAAGTACAAAACTTTTCCTTGCTTCCACCAAGTCTTCAACTTATCAGAGATTAAAGGCTCATGTCACTGCTCAGCAGTCCGTCCTTGAATTTTTTTGCCCTCAGGCCAGGCTGACCTGTTCCCAGGAATGGCACAGACATCTTCAGGGGGTAAGGGAGCTGTGCTCATACATAAATAAGCTGATCTTTCTGATGTGAATCTCACAGCTACTATTGATTTCCTTTTATCTGAAAGTACACTGGAGTGGAAAAATGAAAACTTTGTCTTGTGGATTTGTTCTTCATTGGACTTTATTATGTGTGAAGGCACAGTTTCTATTTTAAAGGCAGTAGAAGGGAATTTTTGTTTAACCCAGCAGTATCTGAACTGCAAAACCTTCTCTTTATCTCCTTTCTGAAGATTCTTGTCGAATTTCAGACAGTGAATAAGAAAGTTGTACATGTGTTGATTTAATCAAAATCCTTCTCATCTAATGATGCATTTTCTGATTTTTTAACTCTGGATTTCATTAATTAGAAGTGTTCTGGATAAAAGTTCCCTTAAAGGAATAGAAATAGGAGTCTGTAAAGCCTTTCCTTTCTTAGCTGGTGAAGCATAAGCATTCATAGCTGAGATCTCTCGTATCCATGGAGCCCCAAGTCCCCAGCTTTTCCCAGGTGAGCTGTTATGAACTTTTCAGTGCATCCTATGGACCACAGAATCCACAATCAGAGAGAGATGGAGGTGAAAGAGCAACTCAGACCTCAATGTTTTCTTATGGTGGTGTCATTATTGGAGCCAGACAGCGTATGAATCGCTGCAACTTAGCAAGCTTTCTATTCAGTCAATTTCACATTGTGAAAAGCATATTAATTATGTGAATTTCCTTTTTGTAGCCCCCAGGAGGGGCCTATGAGACCCCATTAGTGGTCTCAGATTTGTCAACTAGATATAGGAGAACTAAAAAGTGAGCAGTGAAAGGTTTATCTGTTGAGTTACCAGTTTGCATTTGAAACATGTTAAGAAGTGATACAGCTTGTATGGAAGCAGAATTCAGAAGCAGCTGTGAGCAGATTTCCTGTCTCAGATTACCTTGGGAATGAAATGAGTCACAGAAGATTTCAGCCCAAATAAATTGGAGACATTTAAAAATTCCAGTGAAACCAGTGTGTGGTACTGAAATACGGCATTGCCCAATCCCAAGTCCTGTAGCTAAATGCAAATCAACTTGAATAACTCAAATTAACCAAATAACTCAAATTAACCAGTACAGCAGGAGGGCTAGACTGTATGAACTCCTCCATTCACCTGTAACCATGCTTTTAAAGATTGTGAAAGGTTTAGTAGCCTCTTGTGTTATTTGTGCCAAAGAAAAATTTTCATAAATAGGATGCTTGCTAACAAGTAGGTAACTACTTGAAACTAGTACAGTGCCAAGGTCAGATTTGCAATTGTAGTTACTCAGTCCTTTGAGGGCTATAACTCTTCACAAGCCTAGTAAATCTGGGTTAAAAAAGTTAGAATCCACACTGATGAAGAAAGGTCCAAAGGCATCAAGTGTGAGCACAGCTGATTTGTTTATAGAAGATGCTGTGGGACATCTTTTGAGCTGCCACACTTAGAAAATGTGTGAAATCTTGCAGGAGGGAGATGCAGGCTCAAATACAACTACCTCAGTAGAATTTACTAGATACTGTAGTGGATATGAAAATTTACTCCATCTATGCAAATATCAAATCAAATCCTGCAGCAATGTCCATCTACTGCTTAATTTGTCAGGAGTTCTGTCTCTCGTGAGGAGCCAAACTGCTATCAGGGAGAAGGTCAGGTTCTCTTCTCAGTGAATTTGCACTGACTATGCAGTAAGGAGATACAGACCTGCCCAGGAGATTTGCTTTTCTGACTGTTTTAACTCTTGTGAAGTGTTTTGAAGATAAAAGTCCCAAATATTTGTTTTAGTCGTCACTTGTTGCCATGTCCAGTGCAACTGTAATTTCATAGTTGTGCTTTCTGCCAGATATGTCAGACCATGAGCAGAGGGGTTTGTAGTCTGTTCTAAGTCTTTGATTTATTTCTAAATGATTTTGACATTTTCTAGCAGTTCCAAGCGTTACATTTTTGCAATAAATTCACAGGGGGAAGAGAAGAATTCAATAAGGATTTATAAAATCTGTACTGGCACTTTGATGTTGGTTGAGGTTGAGTTGGGTTGGCATGTGCTGTCATGGTACTTCTAACTCAGCAGATGGCAGTCCTGGGGACTGTACAGAAAATTGTGCCTCTTAATGTCAGGCAGGACCCAAATCTTTCCCTGAGATGTATGCAGGTGTTGGTGGGTGGAGCTAGCTGCTACCTGTGGCAGGGACAAGGCACGTGCCTGGTTTGTCTCTGGTTTGGTTGAGAATGCAATGATGGCTCTGTAAAGGCAAGTTTGTCCTGAGCCACAGCCGATTAACAACGGCAACAGCAAGGCAGGGATGCAGGAGCTTGGTTGTTGCTGGCTTTTCCAATTTAGGGCATCAGATGTGTCTTCCTCAAAGCTGAGGCAGGGGAGCTAAAAACAACAGAGTTCAAAGCAGACTTGTGTTTTCACTATTCACAGTTCTCTCCAGGAGAAGCTGTGAGTGACACATAGAGGTGACTCCACCATTCTCTTTTAGGAGACTGAATGGGTGTGTATGTGTGCATTTGGGGCTTTTCAGCCATGCTGTCACAAGTGTTTCCTACGGTCCAGTCACTTCTAATTTACACTGTGGGTCCAGTGCTCAGACCCTGGCCAGACTCTCCCTGTGGGACCAGCACTGCCATCGCTGCTGGTGGTGGGAGCCCTAACAATGGTTACAAAACCTGTGAAAGTGTGGAGAAGGTTTTCATCTCTTTCAAGCCCAGGAAGGCTGAACAGGGCACTCACATTTCTTTGCATCCATGAAAGCTAGAAAGGGAACTTTTCCCCAGCAAAAAGGATTTTGGTAGAATTTAATGATCACAGGAGGTGAAGATTAACACGCATGAGTCATAGATATTTCTGGCTCTGCATGCAAGCAGAAATACTATACTCAAGTATACATCCAATTTCTCTGTACAGTGCAGCAGCAAAATTAAGCACAGAGAAGACACTGAACTTCAAACATCTTGGCAAAATTGCTCATATTTTCTTGATTTTATCTTAAAGACTATCTGTAATTTACAGTAGAGCCCTTTTCTATTCTAGACTGAAGCAGCAGGACTGATTTCTGAGTGTGAAAAGTGGCAGTTCTCCTCAGTACCACTGTTGCAGAATGTGGAATATGTCGAAATTATCTTAAATTGGGATGTTCTTTAAATACCTTAGGTTGGCTAATTAAGACTTTCCTATATCAGCAAGAAAGGACTCCTAATCAGTGGAACAAACAGTTAGCATTCCTTAGTCAAGGGCATCCAGGAACTAATCTATAAGAATGTGGTAAATTAGGATCTTGTATGTCTATGAATATCACAGAATAAACTTGGCAAATACCTCAAGGTCCATGTATCCCTTAGAGGAGCTATCTTTTTATAATACTAAAAGTCATGCCTAAAAGTCAGAATGACACATGCCTTCCCTTGGGCATGCGTAGAAGTTAGGATTACCTAGTTTGTGTGGAAACTACTAACCAATCATAATAAGTGGGCCGTACTTGGGAAGTTACTAACTTTGAACTTCTGTGTGTAAATAATGGTGCAGAAGGTCCTGCTGGGGTGCTTTGTTTATGGAAAACCTCTGTGCACACAGCACAAATCTGAAAAAAATAGTCAATGTCTCTCTCAAGTGTGTAATTATTGGCTTGTTGCACACCAGGTAATGAATCCAATTTTGTGAACAATACCACCATGCTTTTCCCTCTGCTCAGAAGGGTTCATGCAGCAGTGGCGAATTCTGGTGTGAAATAGGTGGCTCCAGGCATGTCTTTCATTGTTCATCTTTCACAATGCATGTTTTTGAAAACTGTTGAGAAATTATATGGGACTTAGAGATAATGAAACCATTTTCCTGGAATATATTGATTCTTCAGCATGACATCTGCAAGTGCTTCAGGCCTTTCACTACATAATGTTACTTAAAATGTAGGAAAACATCTGGAAAACATTTTTATGAATTGCTGATGTGACATTTACAGAACTTTAGCAAAACTGATTTTGTTACAATTTTTAAGCTGTGAAATTGTTGGGGAATTTAATGCTCCTAAAGGCCATTTACTATTCTTAAACACCATTAGTCACACTATTTTACCAGTAAAAGCCTTCCTTGTAGCTGATGATAATGTACTCTCTCTGCCTAACTTTAATGAGAGAAGGGTGAAGGGATCGGAGACAGGAGGTTGAACCATTATGTAATTCCTCTCTACAGCCTTGGTTGTTGTAGCTTCTGTGCACAGATGGGAAGATGAGCTATGCTTGTTTTGTCTGCAGTGGCATCAAGTGTACCAGAATGCTGACAAATTTCAAAGGTGAGCTGGTTAAAGCTGCAATTTCTCTCCTATGGGGATATTGTGACATTTTCACATATTTTTCACACTTATGAAAAGGGGAAATGACACATTTCTCTTGCAGCTTATGAATACACTTTTGAGTCAAGTTTCTCCTAGTTTCCAGCAACCTGCCTGAAGAAAGCTGGGAGCCCCAGAGCCCCTACCTGTCAGGCAGTTAGCTGAAAGAGAGTCTGGATGACTGGCATGTTCTCCCTAGCACCTGAAAGACCAGTTGTTCATAAGAAAACTTGGGCTAAACCCTACCCTACACACCCAAAATCGGACAGCATGGCCCAAAGGCTGTGAGGGAGTTTTGGGAATAACTGGTACTGTTGTCTTGAGCAGCCACAGCACTCACTGGGCTGTTAATTAGGTATTTGATGAGGGTGCCGAGTAGTTTCTTCCAATGAAGTTAAGGACAACTGTTCCTCAAAGAGACGTTCAAAGACGGATTCCTGCTTCCCTCTTCTTATGGGGCCCAGACACCTCTTGCCATGACGGGAAGGAGGGCAGTGACCTGGTATTTATAGGTCTCCTTTGAGAACCCTTTCATTGTACTGATTTGCTGTCCAGTAAAGAGTGCAAATGCTGAGATTTTTAACATTGCTGTTGATGTTTCAGGGATGTAGTCACAGGCTGTCACTTAAAATGTGAGGCGAGGTTCCCAATTTGCATCTTGTTTCTTTGATGCCCTTTCTGGGGCCAGGCACTGATGTGGATTAGGGCTTATTTTAACTGTTGTCCTTGGCAGGGAAACTCTGATTGAAACAGTCCATCCTTTTCCAGCCTCTCTTTCACCAATTCTGGCCCATCTGGAAAGAACCTGAACGTCTGCAGGCAGTAGCCAGAATCACTGAGCAATGCCATCCCTGCTGTTGCTTGTTGTACAGTCTTGTATTAGAGCTGTCTGTGACATTTATTTTGTTTATGAAGCAAACATTCCTACACCCACTCCTGTTTTTGTTTGTTCATGTAAATTACGGCACTTTGCAACTTAATTGCTGTGGGCTTTATGAAGCTGCATTAAGGACCATGCTAATTGTGGGCTTGCTCCCTTCCTATTTCTGGATAGATTTTGAAATTCTGTAATTGGATGTATTAAATTTTTTGTAACTTTATGTAACAAAATTGTGGATTTATATAAAAGAAGCAGAAAAAGTCTGGTTCTTCATCAATGCAGAGCAGTTTCTAGAACAAAGTTTTGCGTTCTGGGCGTTTGAGCTGTTTTTCAGAACAGCGATCCTGGGAAATGCTTAGGGGATTGGGATTTGATAATTGGAGAAAAGAGTTCTACATAAATATCTGAGCTAACCCTCCTGCAGGTATGAGCTGTGGAACCTACCCAACCTGCCCACCTGTCAGAACCACCTTCACAATGAGTCAGGGGAAATGATTTTGTCATGAGGTACAGGAATTTGTGGGAAATAGTCAATGATAGGAGCCATCTGGAAACATGAACATTCAGATGGTAGGTCTGGCTCACTGCAGGACAACATCCTAGTTATTGCTGTAATGGGCAGCAGAAGCCTAATTCTTAGGAAATAACGCTTTCAGGAAAGTTATGCCTCTGCATTGACTTGGGATGGAGAACTTCCATCAGTTATTGTTTCCTGTCTATCTTTGTGAGCCCAGATATTCATATAAAGAAGCTCAACAAATTTGGTGAAGACAGTCTTTCCACAGCTGGCTGACCAAAGCTCCAGGCTGTGGATTAGACATTTATATCTGAGTTACCTATCAGGTTGCTTCCCCTATTCCGTCACTGGCTCTACACAACTGTGAGAACTTCATCATATTCAGCAGTTCAGTGAACAAATCCTGCTTTTTCCTGATACAGTTTTTCATGGTGCAACATAAAGAACATAAAGAGCAGCAGATGGGCCTGACAATTTGCAACACACTCTTTTTGTCTGGTAAAATGTCTTTGTTATTTTTAACTCCATTCCATTCTTTTTATTTTATTTAATTCACTGTGGAAATGAAACGCTGTATTTGGTTTTCAGTGCCAGCTTTTAGTAGGGAGGAGGGGAGGTAGCTACAGTGGAGGTAGCTTCTCCCATATTTGTCACAGCCAATGCCAGATGGCTCCAAAACAGACCCACCCCTGGCCAAGTGTGAGCCAGTCAGAGATGGAAGTAATGACTCTGTGATAACATCTTTAAGAAGATGATAATTGGTGAAGACCATGGTGAAGCAGCTGTCCCCCCACAGCACAAGGAGGTACATGGAGGGTGTAGAGATTCACCCTCAGCCTGTGGAGGAGCCCCATGCTGGATCAGGTGGATTCCTGAGAGGAGGTTGTGACCCCATGGGAAGCCCATGCTGGAGCAGCTTTTCTGGCAGGATTTGTGACCTTGTGGGGGACCCACTCTGGAGCAGTTAGTGAAGAACTGTAGCCCATGGGAAGGACCCAGGCTGGAGAATTTCATGGAAGACTGTCTCCCATGGGAGGAACCCCATGCTGGAGCAGGGGAAGGATTCCTGTCCCTGAGCAGTGTCAGGGACAATGTGTGATGAACTGACCATAACCCTCATTCCCATCTCCCTGTGCCGCTGTGAGGACAAGGTAGAGCTAGGAAGAAGGGAGGGGTTGAGGAAGGTACTGAAATTTGATACTTGTTTTACTTCTCATTATTCTGCTCTGGTTTTGATTGACAATAAATTCAGTTAATCTCCCCAAGTCAAATCTGTTTTGCCTGTGACAGTATTTGGAGAGTGGTCTCTCCCTGTCCTTATCTCAACTCATGAACCTTTCATTGTCCTTTCTCTCCCCTGTCCAGTTGCACAGGGGAGTGATAGAGTGGCTTTGGTGGGTGCCAGGCATCCGGCCAGGGTGAAACCACCACAAACACATGATCACATAAACAAGAAATCTAACCTATACAAGAAATCACCATCCCCACTTGCCCCCAGATAAAGAAGGCTGGATGGTTGACTCAGAAAACAGGATTTTTCCGTGTATGCGTTAAGCTGTATAAACTGAACATCAAAATGTTAGGTAAAGGATTGTTAGCCAGGCTCTTACCTTGAAGTAAAAAGATTTCCACCTTCCAAATGTGTGCAGGATTATCTGCATGATTCGCATTACAATAGCATTATCATCTCACCATACTCCAATATGTGTGGAATATAAGGATCCCTGGTTTATAGTGACATCTAGTTAAGGACTATTCAGCAAAATAGACAAATTTAAGAGGTAGTAGTAAAAGTAATAAAGAGATGTATACACAAGCCTTAATTGGTTGACCAGAGATGTTAGGTCAGGTCTTTGCAGGAATTTAAGCATATACTCAGAGACATTCAACTGGAACCTTCCAGTTAATGAAAAAGGAGGAAAAAAGGTTGTCTTTGGTCTCCTGTGAACCAGTAAATTTTTTATGAGATATTTGAATGGGCTTGCACAACTGTACAAACTTTCCAGAGGATTTCTTAAGGGAATTATGGAAATGTGTGGGAATCCTCCCCAGATTTTTCTACATGCCTGTGATCTTGTTAACTCTTTTTCAGATGCATCACTGTCAATGAGACAAAACCTCAGCGTTATCTGTGGTTTTCTATTGGCCTGTTACACATTTGCAGATGTGTGAGGGACATATGTGTAGTCATATGTCCACGTGCTATCAGATCAGTAACAGATTATTCCTGGCTGACCAAATGGAGAAACCTGTTCAGCGTGGCCATCCACTTGGTATTACATGAATCAAGAGTGGTGAGAGGAATAAGTTTTTGTGTTCTTGTGTTCACAGATAACAACAGCTGACTACAGAAGTGGGCCCTGAAGGAATTTTTCTTTGTAAGGTCATCTGTGTTTTGGGGTTCATCTCCAGCATTGGGACAATTGCTCTCCTTTTTCCAAGAATGGATATTTGCCCAGTGATGTATATAAACACAGGCCGTGTTTTGTACTTGGCTCCAAAAGGATTTCTTTTTGACTAGTTTGGTTTCCCCTGCTTGTGAGTCAAGTTTGGTTCTTCCCTGACAATCAAGAATTGAGAATTTCTGATTGTTTATTTTGGTCTGGTGTTGCCACTCATTCTTTTCCTAGTTTAGAATGGAAAGTCAGCTGGAAATAGTGATTATGAGCCTGTTGTAAGTTGTGAGGTCTCTGTGTGCCTCATCCTTCTTCTCCTGCACCTGATTCTTAGGTGAAGTGACTGTAAAGCAACTGGCTTTTCTTTTGCTTTTGGGGGAGCACAGGTTTACCTTCCCACTGGATTGATCCTGTGAGCTTCAGTGAGAATGAGCCGAGAAGAAAATCACTCAGAATGTGTTTTCTCAAGGTAGAAAAACTCCGGCCTGCTTTTAACTTAAGTCCAAGGTTTCCTGTTCACAAGAAATGTATTTTAGTTTGGTTGAGCTGTGCAGGCCTTTCCTGTAAGCCTCTTTTTGAGCTCCGATCACTGACAATGCATGTCAGTAGTATATCCTTGCATCAGTGAAGGCCCACCCTGTGGTGGGCTGTATCACTGAAGCATAAGCAGCTGGATTCAATGTGCAATTGCAGGACAAAAGATTTTAGCTATATCACTAATCATAGGATTTTCTCTGTCACCCTTCAGGATATCAATTTTGGGGCCAAACTGAGAGTTCATGAAGAGATTTTGGAGCATGGGTTGGGATATTTCTGCCTGTCTGCAGTGGTCAGTACTTTCAGCTTTCTGCCTAGATTGACTGAGAGTTCCTCTCTGCCTACCTTTATGTCCTCTCAGTATTCACTGGGGAGATACAGAGGCATATGAGCTTGGATTTGCAACCTAATTAGCTGCATTAGTTCTGTGAGGGAAGAACACAAATTAGTATAGCTGATGAAGAATTGTGGTGGGAGAGGTTCATAGAAATGCTGTTTGTAATGAAGTTTGAATGCACAAACAAGGACCTTCATGGCAGGAGTAAGCCTGGTCACTGCAGGACTCTTAACAAATTCAAATCCGAGTTGCTATCTTTTCTAAATTTCAGTGGAGGTGTTTCCATAAGCCACCATCTATCTCCTGCTTAGCAGAACCAGGTTGTATCACTGGCAGTCAAAGAAGATGATGAAATTCCTGAGTAACAGTCAAGCAGCAATAAGGGAGTATTCTTCCAGTGAGTTCAATCCACAGTGTAAGTGCTCTTTCTCTTGAGGGTAACTAATGTGAAAAGCGAGTGCATCCCATAGCAGCACTCTTCACAGGGCAGTTGTCCCTTTTTGAGTAAAAGTCCTCTGTGGATCCTAAGACTGTGTATTCCAAGTGACAGGGAGTAAGTGTCACTGTGGGACAAAGGGCTTTTGCAAAACACATGTAAGGATCCCAGAAGAACAGCAGAACAGGTTCATGAAGAGAAAACCTGCTTCACACACAAAGGGAGAAGCGCTTGTCTTGGTGCATCTTGGTGAAGCTGGAGGGTTGCTGGGAATACTAGGACAGGCCTCTGGCAAGACAAATACATTCAATGCCTGTTGTGTATCTAACCTTGTTCCTCTCCTCTCTGTTCTAGAAGCATGGTGAACTGTAATGTTCTAAGCAAGCACTGACCAGCGCTAGCTCATGAGGACAGATGCAGTGAAGGTTTCCAACAAGCCTCAGTTAGTTCAGCCTGCTGTGCCCACCTGATTGCTCCAGCTGACTGGCTCTGCAGTAGCAGTGGTTTTTAGTTTGCAAGAGTTGGTGGCTGCATGCTCTTCCTGAATGCTGTGGCTGTTTCTCAAGTCAGATATTTTGCATTTCCCTCTCAATAGTTTTGTAGGAAGATCTGAAGAGTTACTCTGGGTCTCTCCAGGATACAATTATTCTGTTGTCCTAATCAGTTTCAGACTACATAATTGTGGTCTCCTTACAGTACTGCATAGGAGGTTTTCTTCATACATGATTCCTGGCTTCTGCAATTGTTTGTAGCTAGGGCAATGCCACTGCAGAGCTGTGAAGAACAAATTGGGCTGGAAAGGTGAAAATAGACATCTATAATTACCAACTTTATTTTTGCATGTTAGTCAAGTATTGATACAGTTGTTGACATGCTCTCTCATGTTAATAAAATAAATAATTTTATATTTGTGAAATCAACAGCAAATTCCAAGAACAACTGTTATGTAAGACCCTCTGGAAAAGCTGTACATTTGTAAAGAAGGAAGGATTTGGTTTCACTTTACTGCCTGGTTGACTGACATATCCAAAACACGTTGTTATTAGCAGGGCTGCCTGATTTGTTGAACTGCCAATCTGAAGACCTGAGGAGAAGCAGTTTATAAATAAAACAGTGGAAAAGCACACCAGAAAATAAGACAGGAGCTTAAATCTCTTGGCTTAATTCAGATGAAGAACAGGTTGGGTTTGGAGGAATTTGCATATGGATCTATTGTTGAAAGAGAGATTTGATCCAAATTACGGTATGACCTCTGGAAACCTCTGCACCAAATGACGAATCTACAGCCGTAGCTCTTGGTTACAGCTATTTTGCATTCAGAGCCTGGAACCTGTTCTCAGATAATGTGTTATTCTTGGCATTTCACCAATTCTCTGTCTTTATATTGTATCAGTTAGGCAACCTGAAAAGTTATACAATATAATCAAGCACTAAAATTTAACACTTAAGTGATAATTTTAATATGAGGTACCCACCCTAATTTCTTACAGCTTTATTTGATTTGAATTCCTTTGAATAACCATGTGATGAAACACAGGTCTCTAGGCTAGCTTTCTGATTTGAGAAGTCAGTCTGAGAAGCAATGCAGATTTAATTATCCCAATAATTTATTTTCAAATGCCTTTAAATAATTTTTTGTTATAGTGATTGGAGGATTCTCTGTTTTGTTCACTGAGTCTGATTCTTAGTAAGAAAACCATTGTTTTGAATGGAAAAAGATCCAGAGATCCTGAAATTTCACTAATATACTGAAAAAAAAAAAAAATTAAGCCGTGAATTAACCTCCTTTCCTATTCCCACTCTTAGTTCTGTGACTGCCATAAAGTGCTTGTTCTGCTTACTTTTGTGCTGAAGTTCACATACAGGAATGACTAGTGTTTATCATCAGCAGCTTCTCTCTAAAAAGCTTGAAGCTGCCAACAGGTATTTTTGAACTCAGTAAGACTTCCGGAGGAGCTAATGACCAGGGTTTGTCTGTGGTGGGCAAATATATCCCAGTAAGGAGCTACAACCAGGCATCAGATATGACACCCTGGGGGTGACCATTCACAGTCTAGGCAAGGTGATATGCTGTCAGAAAACTTTGTTCCCAACGTTTGCATGAATTTTACTTCGAAGAGGCCAGAAAACCTAACAATGCTAAAACATGATGCTTGAGCTGATGCTGGAGAATTGATCTTCTTTGCCACTTTCTGAACACGAACTCTCAGACCAGTGTTGTTTGTCTGGGTGCTCTTGCCTACTGAATCATTCTTATTTCCCCTTTGAGTACTTGTCATTTACACTTGCAGCTGCAGTCCTGTAACTTGGGCAGGTTGAAAGTAATTTCAAGTCAGTCAATATACCCAGGGCAATTTAGGTGACCTTAGTAAAATGTTTTTCCATCCAAAACAATTATCCCTGATCAGGTATAACAGCCTGTGGGACAAACCTCTCCTAAAACGCAGAACATTTCTTCTGCATGGTTGGAAACTCTTCTGCTCGTCTCATTTAAATGCTTCTAGTGCAGACAAGTCTGATTATCCAAGGATGAGGCCTGATCAGAATTTTAGTAGCTTTAGTACTATTAATTTTGATATCTGCATCCAACCCACTTCCAGACCCCACCCTTCCAGCATTACAAATTCTACTTCTTCGGAAACAAATGAGATGGTAAAAACAGGTAAACTCAATGAAGTTATTGGAGGGAGAGAAGAGACAAGAATCAGATTATACTTCCTTTGTTTAATTCAGTGTTCTGCAAAATCTATTTATTTTTATTTAAATGCATATTTCATTGAGCAGTTCTGCTTTTGTAACTGTTTAGTCATATTTCCCTTTGCTGTCTTCAGGCTGACCATGCTGTGAAACAAAAAGCACATCAGACTCTAAGGAGGCCATTGTAAACCAGAAATCCACTATGACTGAAAAGACAACGAGACTAATAACTCTTGTGCTGATTGTTTCCTTTCCTGAAATGAATGGTACATTTTTTCAGGGAGCTGTATGTGGCTTTAATAATGATCTGGATATTATACTGAAGTGGAAGTGAGACTGTGAAGTGGTGCTGACTGCAAACAAGTATGTAAAATTAAAGACTCTGGAGGAACCATAAAATAAAGAATAGTGTGGAAAATGTGAGTGCAGGTGGAAATTTCTCAATGCTCTTAAGACACTGATGGGAAAACAAACAAAACTGTAAAGAATGCAGAGCAACTCTGTACACTGTGAATCAAAAGGGAGGTGATCTGCATTAAACTACTTAATGCATGCAGCTGGACTCTGCATCCACTTTGTACCTGCATAATGAGCACTTTGGATGCAAGGAGAGAGAGGGGCTGGAAATCAGTTCTCATGTGACTTCTTCTGAATTAGTGCGGACATGGGCAAGCCCTTTCTCTTGGTATAACTATTCCTTATGCTACATTTAGAGAAAGTGGTGAATTTAACAGTAGACCTCTTGGGATGTGTGTAGAGAGTTCAATCTCCTCAGGAAGGTGACAGGCATGAACAGCTACTGAATAAGTCATGCAGTAGACTGCTAATGGCAAATGATAATTTTATACCCAGAGCATAAGGAATATCAAAGCCTTGAACATGACCAGGCCCTGCTTTTGGTAGGAAAGAGAAGACATAGTATTGAACAGAGGAGATAAGGAAGAGGTGGGGAAGTGATAAATTTTTCTCTTTTATCTGAAATTAGTTCTGAGTCAGAAGACATCTCAGGGCTGAACTGAGTTTTATTGGATTTGCATGGCAAGATTTTGGTAGCGGAGAGACTACAGGGGGGGCTTCTGTGAGCAGCTGCTGGAAGTTTCCTCCATGTCCAACAGAGGTAATGCCAGATGGCTCCAGGACAGACCTGATGCTGGCCGGGGCAGAGCCAATCACAGATGGTAGTAATGACTCTGATAACATATTTTAGAGGGAAAAAGGTTATTGCACAGATGTAATTGTGCTCAGAGAAGTGAGGAGTGCAAAGTGAAAGGAAGAGCTCTGCAGACACCAAGTACAGTGAAGAATGAGGGAGAGAAGGTACTCCAATTGACTGAGAAGACATTCTCCTTCAGCTCGTCGTGAAGACCATGGTGAAGCAGCTCTGTCCCTGCTTCCCATGGGGATCCATGGGGATGCAGAGATCCACCTGCAGTGTGTGGAGGAGCCCCATGCTGGATCATGTGGATGCCTGAAAGGAGGCTGTGACCCCGTGGGCAGACCACCCTGGAGTAGGCTCCAGTCAAGGACCTGCAGACCCATGGAGAGAGGAGCCCATGCTGAAGCAGGTTTCCTGATAGGACTTGTGACCCTGTTGGGGGACTGTCCTGGTTTCAGCCAGGATGGAGTTAATTCTTTTGCAGTAGGTGTGAGGGGGCAAAACCTGAAGCCATGTGAGCATGTCTAGATTGTTATTCTCTACCACCGCAAGTCACAGCTGGAGGTGGAGGTGAGGGACTTTCGGGAAGGAGGGCATGGCCTCTGGTCAAAAAAATCAAGAAGTGTGGTGGGGCAGGGAACCTGGCTGCTGTTATTTTTCATTGTCCCATGCTTGGTGAATATTTTTCATGTATATAACTCTCTTTCCGTAAAATATTAATAATTTCTGTTATTAATACTCTTGATGTTACTGGCTTTTTTTTTTTCTTACCTCAGTACTGTTTCCAGTAAATTGTTCCTATCTCAAACCGTGATCTTTGCCTTTTGTGCTTCTGATTCTCCTCTCTGGCCACCCACAGTGGGGGCAAAAGAGACGGGAGGGGGAGTCAGTGAGCAGCTGTGTGATTTGGAAAGTCTCGGTGGGAGAACTAAATCGGAGAGTACCATTCCTAAACCATTACAGGGACCCACACTGGAACAGGCTGTGCCTGAAGGACTGCCCCCGTGGAAAGGAACCCAAGCTGGAGCAATTAGAGAAGAACTGTTTCTCGTGGTATGGACTCACCGTGGAGAAGTTCACAGTGAATGGTCTCCCATGGGAGGGACCCCATGCTGGAGCAGGGGAATGGCTCCTCTCCTGGAGCAGCAGCAGAAATGGGTGATGATCTGACCACAACACCCATTCCCTGTCTCCCTGTACCACTGGGAGGAGGAGGTAGAGCCCAGGAAAAAGGGAGGGATGGAGGAAAGATGTTTTTAAAGATTTGTTTTACTCATTATCCTGCTCTGATTTAATTGTTAATAAATTCAAATAATATGCCCAAGTTCAGTCTGTTTTGCCCATGATCGTAATCAGTGATGATCTCTCCCTGTCCTTATCTAAACTCATGAACCTTTCATTTTACTTTCTCTCCTCAGGCCACTTGCAGAGAGGAATGATAGAGTGGCTTTGGTGGATACCTTCATCCAACCAGGGTCAAACCACCACATGAGTAATGGAAAACCTGCTTTTAAATTTGGCTTTTTTGCTCTCAGAAAAAAGAACTGGCTCACTCCCTCTGAGCAGCAAATTTAACTCTCTGGAGGGACCTAGCAGAGAGTTCTGCAAGTGGACTCTCTACTGATGGAAAAAGGAAGGAGAGAGAATCTAGCACAGGTTTTTGTGGAGAGCATTGCCTCCGCTGTGTGTTACCTGCACAATCTCTTTTTGTCTCTCTCCTGGATCAACAGCATTTTTCAGTCAGGCCCATTTTTCAGAGCGCTACATCAGGTAGTTATAACACGTACTTTGGGAGAGCTGCCTGTTTCCTGGGCTGGCTTTTGAAAATCATGTCCACCAACACCCATGTATTCTGCTCGTATCTTTCCAGTCTTGGTATGAGTGCCTGCCTTCTACCTTCTCAGCCTTACACTTGCAAATTTCTGCTTTGCACACTAATAGCAGATAATGCTCCTATTTTTCCACCTGTCCCAAATTCTTTCTCTTTGGCAGAATACTTCTAGCGTTATGGCCCACTTATACTCTCAAGCATGGCAGCTGTGTGGCTGGAGGGAGCTTGGCCTCTGACTGACTACACTTCATTGTGCTTGAAGCAGAAGGGGAAGGAGGGAGCGAAACAACTGTAGTTCTTCCAAGTATCACCGATAGATAAGCTACAAGATCTTTGCAGTGACTGAAATTTTGCTGCTGCTGCTGCAGATCAGTACAAATTAAAAACATGGGCGTGTGGATTACAGGCCTCCTTGGAGAGACAGTCATTTTAATTGTAAGGTTTCATGTCTGTGAGCATGATTACAGGAAATAAAATATCATTGTGTGTTCTAAAACAAAAGTACCCTGGTAAACTTAGTCTGGAGAAAGCACAAGACAGTCATTTATAGTTACCAGATAAAATAAATACAGAAAATCTGCCTGTTACACTGCAAAGGTTTGTGAAGACAAACATTTGAGTACCAGAAAGTTGATGTTTGAACTTGCTTTGACTTTTAGAGGATCATTCTGTAAACTGCACACAACAAACTGAACCCTAGAATTCTGAGAGGCTCCACTCAGAGGGAGGTGCTGGTCACAGCTTGCTGTGGTCCAGGTCAAAGGGTCTCACCTAGGATCAATATTTGTAGGGTAGCAAGAGAGTGGGCTTTAGTCATAGTAATTTTCCTTCCTGTCTGCAACTCAGGTTGGTAACTTTCTTTGAAATTTTGGTGACAAAAATATTATTCCACTTAGGTTGTTATGCAAGCAAGAGAAATAAATTTCTAATGCTGTTTGCTAAAAACAGGAACTCATTAGATAGCACCAGTTCCTGGGAGCAGACTGTATCTTTGATAAGCTCGAGGAACTGAGCCTAGGTGCTGTTCTTCAAGGCTGAGGCCTGACGAGCATTTCCAAGATCATCAAGTGGCCTGAGGTTTGAGACTGGGGAGAGGATGCACCTTCACACCTATAAAAGCAAGTCCTTGAGGCTAGACAGGGGCAGGATTTGGCTCCTCTGTTTCACTTGACCAGTATGTACATCACCGTCTTATAGCCTGAGTACAAAGCATGAAGTTACCTTCCTGCTGTTTCTGCTTCTCTCTCTGCATTCATGTGGACTGTGCTTCTGGAGTTTGCTCTGCTGTGTGGGCAGGCACAGGACTGCTCCTGTTGCTGATTGACAAGCCTGAATGTTCATGAACTGTGAGTGAGCTAAAATGTTTGCTTACAACAGAGCTGTGAACCTGTGCCCACAAAGAGAGATATATTCTGTTTCTTGGCATGGTGAATGGGAGTTTCTGTAAATGGTGTTTTAGCAGGTGTCCAGTTTGTGGCACTTGCTGCTCAGAGTTATTTCAGTGCTGATTCAGTACTATCAGGGTCCAAGTCTAGATGCTGAAAATTACATTAAAATGCTAAATATATCTCTGACTACCACAAGAACCTCTCTGACCCACTCCTTTGTAACATAATTCATATACTGTTTGTGACAGCAACTGAGTCACGTATTTCTCAGGTGGAACTTGGATCATTTTGACTATTGTTAATACATCAAGTCTCAGCATAGGCAATCCCCACAAGTTTAAGTGTCTTGCTTCATGCAGTACTTGCGTGCATGCTGTCGAGTGTATGCCATGTTTCTGCTGTGGGTTGTGCAGCTTCAGAGTGAACTTTCTGCTCAGGCAGGAGTGACACATGGGAGGCGGCACTGGGATGACTGAAGGAGTTATTCAGTGCCAAGAGGAATAGAAACAGACACTTGCAGAAGAAAGAAGCAGGAGGAGGAGTGCAGAGCAGCAAAGGCAGTTGGAGTAGCTGGGAGACTGGGTATGAAAGGAGTTCCCTAGACCAGAAAAGGAAGAGATTGATGGAGACTTCCTGAAAACTGCTCAGAGGCAAAGCCTGCTTGGTGGGAATCAAACTCTCTAAGAATACTGGAGGACAAACCAAATTGTGGAGAAGCCTGACATCCAGAAAATGTGTATGAATAGCTCAGGGACAGTCCTGTGGAACAAAGTGAAACTGTTCTTAGGACTGCAGAACAGATCTGAGTGCCAAAGGAGGAGGAGAAAAACATTTCTTATGCAGTCAGAGGAAGAAGAAATGAAGGCAGAGTGAGAGAACAGGGGTCCTACATCAAGAAAGGTCTCGCTGAGAGCAAGAGCTGTGCAGAGCATGTGGACAATGTTGCTTTCCATGCCCTGCTCTTGGGAAGCTCTGACCGAAGATCAAAGAGACCTGGAGAGGTTGCAGCATGACAGGGACTGATGAGGAATCCTCCTGTGGGATAACAGGTCTGAAGATCCTGAAGGCAAAGCAACTAGCACAGTCCTATCTGTTTAAGAGTGCTTGCAACAATCTTGAAAGGCAAACAAAGGGTTTCACCAAACATTGTGTCTTCTACCAAAGTTTGCCATTAGCCCTGTAAGCTGGGCTGACTTCATGAGTTCATGAAGGACAGGAGAAGGAAATCGTGTCCAAAATGGTTCTGCCATATTTTGACAAGGCATCAGTTATTTGAGGGATATCATTTTGCATGATGTGATGATGGATCTGCTCTGCAAGCAATTCCCCAGATAATTCCAGGACAACAGGCCAGGGGCAGATGGTACTTCAAAAAGTAATGAAGGGTGACTGTCACCTGACTCCTTTCATTTTGCTTATGCTTTGAAGAATGGCCCTGGTAACTGCTGACAACACAAGCAAAGATTGCTCTAGCTTGTTCCTTGCCAGGCCATTCAGCTTACATGAATGTGTGACCCACAGCAGTGCAGGACTTACAGCTCCAGGTGCCAGGAAACAGTGTCAGGTGAGGAATCACACTAGGGCAGCATACCTGTCAAACCAAAATGCTGAGGTTGAGTCCAGGGAAGACGGAAATTTAATGTTGAGTGGAAGGGCAAAAGCTCACCTGTTTTTATTTTCAGATTTTTTGTGAAAGAGGGACCTTACATTACATCTGAGGTTTTCTCAGTAAGCTGTGTGTAGTAGGTCATGAAAGCTGCCACAGACATGACGGGCAGTCCAAGTGCTTGTAATAATACAAAATTGAAATTTTAGAGCTGTTTCTTTCACATTTGTATCTTCTTTTCAGTCTAAAGAAGAATTCACTAAGCTCTAGATTGTTCACCCTCTAAAGAGAAACAAGACCTGAATTTTGGCTGTTGTGAGAAAAGTCAGTTACAGCTTTAGAAGCAAAATAAAAAACAGAAACAAAAATCTCCAATGCTACATGTACATAAAATCTGTCATGGTTTAACCCCAGCTGGCAAAGCACCACGCAGCCACTTGCTCACTCCCCCGAAGTGGGATGGGGGAGAGAATCAAAAGAGTGAAAGTAAGAAAACTCATGGATTGAGATAAAGACAGTTTTTTAGGGAAAGCAAAAGCCACACACACAAGCAAAGCCGAACAACAAATTCATTCACCACTTCCCACTGTCAGGCAGGTGTTCAGCCAGCTCCAGGAAAGCAGGGCTCTATCATTGTTATGAATGGATGATATGGGCTTAAATCAGCTCCTCTCTGTTGCCCAGGCCTCTGGCAGCAGGCAGTCACGTTATTGAGCTGGTCAGCACCCCAAAATCCACTCTTACTCACAAGTTCTTTAATAACATCTGATTTGGTCTATTATAAAATGAATTATTTATTAATAGACACAAAGCTAACAGATATAAGACTTAAAACAGACTATCACTACACAGGGATAAGACAAAAAAGGGATACTAGTATACACGTGGAGTTAAAGGTACCATTAAATTTACAACTAGCTAAGAAATGGTATAACTTAGGATTCAATGCTTCTTACCATCTAATCTTTATGGAGTACACATTGAAAAATCCTCTCTCTCAATTCCTGGGAAAGTGACCTGGAGTTGTGTCCCAGCTCCAGGGAGAAATCCTCTCACACATTTCCAAGGAGTGCGTAAGAGACTTCTGCCTATGTGTTAATTTGTGTGGGCTTTTATAGATGTAAGGACCATGTCTTTTGGTCACTGATGTTTATTTTCTTTTATCTCTTTCCACATCTGCTCTCATACCAAGATGTGTACTGGGGCTTGTGCTCAGATTTTTAGGAGCCTGGAGGTGACCTCCTGCTGGGCTCTCTGACCTCCTGCTGGACTTTTTGACTCCTTGCCGGGCTATTAATCTGGCCTGAGTTATCTCTTCCAAATGCCCCAGCCATGAGAGAGAGGGGATGTCCTGCCACAATCATGTGTAATGGTTACTTTGGAAGACAAATGCCATCACTTTGGACATCCCCTCTTCTCCCAGCTTTCTATGCTGAGCATGATGTTCTGCCGTATGGAATACCATTTTGGTAAGTTCAGATCAGCTGTCCTGGCTGTGTTCCCTCCCAGCCTCTTGTGCACCTGCTCACTGGGAGAGCACAGGAAACTGAAATGTCCTTGATATAGAGTAAGCCCTACTTACCAACTGCTAAGATATCAGTGTGTTATCAACATTTTTCTCACACTAAATCCAAAATACAGCACTGTACCAGCTACTAAGAAAACCAACTTCATCCTAGCTAAAATCAGGCGTGAATGTTTCTCAAGGTGCAAATTAAGTACAGTAACAGTATTCAAACCCCACCAAAACTCATTTTGTAGGGAGGACTAAGTACTACTTGTTAATTATGTGCCCCCAAGAAAATATTCTTTGTCTACAGAAGAACAGGATGTTTTTCTGAGATGCAGGAATGTGGCAATTTTCAAGTGAACCATGCATTTCTTTTTCCTATCTGTGTTTCATACCACTTCTAATACCCCAGAGATGGTGTTAACACTTCCCAGTTCAGTGTTTCTGTGAATTTAAATAGCACACTGTTGACCCTTATCTTCTAGCTCATTAATAAAATGCTAGAGGATATCTGACCTACAATCTAGTTCTTTCGAGAAATATTACTGCTTGACTTAATTCACTGCTGTTCAACACTGCCCTTGGCATGCTAAATCCCCTCATGCTGCTGAGATTTATGCAACAGCATTGACAGCTAAGATGATCTGAGTTAACACTCTTGGGTAAGACCGTTACAGTTTTTGTTTTCAGAACCAGGAAGAAGCTTCATCACTGAAGTCCAACTGCAGAGAGAATACATCAGAACTGATGTAGTAGCTATACAGCTATTACTCAGTTAGCTGTTTGTATTGAACTATAGAGGTCTTACACAGTAAGCTATAGCTAACTGTTAGCAAAATAGTGATCAGAATTATTTTTTCTTAAAAATTTCTGAGTGTTTGGAAGTCATCAGAAAAAATCTGTCTGACTTCTGTGAGGCTGGGGTTGGATTCTTTGTGGTTCAGGTCTCTGATACTGTGTTTTCAATATTAGTGGTTGTGGTGGTCTATGATTGTTTCCCAGTGAGGGTCTAAATCTCATGTAAGTAATCAGTACAAGCCCATAAGCGTTCAAGTATCTTTTGCCAGCTTATTACAGAACCTCTTATACACATCTGGATGGTGGAAATAGTGTTGGATCTTTTTGTACTTCCTTGCATCCCCATGGAGCTTCAGAGATGATGCGTAACTCAGTCCACATTTCTGCTCTGAGTCCCCCTCATGTTGTTGGCTAGCTTTTCCTGCCAGGGCACCAGTAGAAGCTGTTATCCAAAGTGCTGGAAGGAGTTTTGATATCCATTTGTTTACAGTTGCCAGTCTGTTTTTAACTTGGTAGCCCCAGATAAGTCTGGAGTCACAGAAATACTGCTGGTGACTTTTGGCTTGAGGTAGGTGTAGGTGCACTGTGCAATGTGCTACCAGTGCCATTGGCATCCTTACCAGTGCAGAGAAGAAAAGATATCAGCCAATGAGTCTGAATTTAGATATTCAGAGGAAAGAAAGGCAGGAAATTATGAATATTTGCTTCTAATTTGAAGACTGATTTAGACAAGCACAGATGTAGGAAATTAATCAGAAACCCAGGAATGAACACTGTTTAATATTCACTCCATTGTCCTCAGGAGCTAACCACATGCTCTCTGAAACTGGATTTTGAAGAGCTTTTGTGGGAGCAGTTTCTGAAGAAGGGTAGCATGCCAGGACAGAACAGGGCTTCAAAGTAGAATGGCACTTGATAAAACAAGCTCCCCTCCATTCTCTCAGAGCTTGTGTAGTTGTGGCTTGCTAAATGAAGCCATTTTATAATAGATTTGATCTCTATCCCCCTGGAAGGGGATGAAACTATCTGGCACCGGGTGACCAGTAATGTTTCTAGCTGAGTGACCCTGTGGTTCTGTCCTAGCCCTGAGCCATAACATCTCAGCTGCCCTGCTGCTCCAGCAGCTGTGTGGCACACGGTGGTCCCTGCTCATTTCCTTTCAGCTCTTCTGATTAGGGATTTTTGTCATTGCCTTGCTGTCATAGGTTAGCAAGCATAGTCCCGGAAGGGATGTCCTTGCTAAGGGGTGCTTACAGCTTCCTCTGGGACGTGATAGAACCTATCAGCTGGCCAGTTTGAATATGGACAATTCTTTAAGCCACTTAAAGTTGTGACCGCCTCTGTGATCCACATTTAAGAATAGGCAAACTCCCCCTCCAAGCTCTCTCTCGTTTCCAGCGCTGGGACAGGTGGCTGCGGGCCCCATGTGGGGGCCAGCGGGCCCGGCCAGGCCCTGCTTGGGCCAGGCCGGGCCGGGCCACGGCTCCAGGATGACCCCCCCAGCAGGGCTGTGGGCAGCCAGAGCGGCTCGGAACCCCCCCCCACCTCCACTGCAGCCAAGATTTCAGCAAAAGCGGCACCGCTGTCCGGCAGAGGCCAGGTGACCAACAGCGATAAGACACACAGCTGCAAGGCCGAGGTGAGATTAACCCTTTTAGTGCTGTGAAGAGCTGAAAACCTGAGGGAAGAGAGAGAGGAGATGCTTAAAGCTGAAATTCTGTTGTGAAGCTATGATATATCAGAGTATCCTGTTGTAATTTCATGAAGATATGGGGGGTGGAGTGTTCAACTCATGAGCAAAAGCACCTGCGCTGAGATAGGCAGATGCTGACGCAGCTGTAATTTCATGAGAAGTTTGGACAGGGAGAGATGAAAGTGATGAGGACTTTTGCTCCAAATGGAAAAGGAGAAACCTCAGTTCCTAGAGATGCTCCCAGAGATAGTCCTAAAGATGAAGATGAGGAAGACCCTTTGCTCCCAGGGAAGGAGAAGGGCCTCTGTTTTTTTGTTTCTGAAGGGCTCAACCTTAAAATTGTATCCCAGAAACTTCAAGAGTGGACCCTCGAAAGCAGTTGTGGGAGAAGCTGCAAGTTGGGGGAAGGGACTCACATGTGAGCAGAGAGACTCCTCTTCCTAAATGGACTGAACAATATTTGGAAGTGGGCGGCTGTCTCGTTGTGATAATGTTTTCATAGCATGAGCAAGAAGAGACTTCTCTTTCTAAATAGACGGAACGAGGTTATTATGGAAGTGGTAAACAGACTGAACATCTTAAGGGTTGTATTTTTACATTGTCAGTGGGAGAAGGGAGGAAGGTGGGGGGGAGGAGGAGAGTTCTGAAGGTGTGGTATAATTTTTTTTTCCCTCTTTTAGGTCTGTTAATAAACTTCTTTATATTCTTTCAAGTTTGGTGCCTGCTTTGCATTTCTCCTAATTCTTATCTCACAGAAGATAAACAGTAATGAGTATTTTGGACCAAACCACTACACTAAATTGGTGTTTCTGCCCGGTTACAAACCGAACCTGCGACACTTGCCTAGCAGTCAAGCACTGAGGACATTTTCTTCCTTTGTGTTATTTTTGCTAAGGTCCGGGAAGGACCGGGAAGGTGAGCAGAAGCCAGCTTTGCCCTTCACTTGGCCAGCATGGGGTGAGTTGGTCTACAGATGCCTGGACTCTTCTTTGTCTGCTTGTCTTCAGCAGATGGCTGGGGCTATGAGGAAGGACTGGATGAAAGTATCAGAGATGACACAATTTTCTCCATTGAGCAGACTAAGAGGAGAGAGACATTGTTCATGAGTCTCTAGTATAGCCGTCTCTCACATGTTGCTTCCTGGGAGTAAGGGAAGAAGTGGACGTGTTGACTGGATTTGTAGGAAGGGTACTGACTTGCTTCTTGTTTGCTTGTGCAAGAGAATCTCCTGCTGTTTTTCTTTTGCTGCTTTTCTTGTGTCAGCTAAAATAACATACCATCCCATGCTTGTTTATTTCACAGTGCACAGGGACTTAGAAGTTCTGCTTCCCATTTAGTCATTATAAAGGTTTCATTATCATGGGTCATCAAGTATCCCAAATGTACCGGACATTAGCCAGCATCTCCTCCATGCATAGCTGTTTCCCATGCCACTCTGGCTTCCTTATACTTTTTTTTAGTGTTGAGCCAAGAATTTGTCACCAAAGGGTTTATATTTATTTCCGTTGGAGCTAGAGCTTCAAACGCTTTTTTGGTTTTGTTGTGATCCTCAAAAAGGCAATTGTGCTTGCCTGCTGCTGCACCTGCCTTATTATTATTAATAATAAATATGTGCCATTTTAACAGGGGCTTTTTATGTGCAAAGTGCTTCATAAACAATTTTAAAAACCAGTGTTAAAAGTGTATAAATGTTGCATGGGTGGGCACTTGAAAGCTGGGAAATGCTAACATGAACCCTGCTGCCATGGTTCTGTACTTTGTGCATAATTACTGTTTATTAATTCTTGGCTTTATTCAAGTCTCTAAAAGTTCCTATTATATGAAGGGGATTCTATTGGGCTGGAAATACACAGAGGGTGGAACCAGGGACATGTAGCCTAGGGAGAGTACAGGGATATTGTTCAGATGTATAGGGATGGGGTCAGCAAAGCTAAGACATAAATGGAACAGAACTTGGCAAGGGATGTAAAGAATAACAAGAAGAAATTCTGTATGTACATGAGTCAGAAAAGAAAGGCCAAGGAGAGTGTACCCCCCAACAACTGAGAAGGGAGAACTGGTGAAAAAGGATCTGGAGAATGCAGAGGTACCCAATGAGTTCTTTGCCTCAGTCTTCACTGGCAGTCATGCTTCCTACTTCTCTCAAGTCCCTGAACCTCCAGGTGGGGGTTGGGGAAAAGAAGTCCCTCCCACCATAAGCAAGGAGCAGGTTCAAGACCACCAGATGAAACTGAATAGGCACAAGGTGCATCCCAGCGTCCTGAGGGAACTGCCTGATACTGCTACCAAAACGTTCTACACCATATTTGAAAAGTCACAGTGGTCAGGTGAAGTCCCTGGTGACTGGAAAAAGGGAAATATCACTCTTATTTTAGAAAGGGGAGAAGGGAAGATGCAGGGAACTACAGACCAGTAAGCTTCTGTGCCTGCGAAGATGATGGAGAAGAACCTCATGGAATCAATGTCAATGCACGTGCAAGACAAGGAGGTGATCTGAGACACCCACCACAGCTTTACTAAGGGAAAATCATGCCTGACCAATCTTGACTTTCTATGATGGAGTGATTGCAAAGGTTGACAAGACAAAACTGATGGATGTCACCTACCTAGACTTTGGTAAGGACTTTGATACGGTCCCACATCAATCTTTATCTCCAGATTGGAGAGATATGGATTTGATAGATGAACTATTCAGTGGATAAGGAATTGGCTGGATGGATGCGGCCAGAGAGTTGTGGTCAATGGCTCTATGTCCAGGTGGAAGCTGGTGACAAGTGATGTCCATCAGGGCTCTCCTGGGACCAGTGCTCTTCAATATCCTCATCAATGACACAGACAGTGGAATTGAGTGCACCCTCAGCAGGTTTGGAGATGACACCAAGCTGAGTGTGCAGCTGACACAACAGAAGGATGGGATGCCATCCAGAGGAGCCTGGATAAACTTGAGAATTGGGCCCATGAACTTCATGAAGGTCAACAAGTCCAAGTGCCATGTGCTGCACATGGATCAGGGTAACCCCAGACATAAATACAGACTGGGAGATGAGCTCACTGAGAAGAGCCCTGTGGAGAAGGATTTGGGGGTTCTTGTGGATGAGAGGTTGGACACAACCCAGCCATCTGCACTTGCAGCCACAAGCCCAATTTTATCCTGGGCTGCACCAAACAGTGTGGCCAGCAGAGTGAGAGAGGGGATTCTGCCCCCCTCTATTCTGGTATCGTGAGACCCCACCTTGGGTACTGCATCCAGCTTTGGGGTTGTCAGCATAGGAAAAACACGGGCCTCTTGTAGCAGGTCCAGAGGAGGTCCCTGAAGATGATTAGAGGAATGCAGCATCTCTTCAATGAAGACAGGCTGAGAGAGTTGGGGTTATTTCAGCCTGCAGAAGAGAAGATTTGGGGAGGGTGGACCTCATTGTGGCCTTTCAATATTTAAATGGTCTAATAACAAATAGAGGAACTTTTTATAAGGTAGTGACAGGACAAAGGGCAATGCCTTTAAATGAAAAGAGGACAGGTTTAAATTAGATATTAGGAGGAAATTCTGTACTGAGAGGGTGGAGAGACACAGTAACAGGCTGCTCAGAGAAGTTGTGGATGACCATCCCTCGCAGTGCTCAAGATCAGGTTGGATGGGGCCCTGGCCAACTGAGCTGGTGGATAACAACCCTGCCCATGGTAGGGGGTGGGAAATTTTCTTTAAAGACCCTGACAGCCCAAACTACTGTGTCATTCTATTGATTCTTCAATTCTATAATTAACAACTGGTTCCTCTTTTGAAAAAGAACAGGACAGGAGGGGGATTGCAGGATGAGAGAGATTAGACCAAGAAAGTAGAGGAGTACACCAGGAAAAGAAATTAAGTCTGCTGATGAAGCTGAAACAAGATGCCTGCTTTTTCTGTATCTGATCATGTCACCTGTTTCAAAAGCAAGATAGGTACTCTCTGCAACATTTGGTTCCCATAATACAGTGCAATTTCACTCTTGTGAAAATATTTTACCCAGCCGATTACACATTTTATTTGAATAATGTTCCCTTGACCTCAACTGGACAATGAGGTCTTCTGCTTAACTCACTGAACCAGAGAAACTGCTGAATGTCCGAGTTACAGAATTTGTTTTTAGGAGTATGATCTTTCAGAAAAAACCAAACCGAAACAAAACAGGTTTTTATCTTTTTTTTTCTTCTCCTTCACCCG